>NC_039363.1:159806734-160170800 GCF_003573695.1 Papaver somniferum | reverse complement strand
CCCAGAAGTATGTTGGAGACACCCCAGAAATACCCTGAAAAAGTGCGGAAAACATCCCAGAAGAATTGCTAAAGGCATCCTTAAGTTGGATAAGGGGCACCCACTTGATAATGGGTGACCACTTGCTGTTCGCACCCCATCAGAGGATAGGGGGACACCCTTCTTCTTCACGTTCAAAACAGAAAAATGGCGGGAAATTTGGAGTTCACAGCAGTAAATTAGAGTTTGGATTTTTGACGTGATTTTATGAGATTCAACACTGGATTTCGATTGGGCTGGACTCTAATAGACTTAACTGGGATTCTATGGGAAATTTCCTCGATCCAATTGGGCTGGAATAGGCGGGAGAAGAGATCAAAGTCCAAACAGGATACCGCTTCTCTGTTTAGGGTTTGGGATTGGTCAGAGAGATTTATGGGATATTCTTGCGTGGATATATACCAATTCAGTTCATTCCAAGTCAGAGAATAGTTTGGATACGAGAGAATAGCCAACAGAACCACGTGAATCAATAGGAAAGTGATTTTTCTCCAAACTGCCTGACAAGAATAATGAGATTATTCTCGGATTTGATCGAGTTTCTAGGGAGTTGGATAGCTATAAATAGCTGTGTTTTCATCATAGAAGGGTTAGAAAACCAGAGGAGAGAGCTTAGAGTCCAGGAGAGCCGAGGAGAAGCGATTACAGAGAGTTACAATGCTGATGCTGCTGCTGTTCGAGGAGGAAGAAGAAGAGGAAGAACAGACCTGCTAAGGCAGTCGTTCTTCAACAGTCTTAAAACCAGAAACGAGTGTCGTTGTTTTACAGCAACAGAAAAGTATCGTTTAATTTTCAGCTCTTTCCCTTTTGTAACAGTGACACTGTAACACTATTACAGCGTTACAAACTTCAATTCTACATTATTTACATCAATAAAAACACCTATTAATCCATGGATACATCTTGTGAGTGTGTTTTTGGGATGAGGAGCTAAACCCATTAGCCAAGGCGACGGAGGAAGCCATTGTTCCACATTAATTGGTATAATTCTAATTTTACTATTTATTTGCAATATTATTATTTGATTATTTGCATGGAATTGAAATTGAAATATTAGTTTTTATTGAATAGTTGTGAATTAATTTGATGAAGCATGCTGGGTTTTAATAACTTTTGATGTTTTATACTTTTTTATTACAATTATTACTTCAAAAACATATTTGAGGCAAATATTAGAATTGATTTTAAAGATAGAATTGCATAAAAACTATTTAGAGTTTACTATTTATTTGGTCAATGGTGGAATCCTAGTCTTGGTAATTTTCTCTAAAATTGAATTATTTTATTTATTTTCCTTTTTAGATTAAATCTAAAAAAATTGTGTTCTTCACAAGTCTGAAAAGACCCAGTTTTACCACTATTACTACAATCACTATTTGAAATCCACCATAAAGCAAAGTCTTCGTATTACCAACCACAACAAGTGATTATATTTATTCTCATTCAAACACGCAAAAGAATTATTAAAAATGATAAACAAGAGCCTTCACACAACCAGCAGAGTACAGAAATGTTACCATTGTGAGATTGCAGGTCAATCCAATTGCCTTAATATAAAATAAGTCACCTAACCTAATCCAAATCCATGTCGCAGAAATGGAATTTAAATCATCTAGATGGGAAAAACATACCATTAAGATAAAATTCAAATAATTAAATCCTTCTAAGAATCGTTCAAAATAATTAAATCCTCCTAAGAATCGTTGTACCCAGACAGGTGCACAATGGGGTCCGAGTAGTGAGATCTGATAACGCACCGAAGTATCACCAGATCCAGTGGCCAGTTTTGTGCCATCAATGATGAACTTTTTAAATGCAACGGTTAAAATAACTTCATTTTGAACTGCATGGAAAGATGGGTACATGACAAACAAACATAATCAATCATTCTCCACAAATTACTTCCTCATTGAGAATCAAAATCACAACATAAATAAATAATGTCTGATACCTACAATAGTGGCAGAACAACAATTGACTGGAAAACAGAATCGCATAGAGACCCAACAATTAGAATTCATACACATAAAAAAATCACTCAAAATCTAAGCCATTCACCCATTAATACACATGAGAATTTTTCCATCATAGTATGTAACATTCAATTCAGCCGACGACAAAATGGACTTGCATACATCACTATTTGTTACTTGCATAATCATCTATCATGCATGAGTTACAGGAAACCTTGGAATAAAATGGAACAACTGATGAGGAACATTAGCCAGACCAATGTTTAACGAAACAGAAAATACTATCTAACCCAAATTTCCAATCAAGACAAAGCACAAAATCTGTGTGACTATCTTTTTCGACCACAACTTTCTGAAACAAAAGAAAGTATGTTGAATAAGCAAATGAACACAAAACCAAGAATTTTCTACCAAAATTTTAATGTCCTCACATCAACAATTATAGAATCAAAAACATAATTATGTTCCAGAAACTACTAATGAAGAGGATCTAATTACTTTTAGAAACTAACCCAAATTTGGTCTAGCCCCCAAATGTCAATGTTGTTTCTAGTGAAGGATCAATCAGTTTGATGCTTGTTTATAATCTTACATAGCTCCTTCCCTGCAATCCTTTAGCCTGCAATATCTAAATAAACACAATAATCCTAATTAATCAAAAACTGAAAAATACTCCTTAATCAACCAAAAACAACAATCACCACTAATCGAAGAAAAACTAAAATAAAATATTAAATATATTAAATAAAGATATCCAAGTCTTGTAATTAAAGATGATATACAAAGAAAAGGAAAAATATCCTGTAAAAAAAGAGTGATATCCAGCTGTTTACAGCAGACCTAGAACCCCATCTCTTCCTGTAACAAATCAAATTGTTTGAAGAGACCCCAAACCCAAAACTTAATAGTCGTCAAAGAAGAAGAAGATAGAAAACATCTTGGAACAAGGGATAATACAAAAGGATTAGTTTGTTCATTTGATATAATAAATAGGCCAGGATAATATTAGGCTTTTGAAATTCAAATTGAAAGAGATTTTCAGGTTTTGAAAGGAAAAAAAAAAGAAAAGGATTTGGGGGTTTATAATGTTGATGATAATGATGTTGCTGGTAGTATAAAAGGGGAAGAGAACAAGATAGGACCAGATATTTAGAGACGAGAACGAGAGAGGAAGAGAGAAGAAATGAAAGGTAGAGAAGAGAAGAGAAAAATGTGTTCTCGATAGTGATAAAGAACGAGTCAGTTTTGAAACTGACTCCGAGTCAGCTTGAAAGTGTGGGCAACACTCACCTGAGTCCTACGCGTAAAACTGAATTCTGTTGCGAATCATAACAAGGCCAAACTGTTGCGAGTTTCGTAATTGTTCTTAACTGTTGCGATTTTTTTGCAACAAATAATAACAACTGTTGCAAATATGAGTGGCTAAACCAGTAGTGAGGGTATACAATTCTTTCGGAAATTCGTGACGCACAGAATGGCGGGATACATAAGAAACGAATCAAAATTGTGAATAAAATTATATATGGTGGCTTTAAACAAGGGTTATTTTGTTTTTGGTACGTAGGTTTTTCCAGTTTTTGAGTTTGGTCTAACATTTGTCCAGCTTGGTGTTTGGTACTTGGAATTTACGTTGACTTCTATTGACCAGGTTAAATCTTGACTTCTGTTTATAAATTATTAATAAATTTATATATAAAGACTTAAAGGCCTATAAAAATAAAGTTCCCATGTTGAACGGTGAGGAAACTCTCGCTTCCTATTGGCTGTAATAAGCTTCTTTTGAGTTTTGTGAAACGAGCGTTTTGGTGAGGACACTAGGAAACATATGATTGGTTTAAATTTAAAAAGAATGGGAAAAAGATTAAAAAAAGGAAACCACATTCAATTTGGAATTCATGACGTGGCAATATTTAGGTGAGGACACTTGGCGACGTATGATTGGTTTAAAAATTACAAACTTAAAAGGAAAACCTAACTCACCATATTTGGAATTTTATGGAAGTCCAAATTCAATTTGGAAACCGAGTAACTATATTAGGACTCTTTTTTTCCAAATTAATATATAAAAGGGGAAAATATCCACATATTTTGTGCAAAAATAAAAGGAAGAATAAATAAAATCTACATATATTTTCCACCTATTTAATGTATTTACCCCGTCACACCAAATAAAAAATACATCTTCATGGGGCGGGACGAAGCCCCGCGCACACCAAGTGAAACATGCATCGCCACGGGGTGGAATGACGCCCTGCGCACACCAAATCAAAAATGCATTGTCATGGGTCGGGGGAAGCCCCGCGCACACCAAGTTATAAAATATGCACATATTTAATGTATTTGCGCTGCCACACCAAATCAAAAATACAAAAATACATTGCCACGGGACAGGGAGAAGCCCCACGCACACCAAGTTAAAAGGAAAAAATAAATAAAATTTATGTTGGGGTTTTGATCCGTATACAAAACCATATGGCTGAAAACAGACTTTAGGTAACAATTTTGCAGCAGAAAACAGTGATCTAATGCTATCAAAACCGTGGCTAAAGGCCAGTTTCGGGTTTGGAATGTCTACAAGATTTACTTGGATTAGGAAACTTGTATGACGGTTTGGAGGAGTGTTTTCCAAGTTTAGGGTTTCCTAATTAAGGTGTTAGACTATTTTTAGGAGTTTTCTAAGACTTGAGGAGCAAGGATGTAACTACTATATAAGAGGGATTATATGGTGAGGAGAAATCATTCTCTTGGTTAATTCTCTTGAAGAATCCTCTCTTTATTAGAGTGTTAGGGTCACAACCATTGTTTCCTACAATGGTTGGTGATTGGGAAAAATCAATGTGAGAAGAGAGACTTATAGTGAGAACGGGTATGAGAGAAATCTAGGATTTCTAGAGTTCATATGGGGAAGCTAGAATTCGTGATGTTCTTCATGTTCTTGTCTAAATTCGAAGCAACCATGGCGGTGGAGGTTTATGGAAGAAGAAGAACAAAGGAAGAGGTAAACTCTTCGTAATATGTCTTGTTGTTTCCAACGTTTAGCGCTAGTGGGTTACATAACTAGTTGATTATATAATGTATGTCGATGTAATAACTTCTTATGATAACGAAGATTCTCGGGGTGGTTTTGGCCGTGGATGTAGCCTAGAAAGATGAACCACGTAATCTTTGTGTCGTGTGTGATTGTCTATTATCATATTTATCATATATTCGTGCTAGTATTATTCGATCATGCTAATCTAAAGATGTAAGAAACAGATTCGAGCTAAGTTATCTAAGTAGGATGTTTCATGGAATTAACTTCTATAGAAACATGCCGGTTCGAGATGAACGTAACCTCGGTTTCCCGACATGTGGTGCGGTGAAGGTAGATAAAGATGGCAGTGATTCGGTAATTTGAATAAGAGGTTTTAAAGAAGGGAAAGTCTTGGTTCGTAGCGAAGGATATAGTTCGTAAAGATGATGAGTAGATCAAGGTAGAACAAAGAATAGGATGACATCAAGAAAGATTTGACAAGCTTGCTTGATGTGACTATGATTCGTGTTGAAGGTGTTTTCTTTGCAAGAGAAGATTTTTCATGGGTTCAACTGGCGTCTGCAAATATTGTCAGGAGAATGTTTTGAATCATGGTGGTGCTAAGTGACAATCATTCATACACAACATATGAAGATTGTAGCATGTTTTGTCTACATGGAGGATGACTCAAGATTGTTGGTTCTTGGAGTTGGTTAAGTCCGTCTGGAATTGTTTGATGGCTCGAATCAAATAATATCAAGTGTTAGGCATGTGTCGAAGAAGAAGTTCTACAAAAGGTGGGATAATGAGTGATCATGGCGACGAAGTAGTTTGATACAAGTAATTCAGAAACTTGTATAAATTATATGAAGAAGTTGTTTGTGGTGAGGCTAGAAGATCGACAAATAGCTATTCCGATGGTGCAAGTACAAAGGAGGAATTTGTCTTAGGTGGTGGTTCAAGCTCAAAGTACAAGACAACTTTGATTCGTGCTAGTGATGATGTCCGCGAGGATGGCATTGTATAAGGTGGTAAAAATTCATGCTTTTTTGGAGTGAAGACGAAGGTTTTTTTCACGTCACAAAAGGTGGTGATTGTGGACTTGTTATCCTTCCACTGCCGGGATAGGGAGGTATATGGAAGAAGAAGAACAAAGGAAGAGGTAAACTCTTCGTAATATGTCTTGTTGTTTCTAACATTTAGTGCTAGTGGGTTAAGTAACTAGTTGATTATATAATGTATGTCGATGTAATAACTTGTTATAATAATGAAGATTCTCGAGGTGGTTTTGGCCATGGATGTAGCCTACAAAGGTGAACCACGTAATCTTTGTGTCGTGTGTGATTGTCTATTATCGTATTTATCATATATTCGTGCTAGTATTATTCGATCATGCTAATCTAAAGATGTAAGAAGCGGATTCGAGCTAAGTTATCTAAGTAGGATGTTTCATGGAATTAACTTCTATAGAAACATGCCGGTTCTAGATGAACGTAACCTCGGTTTCCCGACAATTTAAACATATTCTCCACCTATTCAATGCATTTGCTCCGCCACACCAAATCAAATACATGATCACGGTGCAAAGGGAAGCCCGCGCGCGCCAAATCAAATCATTGCCACAGGGCGGGATAAAGCCCTGCCTACACCAAAGTTAAAAGTAAAAATACGCACCGGGCACAAATCTAGTAAAATTAAAATGTGAAACCAGATTACAAGGATACCCTTCACTTTATTAACATTTACATTACATCAAAATAATTTAGGAAAACTTTTCTTCTCTTAACACATCACTTCCGCAGCCACCACCATCGTTTCCTTTGCCCGTTTATCACAACCATTGCAAACTTCATTTTCCTCTCTATCACCAGACTGAGCTCGCAAACTCAAACCCACCATACTGAGCTCGCAAACTCAAACCTGCAGACATGCATTCCAACTGTAACTTATTCTTAGCTTCAGGTGCTCAGACTCTGCCTTCACACCAGCACCACCATCTCAACTATTTCCTTCTTGTTTCTCTGGCAGACACCAACAGTAGCAGGAAGACCAGCTGAACTACACCTGAATTCTCACTGCATCATATCAGAACCACAACTGTTATCACCATCTTGCACCTCTTAACCCGATCCGCTATTAACCACCACTTCCTAGCCATTTTATCTCCACCTGCAATTACTGCAACAAGATTGTTTCGCAACCATTTTAGCCAACTGAACCACATCACTTCTGCATGCACACTTTCTTAGTTAATCTCAGCATAAAGCTCATTAGCTCAAAAACAAACCCCACTGCTTGTCTTCTGTCTCACAGCCAACCTAAACATACATCTAGTCACTGCAAATTCACAACCACAACCTCTGAAACCTAACTCATCCACCATATCTCTGAATCAAATTCACCAACAGATTTAGTTCCTAACAAAACCCATCTTTTATTTAGATCAACAACAACCCTATCTCTCCATTGCCATTCTGCCAGAAATCACCAATTTCTCAATCTTGAAATCAAACTCAGCCATCAAAAACCCTAATTTTCATTCTTAACATTAACACAACCATTTTCACCTCAATTACAACAAACCCAAATAACAATTCGTCATGTCACTGCCATAGACTGCAAAAAATCATCATAAATCTTACAACCATTAATGGAAACCACCGCTGGAAACCCTAATTTAAATTGAAACAAAAATTGAACATATTTAAAATTAAATTTCGGAAAAGTAATCTAAAATTGAATTGGGTTTCATATGTATTTACGGTTTTCACGACCTATGGCTTCGATTCATCGACGAATATCTTCAATCATTCTTCATCACTCGAAGAGCACAAACCTAGCTATCACTTGAAGATGACCACGAAGAGGTTCCTAAATATCTCTCTGATTTTTGTCTGATTTTCTTTGTTGTGTGTTTAGGATTTGTCTGGTTTTTTTCTTCTTTGTTTGGGAAGATTAAAGAGAAGATGAAGTTAATTCGGTGTAGTTTTTCTATTATTGTTATTAATCGTTGGATCATATCCACTTTAGGGGTATCATTGTAAGCTCGGTATTTTTCAGTAATTTTTTTTCTTGAAAATTAATTAAAGCCTAGTCATCAACGGTCAACAGAAATCAACGCGAATTCCAGGTACCAAACACCAAGCTGGACAAATGTTAGACCAAACTCAAAAATTGGAAAAAAATTTGAGTACCAAAAACAAAATAATTCTTTCACTTATGGTGTTTGGATAGTTCAAGTTTTGATTCTTTCTTTACCACACAAGTTTTGTTCCATTGAGAGAGCACAGTTATGCCATATTAGGATTTTCTGATGTGCTCTTTGGCATCTAAGGTTTCTAACTTTGTTTTGTAAATATTCGTTTTCTGTTAATATATCCATTTTATATAAAAACAAAAAATCTACTACGTACAACTACTCCTTAACTTAAATGTTGAAACAACAATTATGTACCTGAATACTCCAAAGATGACATTCAACATGAACATCATTTTTTGCATCATAAAGAAAAAAACCAAATTTGTTAATAAGTAAACAATATATCAAAAGTTAATAAATTTAGTGGTAATTATTTTAAAGAAAAACTTTAATAAAAATCTTAAAATAATTACCTCTTAAACTTGTAATTAAAATTTCAAAACTCATGGAAAGTGTTAGAGCACTGCTCGGCCGAACTCTCAAGTTTTTCTATCTCAAGCTTGTTGTCAATGTTAGATGCACCAAACTATATCTTGATTTCTAGTCTACTAAAGTCAAGTATCGAACTAGGATTAGAGTATGGTAGTTGAATATCAGACATCACTGAATAACTCTCGAAGATTGAAGACTGAAGAACAAACGAGACATTTGGAGAACTTCATCAACAAAGAGGTATGTGAAGACTAAACCATCCTAGTTACTCACAGCATTTACCATTCTATCTTATGAGACTATGTTGTATGATTTTAGTAGATACAATCTCCAACAACCTCTCATCTCAAGGCTGCTAAATATTCTTGAGATACGTTAAAGGAACTCTTAATTATGGTACTCTTTGGTAAAGGATTGTTAGTTGTGCATGGCTTTAGTGATGCAGATTGGGATGGTGAACCATATACTAGAAAGACTGCAGGTGGTTATTGTATATTTTTTGGTTCAAATCCCATATCTTAACCCTGCAAGAATCAAGGAACTGTTGCCAGGAGTTCCACAGAGGCTGAGTGTTGGAGTCTTACAAATTCTGGTGCAAAAGTTATGTGGATTTGTCATCTCTTGAAGGATCTGTGTATAATTTTGATTATTCCACCAGTTCTGCATAATGACAATGTGAGTGTTATATCTCTATCTTATAATCCAGTGTTTCGTAGTCGCATGAAGCGTTAACACTTAGGTCATGTTTGGGATCTCGGATGTCCCAACCCAAGTTGGTTTATCACCAAAAAAAAAGGTTTAAAAGTGTTTGTTTACATTTTATTCCAAGTTCGGATAAGGATAGCTAATCCATCCTTGGTTTCCAGAGGCTAAAACGTTAGGTTTATGCTATTCTCTTTAAAACCTGTTCTCCCCATTTCCCAACCTAGGATAGAGCCACAAACTCGACGATTTTTTTTTTTTAAAGATTATTTTTCCATTCGCTCCTACTAGTTTACATTGATATCTGATATACTTGCTCAAGTTTAGTTAAAAATGATCAATCTCAAGGTTAATATATTGCTGGATTGAGTGTCAAACAAACACAAGTTGAGATTTTCCAAATCTGGATAGGATCTTAGAAAAACACCACTAAAACCGATCAATCTCAAGGTTATCATAAATTAAATTAAGATACATTATCTTAGTTCATGTTATTCCATTTCCAAGCTTTGTGGATAACCACTTTGCCAGATAATTGGTTCAGTCAAAGCATCTCAGTTTTCACTATCTCTCCACATTGGATTAGGTGGCCGACATATTCTCCAAAAGGTTGGCAGGTTCTAGATTTGGTTATTTGCGTGACAAGTAGGTTTATCCTTCTGGGCAGCTCAACTTGAGGGGGGATATTAGCATTTAAATGCTTTCTGTCACGGTTTACACTTTAATCACACTCTGTGTAACTGTAATTGTATATCCAACTATCTGTGAACTGTCATCCTTTATTATCTGTCAGTTTCCTATTGGCTGATTCATTTAGTGATGGATTACTCATAGTTGTTTTCCGTTCAATATATTAGCATCGTGCTTTCTCTCCTTCTGTAATAATACAATTGATTAATCAATTGCAGACGGTAATTCCTTTCTCCATTAATGGACTGTAAAGATTCTACTATAAGGTAGAGGCTTGTTAAGGAGCTAGATATATAATCACTGTACTTCAACCAAGTTTTGGTTGAATATGTCGATACCAAACCCAGTTGCATATATATTAATTAAGGGTCCCTTATTATTTATCTAGGTATGCCTATAGGTGCAAATAGAAGAAGTGCAGCTATATGGGAGACGGTCATTCAAAATATGCATAAGAAATTGGCACTATGGAAAAGAAAGTACCTGAACAAGGCTGGCATAATAACTTTGATCAGAAGCTCTTTAGAAAGTGTTGCAACTTATTTTCTTTCTTTATATTGTTTGCCAGTTTTGGTGGAGGAAAGACTCAACAGCATCATGAGGAGATTCTTATGGGGAGAAGATGAACATAGAAGGAAGATGAGTTGGGTTTCATGGAAGAAAGTGTGTAAACCGAAAAGTATAGGCGGCTTGGGAATAAGGAAGATTAGATTAGTAAATAGATCTTTGTTATCTAAATGGCATGGAAGATTTCTGTAACGAGAAGACAGCTTGGTGGAGGAAGATTATGTGTGAGAAAACAAAAGCGGAAGAGGCATGCTTGGTTCCATCTCAAGTCAATGAGACAATCGGTAGAAGTATGTGTTATGAAATTCTTAAGGCTAACAAAGGTTTTTATGACTCTGTAACTATACAGGTTAATAATGGAAGATCGATAAGATTCTGGCACGACTGGTGGTTACAGAAGGCGGCACTTAAGGACAAATATTTTAGGTTATACAGAATTAGCCGACAGAAGTATGACACAATATCAAGTTTGATGTCTGGTGACGCAGGTTGGAACCTTCAATTTTCTAGAACTCTTGACCCAGCGGAAAGAATCGATTTACTGGAACTAAAACATGACATCAGGAATGTAACACTTCAACAAACCACAGAAGATTGTTTGGATGGGAATGGATCATCAATGGCCATATACAAGAGGCTAACCGAGGTGGAGGAGGAATGGGAATTACACAAACTGGCAGAAAGCAAACTAGCCCCTCCAAAGGTATTGTTTATTATCTGGCTGCTTTACATGAATCAGTACCTATAAGAAGCATGCTAGAAAATCGGAGGTTGAGGTTACTTCAAATCTGTGTCTTTTCTGCAATTCTTCTGTAGAAACTTGGGATCTTTTGTTCCATATAGTTGCAGTTGGGCTTTGTTTGTAAAGAACTTCTTTACTGCTTCTCTTCATGTTCATTGGGTGATGAGTAGAGATTACATCTCTTTGTTGAAAGAATGGAAGCCGGATACTAACTCAGAGAGAAAGAAAACAATATGGCACCTTCTGCCATTTGCGATTACTTGGGAGTTGTGGTTAGAACGGAATAGCAAGGTTTATGGTGGAAGACACAAAACAAAATGGGAGTTAATCTATATTGTGATTTTGGATATCTCTTTACGGAACACATCTACGGAGATCTTCAACATATATGTGTCTCTTGATATATTAAGTGTATCCATCTACAATTCAAACGTGAAATTAAGCTAGACTATTACTTGGAAAACTTAATAACATCTGTTTCACCAACACCAAGGTATTGATGAAATGGGAATTTCATCTGAAAGGAATTAGCAGTTTGGCTAAGATTTAACTGATCCACGCTATGATGATAATGATTTGTAGAAGAAGATGAAGAAGAAAGAAGTTTGTCCAAAAAAGACCAATCGCTATTACTATTACCAGTGTACCGGCCGCCATTGTTGTTGCCATGATCTTCTTCTTGTTGCCGTGTATGGTGATGGTGATGATGGTTAGGTATAGTATTTGTGAGTCCCGTGGTGACGGTGGCGCCAGCGACAATACCGCTTTGAGCTGTTAATTTCATTAGGTTTTGAGAGCACTCGATGTCGAGGTTGTTCAGTGAAACAGCTGGTTGGTGTAGAAATGTTGTAGGTGGAACGCTAACAGCTGACGATGATTCTTGGCTAAGCAACTGTGGGAGGTTCATAGAGCCATCCAATAAGGTTGTCGTGCTAAAATCTTGATATGGGTGATGGAAATTATGATTATTACTTTTCGGCTCAGCTGACATCATTTGATATTGGTGATAACTATGAACTGGCGTCCCACCGACGCCAGCAGTCGGCGGTCCGTTAATATTGATCATGTGGTTTTTGTAGTGTGAATGAGCTTGCTGATGATCATCGTCAGCATCAGCTCCTAGTTCAGATTGGAAACCTCTTTGATGAGTCTTTTTTTTGAATACCCGACAAACAACCCACCCCTCTTCCTGCTGAACTTGATGATGACCATGATCGTAATGATCATCCTTATCATTGAGTGAAGAAGATGCTGATGAATTATGGTTATCATCGATAAGGCGATATTCATGCATAATCCAGTCGGTTTTTTGTCCGTGAGGGGCTCGTCCAGTGTAAAAAACTAGGGTTTTTCTCATGCCTATTGGCTTAGAGTTGTTGAGGTGATGAATAGCCTTATCTCTGCCAGTTGCTTTCCAGAACCCAGCATTTGTGGCGCGATTAGTTCGTGTTCCAGTTGGGTATTTCTTGTCTTTGTGGCTGAAGAAATACCATTCATTCTGAGGCCCTGATCCAATCCTACACTTATCTGCATGAATACATTTTGGTTAAGTTTAATTCGTAGGATTTACACAAGAAGTAAACACATTTTGGTTAAGTTTCGTAGGATTTATAGAAGAAGATAGTTAAATAAGAACTCATACTTCTACTTAGAAAACAAGCCTTAAATAAAACTACAGCGTCGACGCATATGTCTCATGCAAAATATATATCTGCTACCTTTAAGGTCCCATGGTTCGAGTCTGTTGAGATCAACGTCACGGATAACGTCGAGATCAATGACTTGATAAGCCACCTTCTTTCTTAAATAATAATAGAGAAGTTCCTCATCTGTTGGATGAAATCTGAATCCAGGGGGTACTACTGCCATTGCCGCCGGCTGTTGATGCTCATGATGATGCTGTAGTCCTCGTCCTCCACCTGCCGTTGCTGATTGACCTTGGCCTCCATTACTGCCACCTCCTGCTGCTTGATCGTGGATCATCTCTAGTAACTAGGAGAAAGAAGAGGATAGTGATTATCCAAAACAAAAAGAGAGAGACAGCGAGAGAAGAGGGTAGCGTGGGATGAGATTTAAGAAGTTGATGCTGGTACCTGAATTTCAACAAAATAGTTACTTCCAAGAGAACTAATTAAAGGGAGTTATTTGGAACAGAAATATAGGAATATTAAAAAATTATTAGCTAACCAGCTGCTAAATCATCTTGAGATCTGAAAGAAGCGCTCTTATCACGCCTATCTTATTGCACTTGTGTATATTATCATTTTTACATGTAGTAGTGCTGGAACCAAAATACGAAGTTATTTAATCTTTTAAGGTACAAACTTGTTTTCTTTCTTTTTTGTTGATCGGGATCACAGAATAATATATACGCAGATTGATTTTATTTTCATTTATTTATTGATAAAAGACTGAATGCAGTTTGTAATAATGTTCATCCTAATTTAAGTAGTTTCTACTCATCAAACTTGATCTCTAAAATAGTTCTCACAAGGTTAAATATAGGTCCATCAACAGTCAAGTCCAGTAGACATTATGCATCATATTCCCAAGTCAATCACAATTTTAGTAGGATGGACGATGGAGTAAATCTCATCCGGACTGGATCAAAAATCAACACAGACGGAGCAGCTAGAGGATGTACGGGACTGGCAGGAGCGGGAATTATTTGCCGAAACGAAAATGCTATCACAATCTTAGCAATTGCACAATCATTAGGGATAACAACAACGCTCACTGCCGAAACTTGGGTCATGCTCATAGCGTCAAGAACAACTACAGATCGAGAATGGCCAAAGGTGCAATTCAAAATGACTCGAAAAATCTTCTAAGGTTTTTAACCTCGACAGGCGAACCACCTTGTACTTAAACAATATGATAGCAGAAATCAAGTTTAGACTGGCCCAAATTCCACATTGCACCATAAAACATATTTACAGGGAAGGAAATCATGCGACGGACGGTTTAGCAAACAAAGCAGCAGATGATAGCAGAACGGAAAATCTATCCACAACAATCTGGGACCACAAAACACCATCGTGTATTGATCCTATTGTAATGGCAGACTCTATGGATACAATGTACCCTCGTGTTATTTTTTCCTAATTTTAATACAATTTCATGCTTCAAAAAAAAAAAAAAAATCAACATCCAAATTTTCGAACAACATTTAGAGATAAGTTGTGTCCACTTAAAATCTTAAGAATCTTAAAGGGCTTCTTCATTAATCCAATGTGAAAGAAAGACAAATAGATATGAGATTTGGGAATTCAATGTCGTTGAATAGGATACTGTTCCCTGATTATATGCCCCATTAGAATGAAGAAATCTAGCAAAGTTTGTCGAACTATATTGCAGGTGTGTAAATATATATTTTGCTAGCAAAGAAATCTAGCAAAGTTTCTTAGCAAAAAAAAATATTGCAGGTGTGTAAATATATACAAATACAGTTTTCAATTAGAAGTGGCCTTTTTCATGTATATTTAATTATATTATAGTATGTGTAATATGGATCATAGGAGGTTAGAGAGGAATGAAGGAATTTCGCCTAAACTTCATTCCATATTCCACCGCGTGCATGTGATATTTTCTCAACTCCTTTTGTTTCTTCCCTGTATACTGAACTAAAATATACATATGTGATTGAATAACACCATCTTACCAAAAAAAAAATAAAAAAATTAAACAACACCAAACTTGTTTCTGTGATTTCTTACGGATTAACTGCTACTTCCTCCGTACCTATTATATAGGCGGAGTTTAAAATTTTTGTAGTACCATTAGATAGGCGGAACTCCACTTCCAAAGTTGTTTTTTCCACATACACCTCTATTAATAATGCATCATTATCATACAATCTAGTTTTATGTGTGAGATAGAGATATATAAAATAATATTTGTATTGGAACAAGGTAAGGATAAATTTAAAAAGTATAAAGGAAATTTATGAAAACTAAACATTTTCTTATTCTAAGAGAATACTACTTCTCCGCCTATATAATAGGTACGGAGGGAGTACAATATATTGTACTAGTTTATTTTAAATACAACTTTTCATGTTGCAGCAAGAATGGAAAAAAAAGTGGATTTTTATTGGCCAAAATACCTAATGGGGTACCAAGCCAAGGCAAAATCAGTTTTGTCTTATATGAAATCTGTTTTGTCATATCTTGGTTTTGATACATCCCCATCTAATCTGGTACCCATATTAGCATCTTGCTTATAGATGGGATATATGATGATTCTGACCAGTTGTATATATTTGGTTATAACTTTGTTACATCCACCGAAACGGGGGGCACCGAAAAAATATCGGACAATCCTGGTATGATTCTTATTATTGGGATAGGGAGTGGGGCATGAATAAACCCCACTTTTCTTTCACACGGTGCCCAGCTCGGTGTTGGTGTCTGGGTGCATCTAGCATTTTTGATTTGATTAAGGGACAAATACAAAGAATGACATACTAATTAATCAAATCCCAAAATGTATCTCACAAATATACATACATAACAGTAACACACTAGATTTTGCCTTGAAACCACTGCAACATGTGGAATGTCAACTTATCCCCCTAATCCCATCTGGGTGAACTTAAAAATAGAACTGCACGTTCGTCGAGGGACCTGAGGTGAAAAATAGAAGACATAGGAAGCCGCCTAGCTAGATAACGAGTGAGGCAACATACCCCGAGGTTACATGAAAGTCATCAGCAGGACAAAGGAATACAGGTGAGAGAGAGAGAGGTTATTGCATCTAGATCGACTGTGTGATCCCACAGCTACAATATAGTAGTAGTATTATATGGTGAAGAAATGTTGCAGCTAAAGAACTTTGAAGTCTTTGAATGTTTCTCGGTCTCATAAAACAAATTTTATAAGAAGGACCGGAGGAACTAAGTTATCATGAGATTTCAAACGCACGTACTGTATTGCTTGGTTGGCTTGGCTGGCATTGGGTTGGCCAAAACCGAGGGATCAACACGCTAACTATTTCCGTTACTTCCGGTTATCCTGCTCTCTCTCTCTCTCTTTCGGCCACTGCTGCCATTGTTGCTGGTCAAACACGGAGACTAATTAAGATTTACAAGGGGCTCATGATTTATTGATTGATTAATGGTGATTAATACAAAACAGTCCATTCATTAACTATAATAAGTAGCTTACCGATCAATCAGCCATGCATGATGACTTATTGCAATGTTCATAGAACACCAAAAAGACTTAATCGTGTACTATATGTATAACAATAATAGAGATGCATGTGAGTATTTATGGACTGATGCCGTCTCCTTTACGAACAAGTAGTTTATGTAAGTACTTACTAAAGTTACATTTTGTATGGCAATGATCTAATCCATAAACATGCATCATATAGTTCCGAGTTGCGTTAACAAATATTAAAAAACAAAACGATCCGCGGGTTATAACCCCAAAGGGGTTATAACCCATCTACAAAAAACCCATCCAAACAAAAGTGATACAAAAACCCCAAATATCATAAACTGTCTAAACTACCCTCCCCTAATTCAACCCAAAAGAAACTGAGAAAGAAAACGACCCACTAACGGAAAAAGTTTCTTAAAACCTCCGCTCATGTTCGTTCAAAATCATTCTGTTCGTTCAAAAATCAATCCGCTCATGTATTCATTCAAAATCAATCTGCTCATCCCTAAGCCAAAATCGTTCAAAATCAATCTGTATTCGTCATCATCTTCTCGATTTTACCTTCTTCTCTTATTCTAAGGTTACGTATTTCAACCTCTGCTACAAAATCTGACCTAATTTTTCAACCACAAATGGTGAAGAAACAAAATCAACAGGCGAAAAAGAAAGATGAAAAGCTAAAGAAAATAGCGAAACCATCTCCTAAAGGTAAGAAATCGAACTTGCTTTCAAGTTGATTTCGAGTTTGAATTCAAAAGATTATTAGGTTTCATTTGATTTATGGGTTGGTTTTCTGTTTGCTTTTAGGTTTCATTTCTTAGGTTAGGTTCTGTTTTCATTTGGTTACATCGTTTCTTTGGTTTAGGTTTAGGTTTCAGTTTGTTTGATGTAACCAAATGAAAACAGATTTCAATTGTTTGTATACTTGATGCAACCAGATATTTTTTTTCTATTTGATGAAACCATATTTCATTTGTTGTTTATTTGATGAAACCAAAGTATAATCTGTTTTTTTTTATGAAACAATTCTGGGTTTCATCACTTTTCATTTGTTAGGTTTAGGTCTGCAAGAATGATGTAACAGATTTGCGATGAAACCAGATATCATTTTCTGTTTCTTAATGAAACCCAAAATTGGTTTCATCATTTTTAGTTATTGGTTTACTTCTAGAGTTGTTATTGGCTGTTGATTTGAATTCAAACTGTGGAGATTGGCGCTATGTTACGTAATCTTATGGTTTCATACAAGTTTCAATTATGCTTATGGTTTCATCACTTTGTTCGTGCTTATGGTTTCATCATTACAAGTTTATGTCTTATGGTTTCATCATTATTATTTATTATTCTCTTATGGTTTAATTTTGGTTTCACAATAGGTAAAAAAAGAGATAAGGAACCATACAGGTGCTCGTTGCATCATTTGTGCGAGCTAGCAGTGAAAATTAAGGAGTTGATAAAAAATAAGCAACTGCATTTGAAAGCTCTTAAATCATGTCCTTTCTGGCGTTTCTTTGAGCCGTTCTATGATGGCGTAATGAGCAAAGATGAGCTCATCAAAAAGACAAAAGCAGTAATAATGTTTTTAAGTAAAATTGAAAACAGACTTGATGGTAAGCTCCCGTATTGTTTCAAATTAGCAAGATCAAGGAAAATGATTTTGCGGACAATTCCAGAACATTTTGCTGTGACTTTTGGTTTCCAAATGGTGAATTATGTAGAAGCAGACGACATTGATGAAGATCTGGTTAAAAAGGTTAACGTCTTTGTGGCTAATTATTTTGCTGGAAATAAAAAGACAAAAAAAACCGATATTGAAAAGCGTATGCTGGAAGCCGCAAATGATGAAACCAGAGCGGATGACTTTGTCAAGTTTTTCGTAATGTTTCTGTTGGTTTCAGTATTTGTCCCTAACAAATGTGGGCAGAATCTCGCAGCAAAGTACTTGTATATAGTGTTTGATATGAACAAGGTGTGCTGGCCGGAAGTCTTCCATGACTATGTACTTGATTCGATAATGACAAACAGAACAGACGTAGAAAATGTTGTTGGTTGTGTAATATACCCTCTGGTAAGTTAAGATTTGTTCTTTTTTTTCATAAGTTCAGTATTTTTTTTCAATAATGGTTGTTGAATATTAAGCGACTTGTTTTTTATGATTAATTTGAATATTGGTTGTTTTTTTTTTTTTGCAGTACTGGTTGGCAGAGATGACAAAGATCGCACAAAGAAAGCATGGGCTAGACAAGTATCCGAGGTTTGCTAGATGGAACCTTAGCAACATCTGTCAACAAGTATTGTCTAACTTTGAGAATCTTGAAGAAAAAACAGAACTTTGGTCTAAGGTAAATATTTACTTAGAAGATTTACTTTTCTGATGGAACCAATTTTGGTTTCATCAAAAATTCTAGCTAAATTTTTGTTTCTTAGATAACTTCGAGGGTTTTATTTGATATTTTTGTTAGACAATATTCGAAATCTTCGAGGGTTTTATTAGATTATTGCTATGAGTTGTTACCATTACTTGTTACCATTAAAAATGTTATGCTTGGTATGTCGTCTGTTTTATTTTAAACGAATTTTGGTAAATATTTTCTTGTTCAGATTTACTTTTTTGATGAAACCAGTTTTGGATTCATCAAATTTTTTAGCTGAAACCAATTTTTCTTGTGTACTGCAGGAGAATATTGGTCACCGAAAGGGATCATTCTTGCTTCAGTATGACGAATCAGAAATGCGCTTGGCTGATCCCGTAGATGAAGTGGAAATTGTTGTGTCAGATGAAGAAAATGAAGTGTCGGTCAAAGTGCAAGATGAAGAAAATGTTGGTGCTAGCAGTGAAGCTAACTCCTTCAAAGCCAAATACCAATTTGCGCGATCATTGATTGGAAAGCTTAGGACCAATGCTACATATGTTCTTTCTGAAGAAGAAGAATCACTGCTAGCAAAATATGATGCCGAGGACAGGGAACAACAACTGGTACAAAGATAGATTTGATTTTTCTTAGTAACAATTGAATTACTCGCATATATTACAATTTTCTTATACATTTCATCATTTCAAGTTAATGTTTGTTTGATGAATTAGCCAGTTCTTTTTATTCTTTCAGAAGTTTTTGATTTTTACAGCATTAGGTTTTGACACAGGAAGATGAAAAGTAAAATAACTTAGGTATCTTAATATTGAAGGTGATAACAAGGGATGTTAACATGATAAATCAACAAGAATCTGAACAAGAGCAGGTCATATCTTCTTCGTCGAAGACAGTCACCGATGATGAACAAGAAGGAGATGGTACTGAGTTGACTCCAAATAATATCGAGGATATCAAGGTGGCAGAGCGGGTTGAATCTGAAATGGAGAAAGCTACTTCATCGATGCTAGTCACCAATGATGAACAAGAAGAAGAGGGTACTGAGTCGACTCCAAATACCGTTGAGGATATCAAGGTGGCAGAGCGGGTTGAATCTGAAATGGAGAAAGCTACTTCATCGATGCCAGTCACCAATGATGAACAATAAGGAGAGGGTACTGAGTTGACTCCAAATACCATTGAGGATATCAAGGTGGCAGAGCGGGTGGAATCTGAAATGAGAAAAGCTTCTTCGTCGATGCCAGTCACCAATGATGAACAAGAAGGAGAGGGTACTGAGTTGACTCCAAATACCGTTGAGGATATCAAGGTGGCAGAGCGGGTAGAATCTGAAATGAAGCAAATTATTGAACAAGAAGAAAACGAAACTCAATTTGTAGTTGATGAAGATGTTATCAGGAAAATGGAATATGAATACAATAAGAAAGGTTTTTCGTCGTCAAAGCCAAATGTTGGAAGCGTATACTACTACTCAGCTGTAAAGATGGCGAATGATTTACTTGAGTTAGAGAATGAACAACCTGGATTTGATTTAGGACTGTCGCAGTGTGACAGTCAAGAGAAAGGACATGGAGAACTCAGTGCTGCGCAAAGGATGAGTAACATGGTTACAAGAATGAGGGAAGACAGAAGGAATTTGGTTCCACCTATCAGAATGCAGGATTACAACACCAGTGTGAAAAAAAGAAGAAAGGTTACAGCTCGTAAGTGCAAGGAGAACAAGAAGGTGCAGGAAGTACAGGGGGTGAAGTTGAAACCAGTTGATAACTTGAAGATCTTGAAAGTACTCAACAGAAATGAGAAACCCCTCGTGACCACTTTTTTCAGAAAGAATAATGAAAGGTAATTGGGAAATAACTGATGTAACCAAGACTGGTTTCATCAAAATTTTGTTCCAAGTTATGCATTGTTTCTCCTTTTTTTATCCATCATTGACTAGCTTTTTAAAAAATAAATTAACAGGTCAACGGCGTGGGAGCATTTAAATCTTCAATTACATATATCGGGGAAGATGATGGATAATTTGATGAGAGAGGGTGACGTCGCAGGAGACATTATAGAGTTCTACATTTTGAAGCTGCAAAACAACATCAAAAAAAATAAGTTGAAACAAGATGGTTCTCCAAAGTACCAGAGAGCTGTGTTTATAAGCACATTTGCCTATGTAAGTTTACTCCGAAATTGTTTAATGTAAATTTTTTGGCATAAAAAATAGTTGTGGAAAACAAAAAATGATGTTGTTTATATGGTTAATTTTGATGGAACAAAGTTTGGTTTCATCAAACTTGCATGTCTGTAACTAATTAAGGAGCTTTTATCTGGTATTTTTTTCAGACATGTCACTCATTAGGAAAGAAATGTGGTGCTGTAATAGAAGGCTTCATCGACAAAATGGATTATAGCGTGCGGTTTTTGTTCGTTCCGTTGCTGACATCACTTGGAGATGTAAACCATTGGACATTGCTTACTTTTGATTTTGAAACCGGGGAATTTTATCACTACAACTCCTTGGCTTCCACGGGAGAGGAATGCAGAAAAAGTGCTGAAAGCATGAAACAACGTATAGTATCAGCATTTGCACAGCACGACGCAAAGCTCCCCTGTGATCAGCAGGCAAGTCAGCCAACAACATACTCTTTGCACAACCCTACATGTTGTGAACAAATAGGGTAAGTTATGTTTGGAAGTTTATATTTCACATATGCATATGCTTGAAATCATTACATCACTTGTAACCGAATGCTTTACATATAGATACTAATATCAGAACACTCTCAGCTAGTCACTTTGTAACAATTGAGACATTGTTTTGGTTTTTCAGGAACGATTGTGGCCTGCATGTTTGCTATTACATGAAGAGCCTCTTGAAAGGAAACATGTCTACAGATGATATACGAGAAAAGGTGCATAATATGAGACCAAAGTTGGCGTTGAAGATACTCCTTGACAATATAGAATAATACTCGCATGTCGTGCCAGTCCTATTGAACATTCAGTTTTAGTTGAATTTTAAATTACTTTTGAAATGGTTATTGTAATGATGATACTCCTTGACATACAGTTCTCCTTGCAGATTCAAGTTTTAGTTGAAGTTTAATGTACTTGTGAAATGGTTACAGTTTATATAAAAAACGATTTCGTGCTATTTCAGTTGTATTTCCTTAAAAGCTTATGTCTACAAAAATATGATGTCTCATTTTTATAAAAACTATCCATAAATGATGTGTCATATATTTGCGGCACCAATAAACAGTAGACAAAACATCATCTACTGTGTTGTCAAAAAATATAGAAGAAAAAGTGACAGTAAAACAATGGTTCCACCAAAAATAAGATAAAACCCTTTCTGGTTTCATCAAAAAAATGATGAAACCCTTTGTGGTTTCATCAAAAAAATGATGAAACCTGATTCGGTTACACCAAACTATAAAGGCCTGTAAAAATTCTGAAAAACTTAAACTTAATCAAAATTATTATTCTTAGTCAAAATATAAAATGAAAACACCTGCAGCATATTAACTTCTAAAACAAAAAATATGAAATAGTAAATGAAACACATATTGTAGTCTAGCAAACGAAACTAAGAGTAAAATTCGATGACTTGCAGGAACCACATATTGTAGTCTAGTCGAAATGACCCCAAGTTCTCATGAAATCTGACGAGAAGGGCATGTCCGTTTATTATGGGTGGTCAAAACCTTGCAGGAACCACAGGTTCTCATCTTCTTATTGGCAACTGAACCTGTATTAGGAATCCTCTTCTTCTCGATGGACGTCCTGGTTGTGGTCCATTATTCGGACCAAAAACCATCGATTTCGGCGACACTGTCACGGGCTTTTCGACTGTGGGAACAGGATTGATTGCATGTTTATACGATTCTCGGTAGAACTTTACTGTAAAATAGTGCTCAACATAATTGTAAGGATCTTCTCCATTCACCATGATGCAACGGACAGCATGGGCACACGGGAAACCGTCAATACGCCAACGGTTGCAAGAACATGTTCTTCTTTTCAAATCGACAGTCTGTGTTAATGAAGCATGAACTTCAAACACATATTCCGACGACTTGGTGACTTGGTAGTTACATCCATGCATCTTGTTGTCGTGGAGTAGAGCTTCATATTCTGGACATAGAGTTTGACGCCATTTCATTAAGTTAGCAGAGTCCTCACGACGTTTACACATTTGGTCCATTAGCTTCACCCTGATCTCATCAACCATGATGGCTATAGGCTTCTCTCTCTCTTCAACGACCGAACCATTGAAACTCTCAGCAATATTTGAACACAACCTACCATATCGTCGACCCTTGAAGAAAAAACTTGCCCATTTATCAAGAGGAGCTCTACTTAGATAGTCTTGTAACTTCTGATTTTGAACCTTCCTCAACTTATCCCAATTCTCTGAAAATTCTTTATGAGTAGAAGCATACGCACATTTCTTAAACAGTCCCAATACATATTTGTTATAAACTTTGCAACTCTTTGGTAAGCATGTATTGATATTGCATTCCATATGCCAGTAGCACCAACCATGAAAAGCCTCAGGAAAAACAATAGGAATTTGTGTTACCAATCCAATACCTCGATCACTCACAAAAGTAAGCTTTGGTCGCAAAGGAGAAAGGACTTTCTTCAAATTATCCAAAAACCATTTCCAGTTCGCTTCATTCTCCGATGAAAAACACACCATAAGCAAGAGGGAAGATTTCTGTAACATGAACAGAAAGCATAACACAAGCATAAGATGGGATGAAAACCAAACATAAAAAATGATGAAACCAACATAAAAAAATGATGAAACCAACATAAAAAAATGATAAAAACCTTACCATCATTTCCGGTTAGACCTGTTGCTGCCATCATATGACCAAGGTACTTGCTTTTCAAGTGAGCCGCATCAACGAATAATACAGGACGACAGAAATTGAATCCACGACTACAAGCTTCAAAACAGATAAACATCCTCTGAAATTTATGGGTCCCTTCTTCAACTTCCAAAACCACGTGAGAACCAGGATTAGTTTCAATCAACTTGTTTTTATACCAGTTCAAGAACATAAAAGATTTCTCGTTCTCTCCCCATGAAGTATTCAGTGCATGCTTCTTACCTGCGTATGCATAATAACGACTAATGTCAAAGCCGAAGTCTCTCGTAAAAGATTCCATAATATGCTTAGTTTTCTTATTAGGATCCTGTTTAATTTCATCAATAATCAAGCTACTAACTAGTTTCTTCGATATCCGTGGCATGTTAACAAATCCACCAACACAAGTATGCTGATTATTTAGTTCCTTGATAATAAAAGGACTTCCTACAACACCATCAACAGACACAGCATATAAATGCCAGTCACATTTCTCCTCTTTGTTCTTATTAGCACAACGTGTACCAATCCTCAACTTCTCATTCCTATATACCATGTATTCATAACCAGCTGCTGCGTGATACTTCTGTAAATCACAACGAACTTGTTCAACACCTCTCAGAAACAACTGTTCAACTCCTTGAAAGAGATGTAACCAGTGAGCAGACTTCAACGGTTCCTTAATTTTATCTGGAACATCATAATCAATCCGTGGCTTCTCAAAAGGTATAATTCCAGAACTTTGTGGCTGGTCATCAAAAGATATAATTCCTGAACTTATTGAACCAGAAATCTCAGTTTTATGACTAACGAGTAACTCCATAATCCCTTCTTTATTATACATACTAAATAGAGCCAAACATTGAAGATCAAAATCAGAATGAATGACCTTTTGCTGATCATCAACCATGTGAAAAATTTCCATAGAAGGAGGAGAGAATTCACACCAACTTGAGCATATACTAGTCTTCAAATTAGCAAAAGACTCTTGGAGGCCAATACGAAGAGTTAAACAATCTTCTTTGTGACATACAAGTGCGAGAACAGAATCCATAATCTACAGAACAAAATGATGAAACCAAAAACAGTTTCACCAGATGTGAATATCAACAACAATTTTTTTTTTTTGAAAAACAGTTCCAAAGAGATGGAATCCTTCATAAGAACATCAACACAAACATAAAAAAACATATGCTAACATCAATTCAGTTTATTCGACAAGAGTGACTAGCAAATTCACACAAACAAAATCAAAAATCAACACAAAAAAGAGAATTGAATACCTGAAAAGTTGATTGATTCTTTGAAAACGAAGATGATCAACACGAAGTTGATTGATTGTTCAGCTGGATTCTTCAATTCGAGATTCAATTTCAACTTGAAAAGCGGAAATATGATTTCAGCTAAACTGAATTGCAACCAGATCTCAAATAACGAATTGGATTCTTCTCTTCTTCGAACAACTACGTTTATCTTCTCTTCTTCGAACAACTGAATTGGATTCTTCTACGTATCTCGAATAACAGATCTCAAAACTTGTAGCTTCTCCTCCGGTTCTTCAATCAAACAAACCTAAAATTGCTCTCTCAATTTTTGAATTGAAATTGGGAGAAGATGATGACGAATCTTTGAATTGAAACGAAAAGAACGAAGAAAACTAGGAAAGAAGAATCACACTTTCATCTGATATGTTCGGTTCAGAGAGGAAATTTTTTTCTTTCTTGTTTCCGCCAAACTTTCCTTTGAAAGTGTTTTTATATGCGGAAGGTTAATTTTGGAATTTAGAAACCAAATAAAAACTGAATTTTAAAATTTTTATTTGAATTGGAGTTTTTGTCCCAGTTTTGTTTGAAACGGTTTTTATTTGTTAAAAATAAAATGACCGGTTTTTTCTTATCACTAGTTTGTTCACCTAGGGGTTTTGTCACTAGTTTTGAAAACAAAAACTAAAAAACGAATCTGTTATAGTTCTGAGTTGCGTTAGGCTTAGTCTTATGTGCTAGATTGGAATTGTTAGATTAACGGTTAAGTGTTACAATTCAAAAAAAAAAAAGAATGTGTGGCAAAAAAGTTAATAGTAGGTTTCTCTCCTACCAGTTGCTAGCATGTCAACTAGCAATTAGATATTTTCGCGGAATGATTCAGCGTTGAGAAAACCATCTTTTCGCGGAACGAAACAACGCCAGCAAGAATATTCCAAGCATTTACGCTGAACGATACAACGCCAAGCGCAAGCGCTGATTGGAAACGCGCCACACGGTAGCGCTATATTATTCAGCGCTTGACTTTTTTTTTTTACTTTTTACGCCATCAGTAGTTCAGTAATAAAATTTTATATTATTTCATTCTTTGTTTTCTCACACTCCTGTTACACCACCAGACAAGTATGTTTTCAAATTTTGAATTTTGAAAAATTTGAGAATTTGTTCCAACGGTTGTTTGTTTCAAAATTTTAAAATTTGCCAAACTAAGAAATTCTTTCATTAATTGCAAAACAATGTTACAATGTTTTTTGAAATTAAAATTCTACTTCTAAATTTTTTAAAAATACATTAAAATTCTACTTCTAAAAATTAAAAAAGTACATTGAAATTAAAATACTACTTCTAAATTAACTTCTAATTCAAACTTAAAAATGAACTTCTAATAACTTAAGTTATCACTCATAAATCACTTTAATTTAGGGGATTGGTTCAAAGCCATTACGACCCAAAATCTCGTTCCTCCATTTGTTGCAAAGGGGTATCTCCCAATCCGCTACTTCATTCAAATTTTGGCGTAGGATCTTCAAGTCCGATTCTCTTTATTAGGTTTGTGCCAAGATTGTATTGTTTTCCATATTTTTCTTAAGGAACTCTTCCTCCGTTTCATACTTTGAAACCGTTTGTGCTTGTGCATTTCCAAGAAGTTGTATGAGCTTGTCCATTTTATCATCTACTCTTTCCGATGCTTTAGCCTCAGGAACCCTTCTTTTTGAAGCATTTCTCCCTGAACTTCTAACATCATCCGTTTGTTCGAAATAACGTCTTCTACGCGATATGTCTGAGGTATCAGAACCTTGGGTTGATGGTGAGCTACCAAACCTTGCCATATCCTTCAAATCTTCATCCATAGTTACTGGAGCGGAAGTACTGGGTTGAGTTGCTTGAGTAGGTTGAGTTGCTTGACTAGGTCCAGCATCATTATTCACCTCTGGATTGTAATCTGGTTGATAGGTCTTCAGGAGCTGGAAAACCGATTCATGTATCCAACGTTTGTTATTTGCTGATTCATATTTTTGTCTTCCACGGCGGTATTGTGGAAAAAATGTATTAGTGTCTTATGAATGAAATATATTTGGAAAAAAAAAACATCAATTTTTTTTATGGTACTTACATAATCTTGTTCATTCAATCCCGGAGGATTATTGCGGAAGTAAGGTCTTATGAATGAAGTATATTTCCTCACTTCGCCTATCAACGTGTTACACCTTGATTGCAATGCCTTTTTTACCTATCCTTACCTTGCGGCCATCTTTTAACATACTCTTTCATAATTCTCTTCCAAAGTTGTGAACCTTTTTGATCTTTTCCTCTAATCGAATCATTACTTGCTATAATCCAAGAGAGAATTAGTGCATCATCCTCTTTTATTTGAAAGTGTGCCATATTTTGTATGAACAAAATTGTAGAAGAAGAATAAGAAGAAGAAAATCAATGAAGAAGAGAATCAATTGATTTTGGTGTGAGGAATGAAGGAGAAATAGTTCTCTATTTATAGGGAAGCCTGAAAATATAGTTGTTGAGGTTTCAAACGGCCATTGAATCTGAGTCGTTGAAAATGCAACGATCATCTTGATCTGATGGTTGAGAAGAAAAGCGTTGAATGGTCCAGCGTCCAGCGCAGAGATGTCCAGCGTCTGGAGTGGAATGGTACAGCGCTCAGTTTCTAGCCTTTGAGAATAACGACTAGTTTTTGATCTAACGGCTGATAGGGCACAACGCTGGATGGTTCAGCGCTTGCGTAACGGCTTCATTTTCCAGCCCAAACTCATATCATTTCTTCTCTATATAAACTTAACACATGCACTCAAAATCCCCACACCAAACTTGTGAAGTTTCACTCTCTTCTTCTACTCCTAAATTCTTAATTGAAAATCCAAGCATGGTTGCATTCTCAATTGCCGAAGACAATGATTTGGTGAGAAGTTTTCGCAAAATTAACAACACAAATCCTTTCGACAAGTATCAAACAAGCAACACATTTTGGGAACAAGTTGTTCAAGAATTTGTGAGAATCAATGGAAATTATAATGGAAGATGCCAAAAACAACTAAGATCTCGGTTAGCAATCATCAAGCGTTATTGCAAGCTTTTTCTCATTTCATTAAGGGCGTCAAATGGTAATCGTGAAGATGCTTTGAATTTATACCAAACGGATCATGGAATGCCATTCATTCATATCACCGCTTTAGAGATATTTGGTGGAGCTCGAAGTTGATTTGAATGAAGTATATGCATGAAGAAGTATTATGAAGTTCTAGTTAAATATTGAATGTAATTATAAACGTGCATGAACAAGTATTTATGAAGTTCTAGTTAAATATGTAATGTAATTGTAAACGTGCATGAAGAAGTATTATGGAGTTTACAAGAACTAATTAAATTGTATAATTAATGAAAATGTGCTTGATTGAAAAATGGATTATGAAATTTACTCTCCATTCTCATAAAATGCTCCATCTCCTTGTGTGAGTACCAATATTCTGCGGAGCACGTGTCACGGTCTTAGTGGTTGCGTACAAGATAACAGTGTAGCCCTCGCTATACAGAGGAACCTGAGTAGCAGAAGATACCTTTGAAGATCTATTTTATCTCATCCCAAGAAGGGATACTTCGACGGCCAAAATGGAGAAAGTAAAATCCTAGTCTAGAGAGAGGAAGCTGGCGAAGGGATAGAGGTAGATGACGCATCTAATCAGCATTAAATGCACAAATATGTTATTTACACGCATAACCAAAGCACGTGAATATATATGATGTGGCGGAATCTGACTGGCAAAAGCTAGCAGTGAATGAAGGTACAATCTATACTAAGGCTAGGAAGTTCCCGAAGGAACGTGGGTCAGCTGAAGTAGCAGATTCCGACTGGAGAAAGCATGTGGTGAACGAAGGTACCATTTGTGCGGAAGGTATATCAGGGAACGATGGATCCAAAGATAGCAAAGATGTATCTGGAGCAGTAGGGGCTATAAATACCAAGCTTCACCAAAAAACCAAGGGCATTCAATATATAGGAGAAGGAGATCTAGTCTTAAGTTTATACCTCTTTAATGTTTAGAACTTAAGTATTTACTTCAACTTGAGTTCTCTCTATTACTTTTGGAAGCATTTAAAATCCTTATAACCAACACTACTTAATATAAACAAATCAATCATTACCCCGTGGATGTAGACAAAAGTCGAACCACGTAATCTCTTGTGTCTCATGATAACTTAGCACCATTTACATTATATTTGTGTTCTTAGTTATTATCGTGATTTTAGATATCTTTTATTACTTAGTATTATCAGTTCAATAGAGGTATCATTACTACATAGTTATCGATCCTCTGAACTGTTCACATTACGTAGACTATGGAAAAATTAGTAGTCACAGTTTGGCGCTAGAAGATTTTTCTCACCAGCTTGAGTTTTTATATTTCGTCATTTATTTTAACTTACGCATCTTCTTTAACAAAGAGATCTGAGTTCAACAACGATGAATCTCACTCTCTAGTGATTTGTTCATCCATTGTTTTCTCAAGTTCTTGGAGTTCATAGCCTCTAAAGACTCGCAATCTTACAGATCTACAAAAAAATTTCCAAAAACACACTCACAAAACGTTAAAAGTTTTATTTTCTACTAAAAACAACCTTTTCTGACAGACTATCCTTCAGATCTGAGTACCTCTGAGCACTGAGGAATCTCAGCAAGAATTTAAGGAAGCAAAAATCTTTTCAAGCATTTAAAACCCCGTCTTTCAAAAAGATCTGACACCTTTTTCAATTGTTTTCAACATTTAAGGTTGTGTTTTCCAAGGGTGTCATAAGAAATTTAATACCTGTCTTTCCATGCGTCATTTCAATCTATTTTCTGAAAAAGCTTCTTAGCCGTCTTCTGTGTCAGAGCATTAATTGCTACTTTTGACGAAGGTATCCAAGTAGTAGATTTTTGTCGTTTTTTCTGTAACGCATGATAACAAAAGCAGAAGGCATGCAGAAACCAAGTGATGTACCAACAATCTCACGACCAGCAGTTACGAGAGGAAGATCTCAAAAGTCATCTCAAGCGAACCAAAGAATAGAAGCAGAGGACGGGCAAAGTGAAATAGCAAGAAGAACGGTTGCTAACAAACCACCTATTCCTGCTGAAGGGATGGGGAAAACATCGGGAGCACAAGCACTCTACGGCATGTCGTTACCGGAGCATCCTAATGTAACAAAGCCATCTGCAGCCAACGTAGGATTACCCATAACCTTAGATCCTACGGGACGGGGTTGGGAAACCTAACTCCGATCCAGCTAGATCCTGATGCTCCGATCATAGAAGAAGAAGTGGATAAATCTGAGGATCTAGTCGACAACACACTCCTTAGGGTGGTGGAATCCACAACGAAGATCAAATAGCAGCACAAGTGGCAGCTTTGCTTCTCCGAAACAAGGTGCATGAGGATGCAATATACGTGATGGCCCAGGAGAACCAGAACCTAAAAGATATGCTGGATGTACAGATCGAAGGTTCCCAAACTCACCCTCCGTTAGACAGGCGTGAGAACGGAGCTATCTCAGGAAGACGAAGGGTGGATCTTAACCCACCAAAGGCTAACCCACCAGGGGGAGCCAGGAGAACGCAACATGATCCAAACGAAATGGATCCAACTTACAAGCCCTCTCAGTTTTAATACGATGATACATTCTCAAGAGATGCTCACAATGTGAACATGATCATTGAGCAAATGGAGAAAATGCGAAAGGAGATACAAGGGTTGAAAACCGGTCACGCTGGAGCAAGGCTAGAAAAGGTGCTCCAGGAAGCGACAACATTTCCGTTGTATTTTCGCATTTTGAGGGAGTTTATCCCTGCGAAATGTCCAGTACCTACGTTTCAGGCATACAATGGTACATCTAATCTTGCAGCTCGCCTACGGTATTACACTCGTGTCCTTGGCCATTGGGAAAGAGATGAGTTAGTATTTTGTAGGTACTTTCCTGCAAGCTTGACGGGATTAGCATTGGCATGGTATGACAACTTACCAACAAACTCAATTTACTCTTTCGAGCAATTGTATACGGTATTCTTGGAGACATACATGTACAACAAGTCAACAAAGGAAGGGTTAGATAGGCTATTTGCTTTAGCTATCGGACCCCGACAGACATTGATGCAATACACCGACAGGTGGCAGAAGACATGCCAAGCAATCGGGAAAGTCAATCCAGAAATTAGCATTAATTGCTATAAGTATGGACTTGACAAAACCTCAGCCATCTTTGTGGAGCTTCACAACTGAGCCCTTGATTCCGAAGGAGAGCTTAGGGTTCTCCAAGATCGCTACATCAGACTTGAAGAAATCCAGAAGGACAACCCCAGGGCGCAAGCAAATAAAACAGAAGCTCCACAGGGAACAACTCTCTAGACCAATTATGGAGATACCTAAGAGGCAAAATGAATCCGGGGGAAGAGCCAGCTCTAGAGACAAAAGATCCAAATACGGAGATGGCAAAGACAGGGGAAGAGGAAGAGGAAGAGAAGAATTTGTAGATAAAGTCTACACAAAGCTAAACACCACATTTTCTCATATTCTAAGCAAGGAAGGAGCAAAGCCGGGTTTTCCGTACCCTGACACTAGGGGAAAGCAACCGGATAAAACAAAGGAGGCTAAGGAATACTGTGAGTACCACCAGTACTACGGGCTTACAACTGATACATGCTATCACCTAAGGAACACGATCCAGAGATTCATAGACGAAGCCAAATTCATGGAGTACGTGCAGATACAACCAGTTGATACTGAGGTAGCCTCCAAGAAAAGGGTAGAACTACCTCAGGACGGCAAATACATTAACATGATTACCTTCTCCAGCGGAGGAAAGGAGGATCTACTCGAAGACATCCTCGAGTTAGCTCGAAACAGAAGAAAGCTAGAAGCCCACGAAGTATTCAAGCTAAGCGGACCACCTACTAGAAGTTTGGAAGAATGGATGGGTACGCCATTAACATTCTCAAAAAGAGATGTCAACCAAGAAGTTGAAATGCACAATGTGTGATCACTCTTCATATACATGGATGGAACGTTAAGAAGGTCCTCGTTGATGGGGGCAGCTCATTGAATATATTGTTCTATGAACCTTACTTATGTATGGGTTTGACATCTGAGCAAATGGATTCATCCAATTGTACAATATATGGTTTCAACGGAGTAGTCTCTAGACCAAAAGGAGAAATTGTCTTACAGGTGCGCGTCGGACCCTTAGTAACCAATACAAGGTTCTGCGTTGTGGAAGCACCTTCGCCATACAACATAATCATGGGAAGGCTATGGGTCCATCGACTGCGAGGAACAACTTCAACATATCATCACCAGTACCTCTGATTCCCTACGCCTATGGGTGAAATGGAAATCAAAGGTGACCAGCAAGATGCAAGGCTATGCAATGTAGCTGAGGTCAGGCTCAACGAAGAAAGAGTCGATGCCCAACAACACGAAAGAAAAATACGAAAGGTGAACACCAAGGAAGTGAAGGAAGGAGCTTTCTTAGTACCCGAAGCCACCTCAGTTTCGGAGACAGGTACCTCCGCCACTCCGTGGGAGAATGTCTCCGCCAAATGAAAATTACAGAAATGCACTCCTCTAGGACCTCAGAAGCAAACCTTCTCACCGGTGGAACCAACAAAGAAAATCAACATCGGCACCGAGAAGGAACCAAAGATGATCAACGTAAGAACTTTGTTAGAAGAAGACGAGGAGATGCAATTACAAAGGCTACTATGGGACTACGCGGATGTCTTTACATGGTCAATGGAAGACATTCCAGGAATCGACCCGAATTTGGTCTCCCACCATCTTCGGCTCAAACCAGAAATGCCACCATTCAAGAAATGTATCCGCTAGGTGGAAGATATCTACCAAGAAGCGGTAGAAAAGGAGTTGCAAAAGCTAGTAGCAGCAGGATTCATCCGAGAATTTAAATATCCCACGTGGATATACAACATGGTGATTGTACCTAAGAAGAACGTAGGCGTACGCATTCGCATCGATTTTAGCAATCTTAACAAAGCCTGCCCCAAAGATAGATACCCGCTGCCAAACATTGACCAACTGGTCAATGCAACCTAAGGTCACCAGAGGTTATCCTTCATGGATGGATACTCTGGTTACAACCATATCGCCCTTGCAGAAGAAAACCAGGAGCATACTGCGTTCTTTACGCCATGAGGCTTGTATTGCTATACAAGGATGCCTTTTGGACTAAAGAACGGGGGGGAAACATACCAGCGATTGGTATACAAAATCTTTAAGTCATAGATAGGCAAGAGACTGGAGGTATATGTGGACGATATGCTTGCCAAGAGAAAAGAGGCGAAAAACCACTTGTCATACCTAAGGGAAATATTCGAAGCCATGAGAAACTTTCACATGAAAGTGAACCCGCAAAAATGCACATTCGGAGTAACCTCAGGAAAATTCTTAGGATACTTGGTAACTAAACGAGGAATAGAAGTGGATCCCGAAAGGGTCAGAGCAATAATGGAAATGCCATCTCCGCAAACACTAAAAGGAGTACAAAAGCTAAATGGAATCTTATCTTCCATGGGAAGATTCATAGCAAGATCATCAAATAAATGTGAAGCATTTTTTGATACATTAAGGAACGGAAGCAGGTTCATATGGACCACAGAGTGCGAGCAAGCTTTCCAAAAGATCAAGGAGTACTTGGCTTCAGTACTCATCCTACATAAGACAGAGTCAGGTGAAATAGTCACCTTGTACTTAGCAGCAACAAGCTACGTGTGAGTGCAGTGTTTGTACGAGACCAAGAACACGGATAAAAGCTCATATACTACATCAGCAAGACACTCAGTTCAGCAGACCGTAACTACATCAAGGTGGAGCAGCTTATATATGCCTTAGTAACGGCAACACAAAACTAAGGATATATTTTGACGCACATACCATTCGAGTCTTCACGAAGGCTCAGATAAGTCAAATCCTCGACAACACATAGAAAATTGTAAGGGTGGAAAAATGGAATGCCATGATCAAGCAATTCCACATCATCTTTGAAACTAGGAAGGCTGAGAAATCACAAATCTTAGTATACTTTATGGCGGACCTACCTCTCAGCGACGAAGCATAGATAAACAATATCCCATGAATGGAGGAAGACAAGCAAGACCGATAGGACCTGTTAGAGCCTCAGAACTCACCAAGAAGGGAAATATTCGTAGATGGCTCCTCCAATGGAGAAGGCGCAGGCATTGGGATTGTAATAGCAACCCCTACCGGAGACCGACTCATCTACGCATTAAGGTTAGAATTCGAACAATACACCTATAACATCACAGAATACGAGGCGGTCATACATGGTCTACGCTTGGCATGGGAGATAGGCCTATCAGATGTTCGTTTGACTAGTGACTCGCAGTTGGTCATTAGACAAATCGGGCTCAAATACCAAACTTTGTATCCGATGCTATCTTCGTATCTAAAACTATCTCAGGATAATGCGTCAAAGATCAACAACATAACATTCAGGCACCGTCTGTCGAAAGTATAACAAACACGCATATGCCTTAGCATTCATATCACCAATGCTAAGGGACCGATACACCACCGCCGTACAGATTGGAAGAATATATGAACCTTCAATATAAGGACCTATCTCAGGCACTGAGGAGGCTTTGGCGGTTCATACTCGAGCCATGAGGGGAGCAGATAAAGAAAAAGAAGACGAAGAAATAAGAGAATCAGATAATGAAGCCGAAGAGTCTGACAAAGATCATTCCATGTCAGATGAAGGCCGTGAAGACGAAGTGGAAGATGATTGGAGGATTCCAATTCACCAATACCTCGACAAAGGTACCCTACCAGCTGAAGTTAATAAAGCTCGAAAGCTCGAATCAAAACAACAATGTTAGCCTTTGTGATGGAATATTGTATAGGAGGTCATTTCTCGGAACTCTGATGCGGTGCCTCTCACAAACCGAAGGAAGGAAAATACTCCACGACATACACGGCGGAGATGCCGGCAACCATAATGGAAGAATGTCATTGGCGGTCAAATACAAAATACAAGGATACTACTGGCTAAGCATGGACGAGGACTCGAAGAACGTGGCTAAGCGGTGTGAAAGATGCCAATGCTTTGCGAGGAAAATCAAAGCACCAGCAACGGAGCTAAACTCAGTCATCAGCCCTTGGCCATTTTTCAAATGGGGGGTTGATATTGTCGGACCCTTGGTGGAGGGAACCTCGAAAAGTAAATATCTTATTATGGCCACGGATTATTTCACCAAGTGGGTAGAAGCAAAGGCTTTGGCAAGAATTAGGGACGCAGATGTCTTTAAATTCTTGTTTGAGCAAATCATATGCAGGTTCGGAATACCAGCTGCCATAGTCTCTGACAATGGCAAACAACTGCAAGGAAGAACGTCGACATGTTGTTCGAAACTTTCAACATTCAGAAAAACAAGTCCACTCCTATATATCCTAAGAGCAATGGACAAGCGGAGGCAACTAACAAAACCATAGCGATGAACTTAAAGAAGAAGCTAGGAGTATACAAGAAGAGATGGTGCGAACAGCTGCACAATGTCTTATGGGCCCATCGAACTACAAGAAGGTCAGCTACGGGGGAAACTCCATTCTTACTAACCTACAGAGATGAAGTTGTCATCCCAATGGAGATAATATTTCCAACTATAAAAACGGAGGCATGAGAGAATAATCTAACAACAGACTTGATGTTGGAAAAGCTGGATGATCTTGAAGAAAGAAGAGGAGTGGCTTTGCCAAAGATGGTGAATTATCAACGAAGGATATCTCGGGAATATAACAAATGAGTCATCCCTAGAAACTTTGTGGTCGAGGAATACGTGTTACGTCAGATTCCTCTATATCAAAGAAAGAAGGAGTGGTGCAAGCTAGCTCCAACATGGGACGGGCCCTACATCATACATGACGTCGCCGAAAAAAGGTCCTACTACCTAAGGACCCCAAAAGGTGAAGTATTACAACACCCTTGGAATGCAATGTACCAAAAAAAGTACTACCCGTAAGAGAATGGTGATTACTCAGGAGAAGAAAGGAACATGCCATGACCCACCATGTTCTATCCCTGATCAAAGGTATTATAAACCTTACTAATCAATGAAAGAAACTTTTTGCTAAAAGGCAAGTTTCAATTAATATAATTGGGTTAGAATAGACACCCTCCGTAATAATTGACGATGAGACAAGGCAAGACATAACTACACATATGTCAACACTCGGATCCTCGGCTCAATAGCTCCCTTCATGACGCAATAATAAAAAGTAAGATATCCCCTATAGAGATACTTGTCGAAGTAAAGCAGTCTTCGCGCTGAACGCGTAGGGTTACAGGAAAACTATTGCCCACGTAGGAACCTTCGCCACCATGGTACCTTCTGGCCAAAGGATACTTAGGTAGGACGATGAATATTCCACCCAAGGTTAAACATACCTTGGCACCTTGTGATGACTTGAATGTGCGATCAACTAGACACAATACGTCTACAAACAAAATATTCATGCAATAACATAGGTAAAGTAATAATGTTACCAAGTTACGACTGACATGTCTTAAAAAGTTGCAGATAAAGAAGGTTCAAACCATCACGAAGCATTGTTTCGAGAAAAAGGGACAACACAAATGCACCTCAGCTGAGGGCATAATACAACAAAGGGTTCAGTTAAGATAAGATGGACACAACAGGGTCAAGGGTAAGGAAGACGAGGAAAGAAAACTCCTTCAGCTTGGAGCTCGGCTTCCGCAAAGGCAGCATTGATGTAATCAATGGCAGAACGCTCAAATTTCACCTTCATCTGAGAGTACTGAACCTACAGATCCGAAGCTGATTTCTGGCGAAGCTCCATCACCCGAGCACTAAGCTAATCGTTAGCTTGCTGAAGAGCCTCAGCCTTAGACTTAGCGGCAGTATCAAACTGACGAGACATCTCCAGTGAAGATATTTGGCCTTCAAGACGGCTAATCTTGGGGTTTTCTCCCACCAGCTTCTCCTGGAGACTTGCGGATACAAAAGGTGTGAGTGAGGAAGAAAGGTAGCAAAGGACACAAAGATTGTTGCTGGAATATAAGGACCCTAAGCTACCTCCTGCATGGCTAAGGGATTCTTCTAAACTATGTTAAGTTTCAGCAAGATCCACCTCAGTAGCATCAAGATCCTCCATAAGAGTATCACGTTCAGTCCGGAGGTCATCAACACCAATCCGGAGCGAAGCATTCTCATATGATAAAACTTGGTAAATATTCTCTAACTTTTCCAACCTCTTAACCAAGGATACATGAGACATGGAAGATGGAGTGGAGCCAACCTCGACAAGTGTATTCTTAAGAGAACAGACCTCAGAAGACAAAACGTTACGCTCTGCAGTAACCTTAGCTAACGAAGCACAAGCATCTTCGAAATATGCACGATATTTCTTGCGGATGATTTCTTGGGCTGAGAGGCATCTCTCAACTAAGGAAATATCCTTCTTTTGCTTTAAAATGAGGCCATCTTTCCACTTAAGGGATTCGTCACATTCTTCACGGGGTAAATCCATATGCTTCACGAGATCCGCGTTGTGAGCAGACTCAAGAGAAAGTTGGGCCTTATTATGAACAATCACGTTCATTAACCTATCAGACTTCTTCTGAGAGTACCAAACATCAGAGGTCAACTTGGATACCTGTTCCCGGAGATGTCTAAGCTCACTAGGGCTACCAGCTGACAGGCACATGATGTCTCAGGACTATGCAATCAAACAGAAATAAAAGAATAGCTAAAGGAAAGAAGAAACGAACCTATGACTCTGGAGGACTCAGCAGCCAAAGTAGAATCAGCAGCTTTGCGCCCATCCTCAGCAACTTTAGCAGCATTGTTAGCTCTCTTGAGGGCCAGCAAACAAGCCTCCAAGGATCTCTGAGTCTTTCTCACATCGTCCTCCAACGAAAATACCTTAGCAGCGGAAGCAGCATCACCATACGAAGGTTGTTGTGTGCTAACAATGTCATATTCTTGACGAGCGCGTTCCAACAGAGCATTCAAGTGAGTACACTTAGCCCTATAAAACTTGAACATGGTACAACCCACATCTATTTGTTTGCAAAGCTACAAACAACGAAATGATGCAGTTTTTACAGTGATAAGTAGGGAATTCGTTTCTTGGACTTGGGAAGGTATTGATTTTAGACTTAATAAAAGAAAATACTGAAACTGGCAAAAATATTAAACAAAGGTAAAAAAAAGTAAGAGTTACTGGGACTTAGGATTTCACTGCTTCTCATACTCATGTGGTTCAGAAATTAATCCTAGGATAATTATGTCTCAAATAATAAAATTTATTAACTCTTAATATTTGTCAAGATATATTTTTAAAAGCAATGACTGTAAATCTAAAGCATAGGACATCAAATCATTTAAGCTAAGAATGACCCATCAATTGAAATAACAATCATTCAATAAAAATCATAGTACAATTAATAAACAGTGCAAAAAGTAAATAAGAATTAATTCAAGTTACCACATAGATGGAATCCAGCTTCCTCCTTTGTCCCAGTGATGTGGTTTAGCTCATCATGATAAAAACACACTCAAAACAATATTTCATAGCTCAAAAAGTGTTTTTATTGAAAATTTTTATAAGACAGAGATTTGCAACTCTGTAGTGATGTTACAGACGTCACTGTTACAAGCCGGGTGTTGCAATTAAACCTAACTGTTACAAAGGTACTATCGCAGACACTGTTCAACAACGATAGCTCTTTTGTATCTGTTCTTCGTGTTCTTCAGAACGACACTTTTGTGGTGTCGTCTGCAACTTCTCCTTCTTCTTCTCTGCTGCTCCTACAGAATCGCTCTGCAGCGATTTGTTTGATGCTCTGCACTACCCCTCACTCTCGATAACCCTCACTAGTGGAAAACAACCGATTTAAGATAGTCAGATAATGTCGTTCTAACGATTTAAACGACACTTTCAGACTGCTGCTGAAAGTGCCGTAGATTTAGTGTCTTTTTCTGGAACGACACTATCTAGTTGCCCTTTAATTACGATGCTTTCAGAGCGTCGCTATACACGACACCTGGATTACGTCGTTGATTTGATTAATTTAAATACTATCAAAAAATAAGTCAGGTCTGATTGGCTGACTCCAGTTATTCTGACTGGGCTGAAATAGTTCTTATTCAAATTCAAATTATACTAAAATGAAACTCAAATTGCATTGAAATTCAAATGACAATTCAAGTTCAAATGAAATTACTAAAATTCTCAAATTCAAGTGAAATTCAAATGACAATATATATTAAAATACTAAAATTCAAATTCAAATTCAAATTAAAATTATAATTCCAAATAAACCTGAATCATCTAGTAACAAATGACAGCTCCATTACATTGAAACGTGCTCATAAATTTAGTCCAAAATCATTAAAAAAAAGGATTCAACTCCCTATTATTAAGGTTTCTTAAAGAGAAGTGATACAACAAGTCCTAAAAATTTCAACCACAATTTCAGTCATTAGGACCTTGGCACCAGCTTGCTTGAGAGAAGATCTTGTAGAAGCACAACCCTTTCCAACATTTCCTTATCTAGAAGAAACAACGATCTCACCATTTTCGCCATGTTCAGTTTCCAAACAAAATTTTACTAGAGTTTTTACCTTTCTAGTTAGCATCTCCTACAACACCATTGTGAAACTGAAAATGTTTGCCTTGTGATTGTAAGGCTTTGCTCTATGACCTACATGTTGTGGTTGCGACGTAACCTCAGTTTTCCAAATTTTTATTGTCTATCTGCTAGGGTCTGAAAAAGCGGAGGTCTAACAACCACACCCAATATTTCGTTTGGAAATCTGAATAGACAAACTCCAATACACTTTCAAGAGAATCAACTAGACAGTTAGACTCAATCTATAAAAAGTATATCGAAGAGTTTTATATCTCCATCTCTTGATTCAATTCGCAATCAGCAAATAGGAATTTGAGAGCCCGATTGAATATAAGAGGATTAACTTGAACGGTACCAAAGACCAATGTTCAAGTGTCAATAATTTCACTCAACAACCCAAAGGTCGGATAAAAGAAATGATTGATCTTAACGCACAACCTGTGATATTTCTATTATATAAATTAAATATAATGCGGAAAAGAAATAACACAGACACTAGAATTTTGTTAATGAGGAAACCGCAAATTCAGAAAAACTCCGGGACCTATTCCAGAATAAATACACACTGATTAAAAGTTGTTACACCAATTTTCTACTACCTATTCGGACTAGATGTAATACCTGCTTCAGTACTTATCGAACTCCTAGCAGAATAACGATTCTCTTTAGGAACTCTTCACACAAATCTTCTAGCAGAACCCAAAGTTCTCTTTAGAAGATACACCAACACGAATGATACGATTTGATATTTTGTTTGCACAAAACACCGGTTTGATTTCCCTTTAGATGTGAATCAAGGTTTTGGAAATCTTGTGTTTATTTTGATAAAAACAATTACTAGGTAAAAGTAATACCAAAACAAACTTGTAGATTAGGGTTTTAACTTACAATCAATATACGTACACACAATGAGTCCGTGAACCTGATTTCCGTAACTAAACTTGGGTGATTCCAAAGATCAATTTCCAAGTTAAGAAAACCCTAATAATTCTACAACAAGAACAACTAGAATAAATCTAGAGATATCTTCTTAAGTATTTTTACGAGATACCTTAATCGAAGTTTTCTTTCTAGCTTACGATTTCGACTAACAAGTGTTGGTATACCATCGGAAACTGAAATCTATCAAAACCTAGGGTTTATGATCAACAACCCTTGAATGGTATTATATCAGAAGAGAAAACCTTAGAATAGACAAGAGGTGAAAAACCTAGATTACAAGTTGTATGATCAATCACGAAGATTAAATCCAACTTGGCTTTGTGATCCCAAATACAAAGACTTTTATCTCACTCTTGTTCACGAAGAACAGAAGACATGGAAACAACCTGTAAAGCTTACGCCAATTTTCCAAAAGGGGATGAAAAACGTGTAAACTCACGAACCCTTTATTTATAGTGAACAATAGCTTGGAAGCTAAGCAAAGCTACTTCCCTTTTTCAAGACTCTCCTAATTATGGGAGTCTTTCCTAAGTTATAAATATTATGCATAAATAATTAAATAATTAATTAATTAGCAAATATTTATTTATGTGAATAAATCACATTTTAACTTAGGCAGGAATTAAAAGTTATCACAAACACTTTAATATGGTAATCAAATATGTTTGGATTAATAGCCATGTTGCCTAGACTAGGAAACATCACCAACTTGACCAAAAATAGCTTTTAATCACGTAATTTGGCCCAAGTCCGTGAACTATTACAAACAACACATGGATTGTTTCCTACTAACGAACTGTAAAAATTACAGCAACACTTATACTTGTTACTTTAATAAATCACTCATAACTTCATCGTTATAACTCGGAATTGAGTGATTCTTGGCTCGTTAGATTCGTAAGCTCATTCACTATAACGTGAGATTCTTTATAAGGAAAAAGGTTATTATATTCAAGGTCATGAATCAAATAACCTCAAATATGTATACATAAATGTATATTTATCGTCATTGGAATTGTTCCATAGAGTGAGCATTTATCTTGATAGGTTAGAAAGGTAGAATTGAACAAGAATCAAAATGAAATAAATCACATACCTTTGTTGATGAAGTACTTGTTGATGTCTTCTTGTAGTCTTCAATCTTCAATCTTCATCCTTTAAGGATAGATTCGATTCAACTTCTTAGACCTAATCTAGTCTGAAACTATCTTTAGTATGCTAAAGCAAGAATGAATTTTGGCAACTAAAATTGACAACTAACTTGACATACCAACGCTAGTGGGTTCAACCGATCAATGCTCTAACAATCTCCCCCTTTGTCAATTTTAGTGACAAAACCATTTTACATATGTATTGTACTTGACGAAACCAAAATCCTACATGCTTGATTTCCTTGGTTCTTCAACTCTTCATGTGTTCATCCTGTACTTGTTGAAGATCCATCATAGTATTATTACAAAGCATCAAAGTTTCATTGTATCACAACTTTGACAATAATACTATGGTGATATGTATCACTCCCCCTTAGTCAATACTCCATCTCACATGGAAACCACTCCCCCTTACATAATGATCCGAAAACCATATGTATTTATAGTGTGAACTACATATTAATTCTCTCCCTTTTTGTCAATAAAATTGGCAAACGTACAAGAACGAGATCATAATGAAATTTCCGAAAGAGACATTTCATGACTAAAAGAAAAAAATACATACCAACTAATTTAGATGCAATCATAAAGCCGAAGATAAATGCATTCATCAAGGATTTTAAAGATACAAGATAACCTCTCTAAAATTCCACAGCCGCACAACCCTCAAGATATGACCATTAGGCACAAGTTCAAAAGAACTCTCCCCATTTGATGTTATTCCCGAAAGAACAACAAGAGTGACCTTACTCCAGAGATAAGGATTTATATATTGGATTTCAGAAAACCCACAAAGAGATGCGAACTAAGAACCAATCATTGAAAGTCTCTCATGAGATCAAGTTACTGAACAACCCATGGATTGTTTCCTACTAACGAATTGTAACAATTACAGCAACACTTATAATTATTACTCTAATAAATCACTCATAACTTCATCGTTATAACTCGGAATTGAGTGATTCTTGGCTCGTTGGATTGGTAACCTCATTCACTATAACATGAGATTCTTTATAAGGAAAAAGGTTATTATATCCAAGGTCATGAATCAAATAACCTCAAGTATATATACATAAATGTACATTTACCGTCATTGGAATTGTTCCATAGAGTGAGCATTTATCTTGATAGATTAGAAAGGTAGAATTGAACAAGAATCCAAATGAAATCAATCACATACCTTTGTTGATGAAGTACTTGTTGATGTCTTCTTATAGTCTTCAATCTTCAATCTTCATTCTTGAAGGATAGCTTCGATTCAACTTCTTAGACCTAATCTAGTCTGCATTTTGGCAACTAAAATTGACAACTAACTTGACATACCAACGCTAGTGGGTTCAACCGAGCAGTGCTCTAACAGGGTCATCATAATTTGCACAGAAACCAACATGGAGGATATAGATGAATGTCCAAATGTTATGTTAGAGCATTGCTCGGTCGAACTCGCATGTGTTGCTATCGCAGACATGTTTGTCAATGTTAGTGATCAAAACTATAAGTCTTGATTTTTAGTCTACTACAGCTAAGGTTTCGGACTAGGATAGAAAGTATAGTTGAGCTCAAGAACTCCATGGAAATCATCATACAAGACGAAGGACTACTCAAGGAACTGGTGGATCTTCATCGACTAAAAGGTATGTGGAGACTTGAACTTATCTATCACTCAAAAGTCTATTTATCTCTTATCTTGAGACAAAAGTCATTTTGCTATATAGACTTAGATTATACACATTTGGTATTTCGAGCCAAGTTTACCTCGCTTATATATTTCTCGAAATATGTGTTGGTAAAGCTTTCGCTTTAGCCAAGTTCATCTTTACCTAGTGACGAAAGCCATGTTATGTTTCAATCACTTTGAAAATTGCTCTGACGAGAAATGGTTTGTGAATGACAACTATATAACGTCCTCTGAGAATGTTTCAATGATTGAAATGAGAGTTTGGACTATATAACCATTTGGAGGATATGAGCATTGTTGTGGAAACACATACATGTATAAGTCCTTATTGCTTGAACTGAAGTTTGCGAACTTTATTGATCAAGTGAACCGGAGTAGTGCGTCAGCTAAGTCCGCGAACTCAGTCCGCGAACTGGCGAAGTTCTCAAAGCCGAGAATTTCTGCTGGAGTTTGTGAACTCCATCCAGGAACTTAAGTCCGCGAACCCAGTCCGCGAACTTGAGTAGGTTATGTTTAAAAACGATGTTTAGTGAACTTATCTTTATAAACTAAGGAATGCAATTGCAAACCGTGGCTATAGAGTTCATGAATCGATTCATGTGAATCAAATCGTTTTTGCTTCAACTGTGTCTTGTGTAGTACATAAGATTTCCTTGCAATTGAACAACTCTCTAACTAGTTCATTTGAGTCATTTGAACTAGTTATGGTGAAAAAGAACATGGTTGATATGAAATTGATCATATGGCTAACCATTTGGTTAACTATTGTTGAACCAACTAATGTACAAGTTTCGGTACGGTTACACAAGCCCAGGAACGTGCATTTAATTTGTGTATAACAAGCTATGTTTTCGATCTAACGGTTGATAAATATTAGCTTGAATTTAATCAGGTTTTCATCTAACGGTGAATATTGAAGGCTTTGTTACTAAGCTAACATTGATTGCAAACCCTGATTTGAAAGACTATATAAGGTAGAACTCTAGCAACTGGGAAAGTAATCCCCACACATTCTGTGTGATACTAGTTGTGCTAAGCTAGAGTCGATTCTCCTTTAACCTTTGGTTTCTTCTTCTAAACCAGGTTAACGACTTAAAGACTTCACTGGGATTGTGAAGCCAGACCGATACTACTTTTCTTGTAGTTGTGTGATCTATTCTTGTTGTTTCTATCGTACGAGTACAATTGTAATAATTGGCTTGAGATTTCTATCTCCGATAGGCAAGATAAAAAGTAATCACAAACATCTTCGTCTCATCGTTTGTGATTCCACAATATCTTTTTTCGCTGCGTCGATTAAGACTATTGTATAGGTATATTCGTGGGAGACGGATTTATCTATTATCGTAGACTTTTCTGTGTGATACAGATTTGTATATTAAAGTCTTCGACTTTGGGTCGTAGCAACTCTTAGTTGTGGGTGAGATCAGCTAAGAGAATCAAGTACGTAGCATCCTGCTGGGATCAGAGACGTAGGAGCATAACTGTACCTTGGATTAGTATGAGATTGGTTGGGGTTCAACTACAGTCCAGACCGAAGTTAGTTTGGAGTAGGCTAGTGTATGTAACGGCTTAATACAGTGTGTGTTCAATATGGACTAGGTCCCGGAATTTTTTTGCATTTGCGGTTTCCTCGTTAACAAAAGTATGGTGTCTGTTCTTTTCTGCATTATATTTGTTTATATAATTGAAATAATACAGTTTGTGCGTTGTTCAATCAATTAGAATACCCGACCTTTTGGTTGTTGATTTAAATTGATTGACACTTGGATATTGGTCTTTGGGACCATCCAAGTTTATCTCTCTTGTATTTAAATTGAGACTCGTTGTTTGCTTGAGTAAGATTTAAATCGAGAGATAAAGATAAAAACTCTTTGATATACTTTTTGTCTTGATTGAGTCTGACTGTCTAGTTGATTCTCTATAAAGTATATTGAAGTTTGTCCATACAGATTGCTAAGCGAAATATTGGGTGTGGTTGTTAGATCCCCACTTTTTCAATTGGTATCAGAGAAGGCAAACACGTTTAAGACCTTACAAGTCTGTGTTTGTAGCGATCTGACTCTATGGACGATAAAGTCTCTTGTAATGCTTCACCAGGTTTAAAAACCAATCGTAGAAGATGTTCTAATAAACTGGTTACTCTCCAGAAAAGGTTGGATGAACAAATTCGGATCAAATCTGATCTTGTTGCGGAAATTGCAATACTTAAGGATTTGAAACCCATTATAAATCCTTTAATGGATGTGAGTAACTCCAGACGTTCTTCTCTGAAGAATGATCACATATCAGGTGATAAACAACGAGTAAATGTTGCGAAAACTGATATGACTCAGAACTACTCTGCCAAACTAAAACGTGTTGGCCCATGTTTGTTTTGTGATTCCTCTAATCACTTTCAACATGTTTGTGTGTCTTTTCAAAAGAGATCAAAAGTTGCAAGTAATCTTCACAAGAAAACTAAACAACTCGTTGCATCTCTAAAAAGACACACAAAACTATCAGGAAATTCTAATCAAAATAGTACTAATAGCATGGGAGTGTTTGCTTTAAAATCAACATCACCTATTCAATGGTTTCTTGACAGTGGATATAGCAGATATATAACAGGTGATCTCACTTGGTTTATCTCTTCAGATGACTATGAAGGCGGACCAGTAACATTCGGAGATGGGAGTTGTCGCTACATAAGCAAGAAGGGAACGATCAAATTACCAGGCGTACCTGAAATTCATGATGTAGTCTACGTAAAAGGTGTGACCGCAAATTACCAGGCGTACCGCAAATTCATGAGTTATTAGTCAAATCTGTGACGGGTCATCGAGTTGTTTTCAATGCAAATGGATGTGACATTGTAGACAAAACTGGGAAAGTAATTTTTCAGGGAATTCGTGGCAAAAATAACTGTTATCTTCTGGATACTCAGTTCAGCAATTGTTGCAATTTGACTAAAGTGGAATCTACACATCTTTGGCATGAGCGTTTTGGTCACATCAACTATCGTCTTCTAACTAAGATCATTAACAAAGAACTTGTTACAGGCGTTCCCAAAATAAATGCAAAGATTGAAGGTGTATGTGGTGCCTGTCAAAAGGGTAAACAAACGAAAGTTCACCATAAATCATCTCGAGATATTCTCACTAAAGCTCCACTTGATTTAATTCATATGGATCTCTTCGGAAAAATTCAACAACCCACGGTTACTGGTAAGAAGTATGCTTTGGTTATGGTAGATGATTACACCAGGTTGTTTTGGGGTAAAAACTGATTCTGTTGTTTTTGGTAATTTGGGTTGTGTTGATGAGAAACGAGTTCAAACCCTAAACAAATGCACTGCACGGGAGTGCTTTTAGGTTCGAGAAATCAATCTGTAAGACTTTGGCCTAAACCAAGAAATGGTCGTTCCAGATTCAATCCTGTCACAAGGTGAAGGAGAAGGGTTGATCTTAGGGAGGGAAGCGAAAAAGGTGTTGAGATTGTGAAGGTGTTTGTTGTTTATGACTTGTATCAGAATGTTGAACTGGCTTGCACAATGTAAGCTATCAGTTCTGGGTGTTTTCTGGATACTGTGACAACACTTGGTTTTTTCTGTGTTGTCGTTGAAATAGGCTGAAAGCCTATTTATACAAGTCATTGAGCGCAAACCTCTGATCTCTTAGGAAGTGGAGGAAGTGAAGTAGTGAAGGAGTGGGTTTGTGCGGAAGGTAATGATTATCGCATTTCCGTTATGAGGGGAAACTGATTACACGTTCTTCCACCACTCTCACTATTGTTAACCGCCCATCTTTCCTGACACGTTCTCGTAATGGACGCGTTGCACGCCGCACACTGTAAACCGTCATACCAATACCCAGTAGGCATCTCCAAGTTTGTGACATGTTTGATGTCTCGAATAAGTGGGTCGTGGGACCCGCGGAGAATAGCATGGTGCTATTAGGTGAAACAACTAAGTTGTTTATGAGGCCAATCTAAAATATGTATGTATTCGACGCATGTAAAGCAGCTCAAATTAATCGATGTGTATGAAGCATCATTATGTTTGAGCCTGTTTGAATAAGTCGCGGATAAGCATCTTAAAAGAGAAAGCATGATCGACCACCTTTGGGTGGTCGTTTGGCGGCTCTAGGGACACGCCATTACTTGGTCAATCGCCTCATGCGGAAGAAGGATGGCCGGTCTTCACAATGTTGCTTTGCTTGTTTTCTAAAAATAGATCTATTACATCCAACTAGGCTGGAAAAGTTGGATGGTTGTGATCATTTGCGGCAGTTTCAAACTGCCATTGACGCGGCTTTAGGTTTAGGGGGCCGCGCGGTCACCCTCTTTGGGCGAGTGATTCGAGGCTTCGATCGTCAGCTCGAGCAAGTCGGTTAGTCACACGTGAAGTCGGGATGACAGTGATCACGTTGATGTCCTCAATGTCGTTTGAGGTTAAATCTAAGCCACTCAAATCGTCTGGCGAAGATGATTGGTCAAAGATCGATTTGCGGCAGTAACGTATTGCCGCAAAGTAATTTTTAGGTTTTTTGAAACAACATGTTCACGCTTCTTTGGACTGGTGTTTTGGTGCGCTTTAGTCTTGCTATAAGCAAGTCGATCCTTCACGTGTGGAGTTGGTTCGATATTGAACACGTTGGTATCTACTTGATCATTTGAAGCACGATCTAAGCCGTTCAATTAAGTTGGTGAAGTTGGACGGATACGATCGATTAGCGGCAGTTGTGTAAAGCCGCTTATTCAATTTAGGGTTTTCAAGGCTGCGCGATCATCCTAGTTTGGGTGAACGATTGTATACGTTCTTGGCTTGCTGTGAGCAAGTCGACCAATCATGGGTGTAGCTGGGTCGCTGGTGTACATGCCAGTACTGCTCTGGTCGTTCAAGATGCTATCTAGGCCAGCTAAGTTGGACGGACGTGATGTATTTTGAGACTGTCTTTGCGGGTTTCAATTCGTTTGAGCTATTTTACACAGCGTGAACACCCATGTTTGGGTAAGCGATTGAGCACCCTATAGGTTATTCCGCATGCGAGTCGATCGACTAGGGTACTAGTTGGCCCGCTGATGATCATGCTTGCGCTTCCTTAACGGTTCGTAGAAGAATCCAAGCCGTGCAACCAGGCTGGCAAAGTTGGACGTTCGTGATGCTTTCTAAGACCGTTTTGAACAGCCTAGTTCGTTCGAGCTTCTTCCAAACAACGCGACCTCCCTACTTAGGGTTAGCGTTTGACAACGTTGGGATATACTTAGGCATGGTCCGATCGGTTGGGACGTTGGTGGGCCCACAACCGGTCAATGCAGTAATTACCTAGTTCTGCCAGGAGTGGTCTAGGTTTGTTGAATTATGCGGCCAAATTGTGTGGGCGTGATCGTTTCCGAGACAGATATAATCAGTCTATATTTTCCTTTAAGGAATTCAAGCGCGAGTGAGCTGTCTTAAAAGCGTGTTGATATGAGATTCTTTTTGTCAGAGAGTGATGTAGCCCGTGGGGTATTTTCATGCAGATCTCAATACTGGCATTTCGGGAGATTAATGCTACTCTGCTGAGAGTGAACACTTCATAGTCATGTCATGTTGATAATGAGAGTTCGGCTGAGAACATAGCATAAGAAAATATCAGGCAGGTCAATTCATTAACAACTAATGCGATAGGTTGAACTTTATAGAATATCTGGGATTGATGAACCACTCTGATAAATTTCATATATATGACGAATTGGTCGATACATATATAAGTAAAGAGGTTTGAACACTCATCACTTTCAAATGGCTTTTGTTCCTTTGCAGGATGACAACGCTAAATATAGGGTTTTACGATTTTGACCCTGAACTAAAAACCACCATCAACACAAGTTCACTTGGGTTGCATTTCTATCTCATAAGAATGAAACCCTTGATGAATTCAAGATTATTGTTAATAGAATCCATAACGAACAAGGTCGCAAACTGAAGAAGATTAGAAGCGACCGTGGAGCTGAATTCAAGGACACCAAAGTATTTGAACTCTGTGACGAACTGAGAATTATTCAACAATATTCTCCACTCATTACTCCTCAAGCTAATGGAGTTGCAGAAAGAAAAAACAGAAACATTCAGGAAATGGCCAGGGTAATGCTCCATAACAAAAACTTACCTTTAAGGTTTTGGGGAGAAGCTGTCTTTACAGCATGCTATTTAATCAACCGTGTCTACTTACGGTCTAAAACCCTCAATTCTCCTTATGAGTTGTGGTATGGTAGAAAACCCAACTTACACTATCTTAGAGTGTTAGGTAGTAAGTACTACATTCTAAAAGATCGAGAACAGATAGGGAAATTTGATACCAAAAGTGATGAAGGTATCTTCCTTGGCTATGCTTCTGATGGTCGTGGTTTTCGAGTACTTAATCTCAGAACCCAAGTCATGATGAAATCTTCTAATGTTATCATTGATGATATTAGTAACTTTCATCATGATAATCCTCCTGTTGAATTGCCTCCAACTGAGACAATTGAGAAAGTCAAAGAAATACCAGATTCAGTTGAAGTCATCCCAATTGTTACTGATCCTGATATTTCTAGTGATGAGTAGAATAGCAATGATCAGGCTACTCCTGACGAACAAGAACGTGTCCCTCCACGACACCTCTGGGTTCAAAGGAATCATGATCCCAACAATATTATTGGAGGAAGAGATTCTACAGCTAAAACTAGAGGACAACTTCAAAACATGTGCAATTTTGGTTGTTATTTGTCACAAGTAGAACCAAGAAATATTGATGAAGCTCTTAGCGATCCCTTCTGGGTAAATGCAACGCATGAAGAGTTAAATCAATTTCAGAGACAAGACGTATGGGAACTTGTACCTTGTCCCTCCAATATTAATATTGTTGGTACGAAATGGATATTCAAGAACAAGTCTGATGAATTTGGCACAATCATCAGAAATAAAGCCAGACTTGTCGCTCAAGGATACTCACAAATTGAAGGTATCAACTTTGACGAAACCTTTGCTCCTGTGGAACGCCTTGAATCCATTAGACTTTTATTAACTCATGCTTGTTTTCTCAAGGTCAAACTTTTCCAAATGGATATTTAATCCGCGCTTTTAAACGGAATCTTAAAAGAGGAAGTCTATGTTGCTCAACCTTAAGGATTTGAAAACCTTGATTTCCCAAATCATGTCCTTAAGCTCAAAAAGGCATTATATGGGTTAAAACAAGCACCTAAATCCTGGTTTGAAAAACTTACCACTTCTCTTATTAGGAAAGGTTTTACAAGAGGCGGAGCTGATAAAACCTTGTTTACCAAATGGAGTGGGAAAGATGTTGTCATTGCTCAAGTCTATGTAGATGAAATTATCTATGGTTCAACTTATAAGAAGCTTGCAAAGGATTTCCAAGTTTCACTTGCTAAAGAATTTGAAATGAGAAATGTTGGTGAATTAAAGTTCTTCTTAGGATTACAAATTCAACAACATAAGGATGGAATTTACTTATCGCAGGAAAAGTATGCAAGGGATCTTGTGACAAGATTCGGTCTGGATAAGTCATCTCCAAAACTGACACCTATGCCCACTACTGGTAAACTCCATAGAGATGAGAAATGAGTAAAAGTAAATCAAAAATTGTATCGATCTATTATTGGTAGCCTTTTATATCTTACAGCTACTAGACCTGATATTTCTTTTAGTGTTCGTTGTTGTGCTAGATTTCAGGCTAATCCAAAGGAATCTCATCTTGCAGTTGCAAAGAGGATCATACGATATATCAATCACACTGTCGGGTATGGTCTTTCCTACACTTTTAATACTAACACTGACCTTTCTTCTTATTCAGATGTTGATTGGGCAGGATGTGTAGAAGAAAGAAAAAGTACATCAGGGGGATTCTACTATGTAGGACTGAATCTTGTGGCTTGGCATAGCAAGAAACAAAATTCACAATCCTTGTCTACATGCGAAGAAGAGTATATTGTTGCTGGGTCATGTTGTACTCAACTTATATGGATGAAACAAATGCTAGCTGACTATGGAGTTGATACTGGAATAATGAAGATCTTTTGTGATAACTCTAGCGCGATTCAAATCACTGAAAATCCCGTTGAGCACTCAAGAACAAAGCACATTGACATAAGGTACCATTCTATTCGAGATCTCTATGAGAACGGTATCATAAATATGGAATTTGTGCCTCCCGAACAACAACTGGCTGACATTCTCACCAAACCATTAGACACTGCTACGTTTCAACACTTGAGACAGTCTACTGGTGTTGTTCTAGTTCATTAATTGTTTCCATGACTCTTGCCCCTGTGCTTATCTCGATCTTTTGGGCAATTGAGTTGGAACTCCAGTAAGTGTTTGTGTCCGGTTTGCATTTGTTTACATAGGTTGATTTTCTGTTAGGTTGTTTAGTATAAAATCCTTCTTTTCTTTTTGAAATTAAGGTCGTTCTTGTTGTTCTTTCGGGAATGACATATAATAAAGGAGAGTTCTTTTGAATTTGTGCTTAATTTCCAAATCTTTGTGGGGAGTGCGGCTGTGGAATATTTTAGGGGTTATCTTGTATCTTGATAGACTCCTTGATGAATGCATTTAGTTTCGGCTTTAGGCTTGCATCTAAATAAGATGATATATGCTTTCTTTTGGTCATGAAATGTCTCTTTCGGAAATTTCATTAGGATCCCATTCTTGTACCTTTGCCAATTTTATTGACAAAAATGGGGAGAATTAATATGTAGTTCACACTACAAATACATATGGTTTTCGGATCATTATGTAAGGGGGAATGGTTTCCATGTGAGATGGAGTATTGACTAAGGATGAGTGACATATCACCATATCATAATTGTTAAAGTTACAAATACATATGGTTTTCGGATCATTATGTAAGGGGGAGTGGTTTCCATGTGAGATGGAGTATTGACTAAGGGTGAGTGACATATCACCATATCATAATTGTTAAAGTTTCAAATACATATGGTTTTCGGATCATTATGTAAGGGGGAGTGGTTTCCATGTGAGATGGAGTATTGACTAAGGGTGAGTGACATATCACCATATTATAATTGTTAAAGTTGTGATACAATTGAACTTTGACGATGTGTAATGATATTATGACATTGTATAAAAATAATTGAGAACTTTTGTTTTCTCGTTGTTATAGCTACGTATTTTCAACAACGGTGATGCTAAACTTACAACCTCTGAGATCATTGGAGTACTTGGACGTGACGAAGATTTCAAGTAATGTTCAAGATTAGGCTTGCGGAATAGGAGCTACAAAAGTTTATTTATATATTTTTTTGTATTCCATATGTATTGATAGTTTTGTTACTAAAATTGACAAAGGGGAAAATTGTTAGAGCATTGCTCGGTCGAACTCGCGTGCGTTGCTTTCTCAAGCATGTTTGTCAATGTTAGTGATCAAAACTATAAGTCTTGATTTCTAGTCTTATATATCTAAGGTCTCGGACTAGGATAGAAAGTATAGTTGAGCTCAAGAACTCCATGGCAATCATCATACAAGACGAAGGACTACTCAAAGAACTGGTGGATCTTCATCGACTAAAAAGTATGTGGAGACTTAAACTTATCTATTTACTCAAAAGTCTATTTATCTCCTATCTTGAGACAAAAGTCGTTTTGCTATATAGACTTAGATTATACACATTTGATATTTCGACCCGAGTTTACCTCGCCTATCTATTTCTCGAAATATGTGTTGGTAAAGCTTTCGCTTTAGCCAAGTTCATCTTTACCTAGTGACGAAAGTCATGTTATGTTTCAATCACTTTGAAAATTGCTCTGACGAGAAATGGTTTGTGAATAACAACTATATAACGTCCTATGAAAATGTTTTAATGATTGAAATGAGAGTTTAGACTATATAACCATTTAGAGGATATGAGCATTGTTGTGGAAATGAGAGTTTAGATTATATAACCATTTAGAGGATATGAGCATTCTTGTGGATACACATATATGTATAAGTCCTTATTGCTTGAACCGAAGTTTGCGAACTTTGTCGATCAGGTGAACCGCAGTAGTGCGTGAACTAAGTCCGCGAACTCAGTCCGCAAACCCAGTCCGCGAACTGGCGAAGTTCTCGAACCCGAGAATTTCTGCTGGAGTTTGTGAACTCCATCCGCGAACCCAGACCGCGAACTTGAGTAGGTTATGTCTAAAAACGATGTTTAGTGAATTATCTTTATAAACTAAGGAATGCAATTCAAACCGTGGCTATAGAGTTCATGAACCGATTCATGTGAATCAAATCGTTTTTGCTTCAATTGTGTCTTGTGTAATACATAAGATTTCTTTGCAATTGAACAACTTTCTAACCAGTTCATTTGAGTCATTTGAACTAGTTATGGTGAAGAAGAACATGGTTGATATGAAATTGATCATATGCCTAACCATTTGGTTAACTATTGTTGAACCAACTAATGTACAAGTTTGGGTACGGTTACACAAGCCCAGGAACGTGCATTTCATTTGTGTATAACAAGTTATGTTTTCGATCTAACGGTTGATAAATATTAGCTTGAATCTAATCAGGTTTTCATCTAACGGTGAATATTGAATGCTTTGTTACTAACCTAACATTGATTGCAAACTCTGATTTGAAAGAATATATAAGGGAGAATTCTAGCAACTGAGAAACCTAATCTCCACATATTATGTGTGATACTAGTTGTGCTAAGCTAGAGTCGATTCTCCTTTAACCTTTGGTTTCTTCTTCTAAACCAGGTTAACGACTTAAAGACTTCATTCGGATTGTGAAGTCAGACCGATACTACTTCTTTTCTTGTAGTTGTGTGATCTGATCTTGCTGTTTCTATCTTCCGAGTACAATTATAATAATTGGATTGAGATCTATATCTCCGATAGGAAAGATAAAAAATAACCACAAACATCTTCGTCTCATCGTTTGTGATTCCACAATATTATTTTTCGCTGCGTCGATTAAGACTATTGTGAGGTGATTGATAATATTAGGCTGTTCTTCGGGAATATAAGTCCGGATTATCAATAGGTTCATGTTCACCTTGATTTATCAAAAAACGGAACAAAACTCATAGGTATATTTGCAGGAGACGAATTTATCTATTATCATAGAATTTTCTGTATGACACATATTTGTTTATTAAAGTCTTCGACTTTGGGTCGTAGCAACTCTTAGTTGTGAGTGAGATCAGCTAAGGGAATCAAGTACGTAGCATCCTGTTGGAATCAGAGACGTATGAGCATAACTGTACCTTGGATCAGTGTGAGATTGGTTGGGATCAGAAGCTAAATGTACCTTGAAGTGGGCTAGTGTCTGTAACGGCTTAATACAGTGTGTGTTTAATCTGGACTATGTCCCGGGATTTTTCTGCATTTGCGGTTTTCTCGTTAACAAAATTCTAGTGTCTGTGTTATTTTTTTTCACATTATATTTATTTATATAATTGAAATAATACAGGTTGTGCGTTGTTCAATCAATTAAAACATCCGACCTTTTGGTTGTTGATTTAAATTGATTGACACTTGGATATTGGTCTTTGGTACCATCCATGTTTATCTCTCTTGTATTTAAATTAAGACTCGCAGTTTGTTTGAGTAAGATTAAATCGAAAGATAGAGACAAAAATTCTTTGATATGCTTGACTAGATTGAGTCTGACTGTCTAATTGATTCTCTAGAAAGTATATTGGAAATATTGGATGTGGTCGTTAGACCCCCGCTTTTTCATGTTAGAATTTTGAAAAACGCAATGTAGTAACATAAGTTCCTGTCTGAAAAGACTGAAAGTTATGAGCCTTGTGGCTACAGCAGGAAACTAGAAGAGAACACTAACAATGCTTACCTCAGGAGCCATCCCAAGTTACGTTCCACTCTCTGCGGTCATCACTTTAGATTCATCTTGCACCCTTGCAACTTAAATTTCAACAACTTTCTGATCTGCACAATCCAGTAGCAGTAAGAGTACTTTCCACAAACTAGAACAAACAGACAAGTGTAAATCTGATGGATAAAAGGGTAGCCTCCAACGAAGGCTACTCCAAGCGTAAATCTGATGGACAAACAAACAGAGCCAAGTGCAACTCTGATGGACAAACAAACAGAGCCAAGTGACATACTTATTCACAATATGCAGGCTTTACTTCATGGTGATCAGAACATGTACACACGTTAGCATAAAAGAGCGGGAAGGGAAGCCTCCAACGAAGTTTTGGAGGACATATGCCCTTGCTTTTGCGCGCCTACTTGAGGTCTTGTTTACTGAAGAATCTTGTGCGCTCACACCGCAAGAGCTACTCCAAATTCTGCCGATAGGATGTCACTTGGCTGCAAAAGAAGAGAAAAATAAATCAAAATGTGCTAGCCAAGTTACAATGAAAGATCTTATACTGCACAAGTGCATAATAATTCGTTGATATATATTCTTTCTTCCGGGAGAATGCTAATTGCTAAGTCACTGCTAGCTATTTTTTCTCGTCATTAACATTACAAGCAATTCATCAAATTTCCATTTTGAATCTACCATGCATAGATCTATTGGCCAATGGACAAAATCATGTCTCAGTTAAGAATGTTGGGATGCATAATGAACATCCCATTGTCTTCACATAAGTTCAGTCAAAATGCCACTAACAACCTTAATAGTTGTCAAGAACAAAATGTAAATTCATCTTGAGTGGAAATTAAACCTTATCATCTTGCTAATAACTTAAAGCTTTTGGATGATACTTTCTGGAAGGTAACAAGCACAACTCTACAACGAATATGCTTCTGCTATCTAGCGAGCAAACTTATTAATTTCGCAGACCAAGAACCAAAAATGAAAATTTAGGGTCGTAGCTCCGAGAAAGCAAAAAAAAAAAAAGAGAAACATTTTTACAGTGCTTTAATACTGGGTACTACCAAAAATAAATCAACAAGACAACAACATACACGAAACTGATCTGAGAAGGATTAATAACTTGGTTAAAAGCACATAAGATGGAAATCCAAGTCAAAAGTGCTTACAAAAAAGCAAATGCCTGCATCAGACCAACCACATATGGAACTTTGCTACGGGAGACTGTTTTTTCTTTCATCCCTGCAAAAGATAAACACGATGAAATTAATGAACAAAGCTCAACCGAATCCAACGGGAGACTTAACTGAATCCAACGTTGAATACCAAAACTTCGGTAATATTAATCTTAGATTCTCACAAGATGTTAATCCTCCATTGTGAGAACATCAAAATGTCTCCAGTTACTAAATAATACATATCACAGACAAACAACCCATAACCACCACTTTATGAAGTTGACCATTGACCTCTTACAAAAACTTGTAAAATAAATGAAAACGAGAACCAGATAATCCATTCTAGACAAGCAAGATACAAGTAATGAGCAGATATCAGATTATAAATCTAAGGATAAATAAGAGCACATACACCACAACATGGAAGTAACAGTTGAACCAAGGCTACCTCTATAAATTACAACAATTGACACTTTAATGTCTCTTACCAAGTATAGTTAAGACTAGATGACCGCTTGCACGGTGGGGGGCCAACGACAACATAGACCTGCACACAGTTTTTGTATGTAATGTCATTATTATATTAATGAATAACATAAACTAGTAGAGGTCTGTAAGATACAACAGAAAACTACTTGTAATAGCTTGTATGATAATAGCCAAACAAAAAATTTTCATGTCGTCATGTCTCCCATTGCTATATAAGCCATTAAGCCCCAAAAGTAAGCAAGAGACATCAAGATAACCTACATATCAAGAAGCAGTAGTAATTCATTAATTTTGAAGTTTAGTAAAGAAACCCCTACGAAGAAGGTGTAGGAAAATGTTTGTCCAACACCGAGAACTTCCTTCAAAGTTATAGGGTTAATTATATATGTCTGAATATCTATTATTAACTTTTATTTTAAATAAGAAATTGGGTTTATTGAAATTCTCCGTTGAAATAACTTTCTCGTTCAATCAAATTGGTTGCATAGTCTATTGTTCTAAGTTTCAGGCAGCAACATAATAAGCCACCCGGATTAGAAGAAAACAAACAAGTTTTAAGGTTACAACTTACTTCTTATCAGACCTTTCGGAGGAGATGCACTAAGCAAATCTGCAGTTGTGGTCCGATCTGGTGCTAATCATTATAAGTTTCTGCATTGCCTCGAATAGCTAAATTGCAGCTTTCCCTCACATGCACACAGTTGGATAATACAATCCACAAGGTATGCAGTGCACTTCAAATGATTTCTCTAAACACACACATTTACAATCAGCTGCACTCTTCCTTATATGTTCATGTATCCACTAGAACATTTGGACTAAAACACAAAGCATGGATAATACCACCTGCATCATGTGAATACAATTTCTTAAGCTGCTATTTTGTAGCCAAATCCCACAACAAAGTAACACCATCTTTACCAACAAAATGTAGCAAAATCGGAGAGACCGAATTCTTTCCTGGCATATTATCAAAATCTTCAAGAGCAGTCTCTACCTTTCCACGCCTAGTACCCATCGATTACAATAGTGCAATAAAAAAATCCTTCTCAGGCTTTTTTCATCAAACAACATCTGAGCAAGTTCAATTGCTCACATACCCGCCTGTGAACTGCTCCTCCATTCTATCAAAAACTTTTTAAAGCTAAATCAGTATTATTATGAAAACACTTAGAACAGAATCAAACTATCATTTCCAATTGCATCAATTCCCTGAAGTAGTTCCATTATCATCCTAAAAATCAGAACAAAACCCAACTCTGGTTTTTCTCTGTTTATTTTTTGATCCAATTTCATAAAATCAAACGATTCATTGTATTATTTGAAGAAGTTTGAATTGGTAATTTGTTTGTGTGATTGCAGTTGAAGCAAATCGTTGATCAATTTCAGAGTTTATGAATACTAAACAAAACCCCTGTAGCAAATCAGAGTTCATGAAAAAAAAGGCTAGCAAAATTAGTTCTTACCCGTATAAGAAGCACCATCCATTATCAGCAAAAATTTATAAACAAAACCAAAAACCCAAAAATTAATTTCATAAAAGTCATTTCTTAAAAACAAAAAACAATAAAGCCCTAAATTTATTAAGCAGTATACATCAAAGAGAGAAATTGATTATACCTTTTTCTATATGAGAATTTACGGATCTAGATAATACCAAAGCAGAACAAGAATCATCAATACATGGAGTAGATCTGTTAATTGTTTTGGTTCATGAATATCTGTTGATTTATGTGGGATAGCAGATGGATTTGTGAGATGAAGAGTAAAAGAATTTTGGTTCATAAAGATCACTTCGTGATATAGCAAATGGATTGGAGAGATGAGGAAGAAAATGGTTTTCTTGGAGTAAAGTTTCGGCTGTGAAGAGTTCGGTAGAGAAGAGAAAGAGGCAAAAGAAGAAGAAAAAGAAGATAAGATAGGCCAGGCTTTTCTAGGTGAGATAAGAGGGGAATCAGAGCCATTGGATTAGATCAATGAGATTTCTCAACCCCAAATAGGCGTTAAAAATCTATTACATAAACAATACCATCAATAGTGTCGTCGTGGAAGTCAACGAAAGTCCAATTACGATGACTTGACTTTGGTCAGCAACAAAATTGTTTGTGTCATTGCAGAAATCAACTAAAGTCCAACTAAAACGACAACTTGACTTTAGTCAACAACACATCCGACTTGAGGTGATTTTGAGACATTAAGTATCTGTGTTGTTTCATTACGTCTTAAATAGCCTCTTTTCCACTAGTGCCTCTTATGGTATCCCAACACCTCTTTTATACTCAACATTCGCATTGAATCTCAACAAATAACGAGTTTAATTCAATATATTTTCTTCCTATTTTCTCGGGGATAATTTTCCTGTTTGATCTCCTCACGCGTCTGCAGCTATAGAGACCCATCCAACACGTTGCTACACATTCTATCTTGAGTCAAACTCTCTCAGGCCATGCGCAAATCCTCCAATTATAGCACACATTCCCGGAAATAAACCCGAGAATATATATCTTCCCTGATTTATCAAACTCCATGTTGCATCCATATTCAATCGATTCCAACACACGTACAGTCCCTGTTTGAATGAAACAGGTCATTCGGCAACCAATCCGGACCAAAAGTCCGATTAAATTTCAGCCAAATCCATTCCACAAATATACGCAGATGAATAGCCAAACCCGTGAACCCTGTTTTCTTTAAATCCAACTATCCAGCCAATTCTAACCGAAAAGAAGACCCATACCATGCATGTTACACTCAACTGAGTCATCCCAGAGAAATTCGGCCTTTTAGTCTCACTAAAACTCAACCGATTATCGAACCCTAATTCTGTTCGTAAGATGCACCTTTTCCTGCCAAATTTCAATATTTAAAATGTTAAAGATGACCGCCCCTTAACCAATTTCGTGTCCTTTTAGCAGTTACGTTGCCCCTTAGTAATTAGGATGTCCCTTAGCAATTTCTGGGGTTACTTTAGCAAATTCCTTGGGTGTTTTTAACAAATTTTCTGGGGCGTTTTTAACACATTCTGAGGGTGCTTCTAACGCATTTCTGGGGTGCCTTTCGTAATTTTCTCCGGAGGTCTAAATAACAACTTTTCGAGCCAATTTCTCCATAAGAATTTATTTCTCCAAAAACACCTACAAATACATAAAATAGCAAAATAAGCACAAAACCGAGTACTAACATTACAGAGAATTGAGAACAAAATAGACATATAAATGCGTCTATCAAATACCCCCAAACTTATTATTTTCTAGTCCCGAGCAAATTTAATCTAGAAAATGAAATCCTAACTTATTGTTGCAGGCATCGCGATTACACTTAGCGTGTGCAACAAGCCTTTAAACCCCTAGGTGGCCCTAGTGACCGAGTTATAGTCTCAAGAGGGTTTACAAGATGTGTACCCACAAAACCTTGACTTCTAATTGGTCACAAGTATCCAAAGAGCTATGAGGACATACATATTCTCAACCTATAGCTAAGTAACTAGAATGCCAGAGAAATTAAAGGTATCCTGCTCTAAATCTGAATAAAGAAAAGAGGAGACACATCTGTTATACTGCTAGATAAAGAGATATCCGCTACACAGCTAGATAAACATTATGAGATGCATCCGCTTTACAGCTGGATAATATTAGGAGAGAGATAAAGATGAGAGGGACATCTGCTACATAGTTGGACTAATTACGTGTGATGAGTTGAACCAGTGTTAGAAAGATCTTGTGCCCGATGTAAAGCGGGCTAACAAAGCAACCGCTATGCATCTCTCTTCGACTCTCTCATAGTGTTCAGTAGAAACAATGTCTTATTCGGCTTGAACTGTTGATGATAAATTCTCAAACCTCATAGAACCTTGACAATTAACTCTTCTCTTCGATTTCTTGCTTGAAACTTCCTTATAGCCGAAGAAGAAAAAAACTATAAACTTCCTTGAAACTTGATTCGATTCCCTATGGACTTATTGAACAAAAAGCTAACAACAAAATTTAAATGTATATCTTCTTTTTTTTGTATATAGATTGAAAATAGAGTAACAACAAGACAAAAATTTGCATGGCCATGAAAGAAGGACTTTAGCACTTGGATCTTCACAACTTGTAATGTCTTGGTATCATGAACTTCAATAACTTATATCGTTTAATTTTCTTTTCTCTTATAACTTCTTGTAACTATGTCTTAAACTTTGATTTTGAATTCTGATTTTCTATTGGTTCTTCTAAACCTTAAACATCTTCAACTGTCTTCATAGATTTTTATGTCGCTCCGTTTGTTGATGATGATAAGTTTATACTGAGAGAGAGTCGTAATTCAGTAACTAAGATTATATTGTGAGGTTGCTTTGTCTTTCTGGCATTTTCTTCTGGCCGAATTGTCTTTCTATCATGGATGGTTAAGTCCATCACGATTGACCTCTAAAAGGTACACGTTCTCTCCGGGTTGTCAATGATCTCAATGTATTTTTCTCTAATGTCTCACTAGAATGTTATCCCTATCAATTCTAATTTCCATCTTTTCAAGTGAGAAACAATATGTAAACTTAGCTAACCGGATACTATGTGACACTACAAGTTTCTCCCTTACCCCCAAACTTAAATCTAACATTGTCCTCAATGTTCTAAAGATAAAATTAAAAGCATGAACAAGGAGAAACTGTTACCACTTGAGGGAAAAGAAATAAGGAAGGATATTACCATATCGCATGAGCGCGGGTGCCTCCCAGAATATGCTAAATTTAAAGTCTTTATCTAGACATCAAATACCACAAAATGGCTAATTACCTTTCAAATCATATATCAATAGTCGAAACAACTGTGGATCCACAAAACCAAATAAAACTGCCACAATTATGAAACAATTGCACCGGATTAGAAAAATAACAGTCGGAGCACAACCTGATTTAAAATTTCTTGCAATACAACAGGGTTTATCTGTGGCGCCCACTTGGGCTTCATATGGGTGTCTTGACAAATGGATCTAATAGTTGGATTTCCTCATGGACAGTATCAGAAGGATCGGGTTGAGGAATCAGAAGAGACTCAAGTAATACCTTAGGTACACTAGGCTCGAGTCCCAAGTTAGGGACTTCTAATGGGGATACTTGACCATCACTGCCCCCAAACTTAGGGTAGTTAGTATTCTCGGACAAACCTCTAACTATTGCTTGAATTTCCGGATCCGGGAGTCTTTAAAATACTCAAGAGCTTCTTTTAGATCATTACCCCCAAACTTAAGGTCAATACTACTCTCCGTAAGGCCTAACACTATGCCTTGAATTTCAGGGTCCATAGAGTTTTTAAAGTACTCGAGAGCTTATTCTAGATCAATAGTTTGGTCACCTAATTGACTTAAGAGAATCTCATCAATTCATCCGAAGAATCATCCAATAAAGTGTCGTCCCAATTATCCTGAATTAGATCCTGAACTAAAGTGTTAATCATATTCACTTCTTCTAAATCATTAGAAGGTTTTTTAGTAACACTAAATAGATTTAGTTCAGTAGTCATATTACCAAAGGATATGTTCATAAGTCTTGTCCTACAATTGATGATAGCATTAGATGTGGCTAAAAATGGGCAACCTAAAATCACCGGTATTTGAGCACCAGGGTCTTGAACAGGTTGAGTTTCTATAACAACAAAATCCACTAGATAAATAAATTTATCAACCTCAATCAGTACATCCTCTATGACACCACGAGGGACTTTGACAGACCTATTAGCTAATTGTAGTGTCATTTTTGTCGGTTTCAACTCACCAAGACCTAGCTGGGTGTACACATGGCACGGGAGTAAGTTAACACTAGCTCCTAAGTCAAGTAATGCCTTATCAACCATGTGACTACCAATCGTACAAGATATGGTGGGGCATCCAGGGTCTTTATACTTAGGGGATGTTTGGTTCAGAAGGATTGAACTTACCTGACCAGCTAAAAAGGCTTTCTTATGGACATTAAGCTTACGCTTTCGAGTACAAAGATCCTTAAGGAACTTAGCATAAGCAGGCATTTTCCTGATTACTTATAGTAATGGAATGTTAATGTTTACCTGTTTAAATATTTCCATTATTTCGTTGAAAGTTGATTCCCTCGTGGTTGGAGCTAACAACTGTGGATATGGGGATCTAGGAACAAAGTGAGACCTATAGTGGACCGCATTGGACTCTTTAGAGACTTTATCAATCTTTTCAGCTATGGGTTGTTCTTCGGAAGTAGAGGGCGGAACTACAATATGTCCGCTATCAGGCATGACTACCTTGTTGTCTACCGTTTTACCACTTCTAAGGGTTGTTATAGAGTTCACATGATTGAACTCTTTCTATCTAGAGGATACTTCATGAATTCCTCTGGGATTGGGTAGTGGTTGATTGGGGGACTTTCCCTTTTCTCTTTCGCTCAAAAATTCTACAATTACACTAACCTGATTTTTTAGCTCTGAAATAGCCTGAGAGTTTTCTTGTAAGCCTTTCTCAACCGTTTGCTTAAACTCTGCACTGTTATGAGATAAGATGGTGAGAGACTCTTCTAAGATCATGATTTTTTTATCCGAAAGGTTCTGATACTGATCTGGCCCTAAATGGTTCTTAGAATACCCAAAACCCGAGAGAGTCTGAAAACTACTAGGCTGACCTTGACTCTGGCCCTTAGACCAAGAAAAATTAGGGTGGTTCCTCCAACCAGGGTTATAGGTATCTGAATATGGATCAAATCTCTGACGGTTTTCAAACTTAGAGTTGTTATAAAGAGCATGGGCTTGCTCTTCGTATCTAGCATGGTGTGACCTTTGATTCACTTCTAAGGCCTCTAGACGCCTAAGAATATCATACCCATAATCAACTCTATCGACCCTATAGGTATGATTTCTAAGTATTTCTGGTTCTCTCATTGAATCCCATTGCCTAGTTTTCTCGGCTAACTCAATGAACTCGTCAAAACAAGCATCTGGGTCCTGATGGGTGAATTCTCCACCACTAATTGTTTCTACCTGCATACGGGTTTCACTATCAAGGCCCTCGGATAAAATTTGGGCCAAGTGGGCTTTTTCAAATCCGTGATGTGGGCACTGGTATAAAAATTCACTAAACCTTTCTACATAATCATGAAGTTTTTCACCTAATTCCTTCTTGAAGGTCTGGATAGACTTCCGAACAACAGCAGTCTTATGGTGTGGGTAGAATTTTTTTAACAAATACCTTTACAATACCATCCCAGGTGGTAATTGTTTTAGAAGGGATAGAATGATACCACTCTTTAGGTTTCTCATCGAGTGAGAAGTGAAACAAACGTAACCTAAGCACATCTTTGGAGATAGTTCATTGTGTCGCAAATCATTTCAAAGTCTCTTATGTGGGTATTCGGGTTCTCATTCTCTACCCCCCCCCCCCCCCTAAAAGTAAGAAACATGCCAATAGTCTCAGGTCTAATATAAAATTGGACCGTAGAAGCTGATATAACTACACCTGGGTCACGCATTACTCTATCCGGGTTCAAACGATCCCTAAGGGTTTTTACCGGGACCTTATTATCATTTTCATTAACCATATCGGTAAAAATAGAAGTACCACCTAAATCTGTGTAACAGGTTGGACTCAAATTAAAAAGGTCGTTATCCTCAAGTTTATCTCCTACCTGTTTCCAACGGCGCATACACATGTAGAACCACTAGTGGTAACCAAAAAATTGTGCACATGCAAATGTTTGGGTTCACTAATTTAGATAAGCTTGGGTTACCTTTAGCAATATATACCAACAGTCAGAGACTGGTCAATGGTACGAGTCTAAGGTTTGTGGTTTTCCGGATGATAACGCCCAGAGGGTTCACCGTACTAAACCACGTGGTTTCCTAAAATCGGTGCCAGACGAAAATGCAATTGGTGTGTGCACGTGTATTTTTTTTTAATAAAATAACAAAAATATTTACAATGAAAGAAATAAATTAATTATGTACGAACTAAAAAAAGTTATGAAAAAAGAAAAACTAGTACTACCTTATTTACAAAAATAAAATCTTGAGTACGCTACTTACCTTTTTGGTAGGCAAATCCACAATAAATGCGAAATATAACCTGCACAACAAAGACAAAACTATATCCAAAATAAAATCAAAGAAAATTAAATTAAACTAAACAAAAAAAATTAATTTATAAAAATCTAAAACTTAACCTAAAGGAAATTCCGCGTCGGCGGCGCCAAAAACTGATGCAGTTTTTACAGTAATAAGTAGGGAATTCGTTTCTCGGACTTGGGAAGATATTGATTTTAGATTTAATAAAAGAAAATACTGAAACTAGCAACAATATTAAACAAAGGTAACAAAAGTAAGAGTTATCGGGACTTAGGTTTTTACTACTTCTCATACTCATGTGATTCCGAAATTAATCCTTGGATAATTATGGCTCAAATAATAAAATTTATTAACTCTTAATATTTGCCAAGATAGAATTTTAAAAGCAGTGACTGTAAATCTAAAGCATAGGACATCAAATCATTTAAGCTAAGATGACCCATCAATTGAAATAACAATCATTCAATAAAAATCATAATACAATTAATAAACAGTGCAAAAACTAAATAAGAATTAATTCAAGTTACCACATAGATGAATCCAGCTTGCTCCTTTGTCCCAGTGATGGGTTTAGCTCATCATGATAAAAAAACACACTCAAAACAATATTTCATAGCTCTAAAAGTGGTTTTATTGAAGAAATTGTATAAGACATAGATTTGCAACGCTGTAGTGATGTTATAGGCGTCAGTGGTACAAGCCGGATGTTGCAATTAAACCTAACTGTTACAAAAGTACTATCGCATACACTGTTCAACAGCGACATTTCTTTTGTGTCTGTTCTTTGTGTTCTTCAGAACGACACTTTTATGGTGTCGCCTACAACTTCTCCTTCTTCTTCTTTGTTGCTGCTACAGAATCGCTCTGCAGCGATTTGTTTGATGCTCTGCATTATCCCTCACTCTCGATAACACTCCTATGATATCCCAACACCTCTTTTATACTCAACATTCGCATTGAATCTCAACAAATAACGAGTTTAATTCAATATATTTTCTTTCCATTTTCTCGGGGATAATTTCCATGTTTGATCTCCTCACGCATCTGCAGCTGTAGAGACCCATCCAAACACGTTGCTACACATTCTTTCTTGATTCAAACTCTCTTAGGGCATGTGCAAATCCTCCAATTATAACACACATTCCCGGAAATAAACCCGAGAATATATATCTTCCCTGATTTATCAAACTCCACGTTGCATCCATATCCAATCGATTCCAACACACGTACGTTCCCTGTTTGAATGAAATAGGTCATTCGGCAACCGATCCTGACCAAAAGTCCGATTAAATTTCAGCCAAATCACTTCCACAAATATACGCAAATGAATAGCCAAACCCGTGAACCCTGTTTTCTTTAAATCCAACTATCCAGCCAATTCTAACCGAAAAGAAGACCCATACCATGCCTGTTACACTCAACTGAGTCATCCCAGAGAAATTCGGCGTTTTAGTCTCACTAAAACTCAACCGATTATCGAACCCTAATTTTGTTCGTAAGCTGCACCTTTTCCCGCCAAATTTCAATATTTGAAATGTTGAAGATGACCGCCCCTTAACCAATTCCGTGTCCTTTTAACGGTTACGTTGTCCCTTAGCAATTTCTAGGGTTACTTTAGCAAATTCCTTGGGTGTTTTTAACAAATTTTCTGGGGCGTTTTTAACACATTCTGAGGGTGCTTCTAACGCATTTCTGGGGTGCCTTTCGTAATTTTCTCCGGAGGTCTAAATAACAACTTTTCGAGCCAATTTCTCCATAAGAATTTATTTCTCCAAAAACACCTACAAATACATAAAATAGCAAAATAAGCACAAAACCGAGTACTAACGTTACAGAGAATTGAGAACAAAATAGACACATAAATGTGTCTATCACGAAGCATAAGAACAGACGAAGGTTCAAAGCAAAGCATGAAACAGTCAAGTAAGAAATCACTTACTGAGAACAGAGAAAGACGAGGAACAAAATCAGCGCAGGTGTCTATAAAAGCCTCCATCTCTTGGACGCTACCCCTGCGGATTTCACCAAAGCTCTAGCTAGATCAGAGACAGTCTGGGTCGAAGAAAAGATCCTTAGCCACACGATACTGAGCAGACAAGACATCCAACTGCGAATCTACCTCCAAAGAACCAGCCAGATGGTGACGATCAACCTCAGCATAAAAGTGACTCTTTGAATCCCGCAGAATGGATTCAAGGATAGCATCGTCAGAACTCCCAAGGCTCAAATTCTCAGGCAACTTACCCTTCTCAGATTCATCAACGGTTCCACCAATCACTTGGGAGCGAGCGTGGGGCTTGAGTATTGGTCCCTCACCACGGCGGAGAGACGACATGGTGGATGAGCTAGGGACCAAAGAAAGAGCTTGAGCACCACCTAAGTCCATATCACCAGCAGAAGAAAGATTGCCTAGTATGGTCCAATCTGGTGACGAAGGCGGAGGTCCAACAACCTTACTAACAGGAGCAGTAGAAACAGACTGAGTGCTCCCCAATGAGGTGGGCGCAGCATTGAAAGAGAAACTGGGCAGTGAAAGTGTTAGAGCACTGCTCGGTTGAACCCAGTAGCGTTGGTATGTCAAGTTAGTTGTCAATTTTAGTTGCCAAAATGCATTATTGATTTAACATACTAAAGATAGTTTTGGACTAGATTAGGTCTAAGAAGTTGAACCGAAGCTATCCTTAAAGGATGAAGATTGAAGATTGACGACTACAAGAAGACATCAACAAGTACTTCATCAACAAAGGTATGTGATTGATTTTATTTGTATTCTTCTTTAATTCTACCTTTCTAATCTATCAAGATATATGCTCACTCTGTGGAACAATTTCGATGACGGTAAATGTACATTTTTGTATATATATTTGAGGTTATTTGATTCATGACTTTGGAGACAATGACGTTTATCCTCATAAAGAATCTCATGTTATAGTGAATGAGCTTATGAATCCAACGACCCAAGAATCACTCAATTATGAGTTATAACGATGAAGTTATGAGTGATTTATTAAAGTTCGTTAGTAGGAAACAATCCATGGGCTGTTTGTAGCAGTTCGCGTACTTGGGCCCAATTCGTGACTAAAAGCTATTTTTGGTCACGTTGGTGACGTTTCCTTGGGCAAGATGGCTATTAATTCAAACATATTTGATTACCATATTAAAGTGTTTGTGATAACTTTTAATTCCTTCATAAGTTAAAATGTGATTTATTCACATAAATAAATATTTTTTGATTAACTATTTATGCATAATATTTGTAACTTAGGAAAGACTCTCATAATTAGTAGAGTCTTGAAAAAGGAAAATAGACTAAACCCTAAGCTTAGTTTTCAAGCTAACTTTTCACTATAAATAAAGGGTTCATGAGTTTACACGTTTTTCATCCCCTTTTGGAAAATTGGCGTAAGCTTTGCAGGTTGTTTCCATGTCTTCTGTTCTTCGTGAACAAGAGTGAGATAAAAGTCTTTGTATTGGGAAATTATTCTCCAAGCAAGTCTAGATAACTTGGAAAACATTGATATGAACTTGTTATTTGATTCAGAACTAGAAGATCTCAAAGTCCAATGTGAAACATCCAAGAATGATCTAGTTATTGCGCTTGAGAAGGTCAAAAGTTTGGAAGAAGAAAACTCGAGCTTAAAAGAGAGCTTGTCTAGAAATAGCAGCTCGGATAAATTAACCCCGATATTGGGAGCACGTAGAATTTATCGTGATACACGAGGATTGGTCTATGAAGGAATACACGCTCCTAGTATTTGCAAAGAGGTAAAATTTGTCAAAGCTAAAGTTTCTTCTCAACCAAAACCTTCCACGGTTGACAAAAGTGAAGTATCTCTACCAACTGCCAATGACGAAAAGAGGAAATTCTGTCAAATTCCAAAACAAGCACGTACACATTCAGGTAACACTAAACACAACTTTTTCCATTATACTAAACATTTTTTTTATTGTGGAAAACCAGGTCACTTGCAGAGGAATTGCAGATATCTTAAACGAGATAAAACCAGATTCGATTCTGTTAAGATGACAGGATATGATGTTCCAAACTGGAGAAAAACTGAGTCTCATAATATCAGTTCTTCTAGTATTCCCTCCAAGATATTTCATAATTATATTGGGGAGAAAAAGAAATACGTTAATCCAAAAGCTACTCAGAAATGGGTACCAAAGAAGATCAATAAAGCAACAAGTATTATTAAGAAGGATCTCCCAGACAAGAGTTCGACAAGGGATGACATCTTAAAAAGGTACGAAACAATTATTGAAAGTTTCGAGGAAGTTTTTAAATTCCTAGAATCCATGTATGATTTTGTTTCGAATACCTGTGGTCTGTAACACTGTTACAAAAGGGAAAGAGCTGAAAATTAAACAATACTTTTCTGTTGCTGTAAAACAACGGCACTCGTTTCTGGTTTTAAGACTGTTGAAGAACGACTGCCTTAGCAGGTCTGTTCTTCCTCCTCGAACAGCAGCAGCAGCAGCACTGTAACTCTCTGTAATCGCTTCTCCTCGGCTCTCCTGGACTCTAAGCTCTCTCCTAAAGGTTTCTAACCCTTCTATGACTTAAACCCAACTATTTATAGGCTTTGAATCACCTTGAAACTCGATCAAACTCGTTGAAAATCTCCATTATTCTCTACGGGCAGTTTGAAGAATAATCCTCTTTTTGTTGCGTTCCACCCTGTTTTTAGCTATTCTCTCTTCTCCAATATCTTTTAGGACTTGGACTCAACTTATTTGAAGTATATCCCACGCAAGAAAATCCCATAAATCTCTCTGACCAATCCCGAACCCTAAACAGAGAATCCGTATCATGTTGGGACTTTGATCAATTATTCCGACTTATCCAGCCCAATTGGATGGGTCTAGACGATTGCATTAGGCCTGTTATGTCTTCTAGAGTCCGTAGGTACCAAATATGCCCATTGAATCTCCTCCTAAGTCGCTCAAATCTCTGCTCAAAAACTGTTGTCGCTGCTGCCTTTTTTTTCCGCCAATTTCTGTTTTGAATTTTTAAGATGACCTTCCCCTATCCAGTTCCGGTGTCCCTTTAGTACATGCCCTGAAATGGGGTGCCCCTATCCAATTTAGGGGTGCCTTTAGCAATTCTTCTGGGATGTTTTCCGCACTTTTTCAGGGTTCCTCCGGGGTATTTCCGGTACACTTCTGGGGCATTTCCGGTACACTATCAACGGCAATCCAAGGGCCACATTTTTAGCCAATTTTTGCCGCAAAGCCTTATTTATCCAAAAACACCTATAAAGAGATTAAAAACCAAAATAAGTACAACAATGGGCACTAAAAATATACACAATTGAGATAAATTAGACACATAAATGCGTCTATCAAGCAACACTTTGTTCACCTCAATACAACCTGATTGTGTTGAAAGTGCATCCTCACCAAGAAGCCCTAATAAATGCGGTAAGGATTGCAAAAGAATTGGGGCGCACATATTTTGTTTGGTAATTTTTGAATATGTGGAACAATTTATTGTTTCGAGCTGAGTCTAACTCGCTTACATATTTCTCAAAATATGTGTTGGTAAGCTTTCGCTTTAACCAAGTTCATCTTTACCTAGTGACGAAAGTCATGTTATGTTTCGATCACTTTGAAAATTGCTCTGACGATAAATGATTTGTGAATAACAACTGTATAATGTCCTCTGAGAATGTTTCAATGATTGAAATGAGAGTTTAGATTATACAACCATTGACGGATATACGCATTGTTGTGAAAACACATATATGTATATATGTATAAGTCCAATTCCTTGAACCATAGTTTGCGAACTTTGTTGATCAAGAGAACCGGAATTGATTGCACAATTTGCGAACTCAGTCCGCGAACTGGCGGAAGTTCTCATCCGAGAATATATGCTGGAGTGTGAAGACTCACTCGGCAAGCTCAGTCCGCGAACTCAGTCCTTGAACTGGCGAAGTTCTCAAACTCGAGAATTTCTGCTGGAGTTTGTGAACTCCTTCCGGGAACATAAGTTCGCGAACCCAGTCCGCTAACTTGAGTAGGTTATATCTAAAAACGATTGTTCTTGAACTCATCTTTATATTGATTAAGGAATTCCTTTGCAAACCGTGGCTATAAAGTTCATGAACCTATTCGAGTGAATCAAATCGTTTTTGCTTCGATTGGGTCTTGTGTAGTTACATAAGATTTCCTTGCAATTGAACAAATCTCTAAATAGTTCATTTGAGTCATTTGAACTAGTTATGGTGAAGAAGAATATGGTTAAATACTACGCGTATGATTCTTAATTACCTAACTTGATTTGTGATTGGAATTCTTAAATATAACAAGTTAGAATCAATTATCAAAGCCATGGATGTTGGTTTTTATTGTCAAAGAATCTTTTTCATACTCTTATGGTAACCATTCTTGGTGTAAATCCTTATGGAAAAGGTTATTCTTCCTTCAAAGTATATCAATTCTTGTTTATACAAGTTTGTATCTTAGAAAAGATGATCACAATACTTGATCTTCATGATTACATATTGTGTATTATTACCATGAGATAGTTCTACTATTCAGTAACTTAATCTCATGAGAGACTTTCAATGATTGGTTCTTAGTTCGCATCTCCTTGTGGGTTTTCTAAAATCCAATATATAAATCCTTATCTCTAGAGTAAGGTCACTCTTGTTGTTCTTTCGGGAATGACATCAAATGGGAGATAGTTCTTTTGAACTTGTAATTAATGGTCATATCTTGAGGGGTGTGTGGCTGTGGAATTTTAGAGGGGTTATCTTGTATCTTTAAACTCCTTGATGAATGCATTTAGCTTCGACTTTATGATTGCATCTAAATTTGTTGGTATGTATTTTTTTTCTTATTGTCATGAAATGTCTCTTTCGGAAATTTCATTATGATCCCGTTCTTATACCTTTGCCAATTTTATTGACAAAAAGGAGGAGAATTAATATGTAGTGTGCAAAGGTATCTTATGCTACTCAGGTTTCTCTGTATAACGAGGGCTACACTGTTATCCTATACGCGGACCACTAAGATCGTGACACGTGCTCCGCAGAATATTGGTATTCATAGTTTGCCCTTTTTCTTTCATATTCTACCATTTGGTAGGATTGGAAGAAAAACTCCCGTAACGCCGCCATTTTTGCACGTACCGATTGGTTGGTCCCCACTTGTCCTTTCATGCAATAACTTCGCCTTGAATTTCGGGACGTCCAAATTTTTGGATTCTCCATCCACCTATAAGAAGAGAATAAAGACGAGGAATTTTCATTAACTCCTTTTCTTCCCCTCTAACTGTCGCTCTCTGTCTCTTTCACAGAGATTTTTCTTCTGCTGTCAAATGTTGATTCTTCCTTTTGATGCGCCAAGACTTCGGTTCAACACTCGATCGTCACATACAAGTAAGTGATACTTTGCTTCTTCTTTGTCTGTTTGGATTTTCGTCTTGGATTCTCCTTGCTTCGTCTTTGGTTAATTATCGTTGATCGCCATTGATGTTCTTGGATGTATGCATGCGTTATTTGAAGCTTTTGCTGTGTTCTCCCTGTTGTATGAGAGTTTAGGTTTATTTTCATTTCGTATTTTGATGTTGATTCTGCCATGATTGTTCTTCGTCTGCAATTTTATTCATGATGGTGAATAACCTTTGATTTCGTCTTATGATGGGTTTAAACCGCTTCCCTTGGTTGGTTTAGTTAAACCCATGCCCAAAGTCTGCCTGTTTTTTCCCCCAATTTTCTTTTGAGTTAACTGTGATTTTCGTCCGCTATTGTTGATGGGATGTTCTTTTTGCAGGTATTGGGAATAATGAGACTTCCGAAGAAGCCTACGCGGAAGTAACGGAGACCCCACCTCCCCGGATGGATCATCCTGATGCTACGCCATCTCCACCCCCTGGGGACACTGAGATACCTGCTGGTACTGAGATGGATGTGGTTCCTGAGGCTGTTGCGGACCCCGAGGTACAAGAAGTTGTTGTTGAGTATCTTCCACCTCCTCCTCCTTACTATGAGCTTCACGGGCTTCAGCTGCGTGACACGGGTAGATACGCTCACTTATCTTTAGCTGAGATCACCAAGTCTTTTCGCCTCCATAAGTTTGAGATTTCCTTTGTCGATGGCCCTGATGTTCTCACCGAGTCCCTGATCCGGAGTTTTCCTTATGATAAGAATAACCTTTTGATTAGCGTTAGTCAGCTGGACGCAGGTATGCTCCTCCGTTAGTTTAGTAGAAAGGATCCCTTCTACTATGACGTTTTGTCTACTAGGGATGATCCGGTGAACAAGACTCAGTTCCGAGGAGTTATGCAGCATACTGGTAATTACTGGCGTGCCCTTCGTGAGAGCTTGTACCGTAGTAAGGGAAAGACTACTTTTAAGTCTTATGACCCCTTTGCTGATGGAAGGTATAAACATGAGGATTATACCCCTGTCAACTTCAATGCTACGTATGTTGATGCTATTCAGAAGAGTAATCTTCTTACTTGGAGTGTTGGCCCTAGTCGTGTCCATGTTACTTCTAGGAAAATTAGGGAAGGTAACAACCTTCGTCTGCTGGAGGAGATTGATAAGACTTGTTTGACTGTTATCCCTTATTCTGCTAAGCTACCTTTGCCGAAGTCTGACCGCATCCGTCTTGATCATGATGATCGTTAGGCTCGTACTCCCCGTCGTATGGTGGGTCCTTGTGCCTATGGTTTTACTACCGCAAATCCCAACGTCCCTCGTACCGCTATTTCCTTACCTGAAAAGTATGATGGATATCAGCCTTGGGTTTTCAACCCTGCTGCTTCTTATGAGGTAACCTTCGTTTTCCTTAGAGGTTTTTCATTTTGTGACTTTTTTGCAGCCTTTGTTTAGTATTGTGATGAATTTCTTCTGTAGCCTGTCCCTGCTTCTTCTGCTAGAACTGCTCCAGGTTATACTGCTAGGACTGCTCCGGGTTTTGCTGGTAATTTCGTAGCCACTAGGATTAGGAAAAGAAAGGCTTCAGCTGAAACAGCTACGCCAACACCTGCGGAGGTAAGGATCATAACCATGCCTTTGTGTTCATAGGTTCCTTAGTACTTTTCCCCTGATCCTTAGCTGACGCATGTGTTTTTTCACAGTCCTCCAATAGAAAGGGCAAGTTGAAGGATGTTATTGATCTCGAGGAATCTGATGAGGATCCCAAGGCTGGTGAGGAGGTGCCAGAAGATGAACATATGGAGGATATTGAGGATACTGGCCTCAGCCCCCATTTGAACGATATTGAGGAAGATTTTTCCAAGGATAACCGCAGTCCCATCTGTGCTGGCTCTGTGGAGGGTGAGAACCTCCCAATTGGTGGTGATGTTTCACTGGTGAGCCCTGTTAGTGTTCAAGCTCCAACTCCTACTTCGTTTCTAAAGCTACCCTCGTTTTCTGCTCCTAGCGGTGCATTGCTTGTTGTCTCGTCTACTACTGGAGCTGCTGTTGTAGCTTCCAAGAGTCTTCCTCCGTCTCCTCCTACTCCATTTCAATCGAGTGGCTCGTTTTCTAAGAGTGTTTCCCCCGTGGTGAAGGTTAGTAGATCGGACTCTCAGCCGAAGAAAAGGGTTGTGCTTTCTGAAAAAGCGGGGGTCTAACAACCACACCCAATATTTCGTTTGGCAATCTGAATAGACAAACTCCAATATTCTTTCAAGATAATCAACTAGACAGTTAGACTCAATCTATAAAAAATATATCAAAGAGTTTTATATCTCTATCTCTTGATTCAATCCGCAATCAACAAATAGGGATTTGCGAGCCCGATTGAATGTAAAAGGATTAACTTGAACGGTACCAAAGACCAATTTTCAAGTGTCAATCAATTCACTCAGCAATGCTAAGGATGGATACAAGAACTGATTGATCTTAACGTACAACCTGTGATATTTCTATTATATAAATAAAATATAATACGGAAAATAAATAACACAGACACCAGAATTTTGTTAACGAGGAAACCGAAAATGCAGAAAAACCCTGGGACCTAGTCCAGAATAAACACACACAGATTATAAGTTGTTACACCAATTTCCTACTACCTATTCGGACTAGATGTAATACCTTCTTCAGCACTTGTAGAACTCCTATCAGAATACCGATTCTCTTTAGAAATTCTTCACAAAAATCTTCTAGCAGAACCCGAGGCTCTATTTAGAAGATACCACAACATGATACGATTCGATATTTTGTTTGCACAAAACACTGGTTTGATTTCCCTTTAGATGTGAATCAAGGTTTTGGAAATCTTGTGTTTGTTTTGATAAAAACAATTACTAGGTAAAAGTAATATCAAAAACAAACTTGTAGATTAGGGATTATTATACTCTTCAAAAATAGGAAGAGAAACCTAATAACTCTGCAATAAGAACAACTAGAATCAATCTAGAGATATCTTGTTTAAAACTTCTCAAGGATTTTACGAGATGCCTCAGTAGAAGTTTTTATTTCTAGTCTCCGATTTCGACTAACAAGTGTTGGTATACGATCGGAAACTGAAATCTATCAAAACCTAGGGTTTATGATCAACAACTCTTGAATGGTTTTATATCAGAAGAGAAAACCTTAGAATAAACAAGAGGTGAAAAACCTATGATCCCCAATACAAAAACTTTTATCTCACTCTTGTTCACGAAGAACATAAGACATGGAAACAACCTGCAAAGCTTACGCCAATTTTCCAAAAGGGGATGAAAAACGTGTAAACTCATGAACCCTTTATTTATAGTGAAAAGTTAGCTTGAAAACTAAGCTTAGGGTTTAGGCTATTTTCCTTTTTCAAGACTCTCCTAATTATGGGAGTCTTTCCTAAGTTACAAATATTATGCATAAATAATTAATTAACAAATATTTATTTATGTGAATAAATCACATTTTAACTTAGGCGGGAATTAAAAGTTATCACAAACATTTTAATATGGTAATCAAATATGTTTGGATTAATATCCATATTGCCTAGACAAGGAAACATCACCAACTTGACCAAAAATAGCTTTTAGTCACGAATTGGGCCCATGCCCGCGAACTGCTACAAACAACCTATGAATTGTAACCAACACTACTTAATATAACCAACACTACTTAATATAAACAAATCAATTATTACCCCGTGGATGTAGACAAAATTCGAACCACGTAATCTCTCGTGTCTCATGATAACTTAGCACAATTTACATTATATCTGTGTTCTTCGTTATTATCGTGATCTTAGATATCTTTTATTACTTAGTATTATTAGTTCAACAGAGGTATTGATGAGTGCTAAAAAGTGCATATTTCTATATATTTTTCTTGGCATTTAACTCATCTTTTGTGCATTAATTCTACATTTTATCCCATATTCTGTATTTTCATTGTTTTCAAGAATAAATATTTTTCTTACTTAATTTTGCATTTTTAGGTAATAAATAAAGATTGGATGAGTTGCGGAGCAAAAAGAGCAGAAAAGTAGTGAAAATCCAGGAGGAATTACGCAAGGAAGCCGCGAAGAGTGATGTGCGGAAGACCAAAAAAAGGATAGAAATGGGCTTGAAGAAGAAAGTTGTTCTTAAAGAAGAAGTGGGCTCAAGGTTTTCCAAGCCCAAACTCATTTCTCAAACCCATATTCTATACCCAAAAGCCTAAAACCCAAATCCATACCCGCTTGCGTCTTCAGCCGTTAGATCAGTTCTCAGAAGCATCCGACGGTCGCTCCCTTGCTGTGCATCGAAGTTTGATATCTCCGCCTTACACTACAGTACCTAACTCCATCAAGTACCGTTTGTTTCGTTGTATCTCTTCATCCGACGGTCGCTCATCGCCTGCCTCCGCATCGCCGTCAGATCCACCTACCATCTTCCCATCCATCGCTCCTTGTCGCAGATCATCAAACCTCGCTGCACCCGCCTAACACCCAAGTATCGAACACCCTATACCCCTAGCCAAACGCCCCCTAACCCAAAATCACTCGACCTCTTCTCCTCCATACCCTGTTGCAGAGAGCTGCTCTGCAACTCCATCACCTCCACCAGCTACACCTCGCTGAACCACACCACCCTGCCATCGCCACTTCCTCCACTGTCACCAAACACCACCTACACGCCTTAGCTACCTCCCCTACCTCTATAGCCATCTAACTTATTGATTTTTCACCACTGAAACCCTAGGTGATAAATCAATAAATTAGGTGAGGCTATAAGACGCAATTGAAGACATGGAGAGGAGCAGAGAAGAGAGAATAGGCATGGGTCGACATCAATTCAGGGATTAGGTGAGTGGAATTTTCAATTCAAAAATTAGGGTTTGCAAGTTAGGGTTTCGAAATTTGGGGATATTTTATAAAACTATAAAAGGCAATTGATGTGTAGAGAGAAGGGTGTTCTTGGTTAGCCGAGATACCCCCTAATTGGGTTAATTTCAGTTTAATTCCAATTTTAATTTCAGTTTTATCATGTGTTAGTTTCAATTGCTAGGGTCTTAAGGAAGCCTTAACTTGCTATCCTGTGTGATGTGAATATGCATTCTTGAATGTTAAAAATGTTTAGGAGATAATCACTTTGGCATGTCTGCAAATTGCTCTCACAGTGGATGCCATGTATCCACTGTAGTTAGAATATCTCTATGTGGACACAGCCACCAATCATGCTAAACCAGACCATGTTGAGCCTTAGACTAGTTATACTTAGCCAGATAACTAGTGCTATGGAGCAATGTCTTATTGGGGATGATTTCTCTAGTGGAGAAACTTCTTAGACATAGGGCAGACCACATCTTAACCCATGTCATCACAAGAACAAGAATGTAGTCGTTGAATACATGGTGTAGGTTAGTGGTGGAATTAATGATCCTAGCTCCCTTCATCTGCTTTGTTTGCTTTCACCACTGCTCACCCACTGCCTATGACCTTTGGTCACTGTCACTGTTTTTGTTACATTGCCTTGATTCTTCCTGCTTTGCTCACTCATCATCTTCACTGCCCTGTTCACTGCCTCTTGGCTTTGCTTTTCTCTTTACTGCCTTCTCATTGTTCTCACTGCACTGTCACTGCCATTTAGCTTAGGAATCTTCATGAACACACCCAAGTCCCTGTGGATCGACCCGTACTTGTGCACTCACTACATCGAAACCGTGCACTTGCGGTATCACTGTAGGCCTTAACTTTCTCCATTTTTTATACACTGTCCCCGGCCTACCAAGTTTTTGGCGCCGCTGCCGGGGACTTGGTTGTGTTGTGTTGAATTTTTCTTGGCTGTTTTTGCATGTTAGTTCATTTGCATCATTGCATCCTCTTTTGCATATTGTTTCATTCTAGCATACTCATCATGCATTGCATTCTTGCATTTTAGTGTAATTTGCTGTTTTAGTAGCTGCTGTGTAGTGCAGCTGAATTTCTTAGCTTCTAGCAAGAAACTTACTTCTCTTTTTGAGCCAACAGGTGTTGTTGCTGCTGCTGCTTCCTGTTGCTGCTTTTCTTCCTTGCTGTCTGCTGCTGCTGCTGCCAAGGCAAGTGCTGGAGAAGCTGCTGCTGTGCCTGAGAGCCTCTTGCTGCTGAGGCTGCCCCTGAGTTGCTGCTGAACTGCCCCTCCTGAGACTTGCTTGCCAAGAACTGCTGCCTGAAGTCTACCTGTGCTGCTGCTGCTTCCTGTTGCTGCTGCCAGCCTCTGCTGCTGCCAAGACTGCTGCTGCTGCTGATCCCTGCTGCTGCTGCTGAGTCCCTGCTGAAGCTGCTGCAGCTGGTGTAAGATAAAGCCCAACTGGGCTTGTGAAGTGAACTGATTTGAACCAAGCCCAACTGGGCCTTAAGTATTGAAGCCAAAGCTTAGGATGATCCAAGGCCCAACTGGGCTTTTGCAACCAAACTGAGCAGCTGGGCTGTGCTTAAGCAAGTAAGCCTAAACCCATTAAGAGAACCCAACCTGTGGGCTTCCATTTTTAATTTGTGGGCTTGTAATAATTTTTTCCATTTTTTTGTTGGGCTTGTAATTTAAGTTAACTTTTGGGTTTGTATTTGAGCATTAACTGTGGGATTGTCCCTATCAAAATTTTGGGTTTCAAAAACCCAACAAACAACCTAAACAAGGTTAACTGAACCTACCAACTCAGCTGGGCTTCATTAGTTTCTGGGCTTGCTGAAGTCGTTAGTGGGCCGTGTACCCAAACTCTAGGCCGAAAGTTGGGCTCTGTTTCACAACAGTTCCCCAAACCCATTGCCTCACCAAAGCACAACCAAAACAGTGGGCTTATCCCCATAAAAACCAAATGTTTCCCATCAAAAACCAAATGTTTTTCATTCCCTAAAAACCAAATTTTTCCCAAAAATCCAAACCCATTAAAAACCAAATTTTGGGCTTTGTAACATAGTTACTTAGCTTTTGAGCCCAATCATGTCTAGATCTTGGTCTACAGTTGGGGAATACAACAAATCCCTTAGAGAACTTGCGTGTGGACATACTTCACGTTATGAACCTCCATAGACCATGATGTCAATAGTCATAGGAATTATTATGGACATTTTCAAAGTCCCGAGCCTCAATACATGAACCCTAATGACTATTCACACATGCATCATTCGCCACAACGTGAAAATGAACATTTTGCTAATGCCTCACTCACACAATCATCTCTTGTGGATCAATTAGAAGCTCGAATCGCAGCTTTAGAAATGCAATCACATGAGGAATCTGTCACATCTAATTTTCTTAGGCAACCTGAAATCTATGCATGTCCCGCATGTGGTAGTTTAGACCACCCTGTTGAGAATTGTCATATTTTGCATAATTTTAGGCAATCTAGAGAAAATCCAAGGTATGAAATGCCCATAAATTGTGAGAATGGTAGTCATTGGGACCATAATCAATCCTTTGAGGGTTGCGATCAATCTTTTATAAACCCTAATGACCATGCACACATGTACCAATCACCACAATTTGAACATGAAGAATTTTGTACTCCCATGAATTTAGACTCCACCACAGAAGCTTTCAACTCAGTGAGCAAAACTTCGATAGATCTACATCACGAATTCAGGCATATTTAGATCAGATTTTGCTTCACCTACAAAAGGAGGAAATTCATGAGGAAATGTATGTTGTCCCTAATGAAGTGTCTAGTCCCATTCATGTAAATGATGTTGAATATGAACCTAATTTAGAGGAACATGAATCGACTAAACACCACCACTTTTAATGAGGACCAATATGCATGCTACCATGATGATGATTATGATGATATGTTAGAAGAACATGAAAATATTGTGGAACCTGTTGGTTCAATAACATATGGCTTCTCGCCCTCGACCTTCATGAATGTTGTTTTTTCTAATACTCATTGTAATTCATATGATTTTGATATTGACATGGGATTCGTACAATTATTCTGTGAAGATGAGCATGACATAGGAATAGTTGAATCTTCTGTAGACACTAATGTTATTATGCATGAAAATATAAGTGATGTGTCTGATTCTCTACCTAGGTCACATTGTGATATTTCCATTGAATTGCCGATGCATGAGGACAAATCTGTTGATGATGTTGATGATTCTGAGTGTGAACTTGCTAATTTGATTGATGATTGTGAGCATGATGTGACATGTGTAGATGATTTAGGAGATTTTGATTTGATTGATAATGACGCACCTATTCTCCTACATGAGTCACAATCTGATGGCCTTCCACCCAACCTAGATTTGGTTTGTACCAATATTGTAAAACCAATTTTCTGAGAATGCCTAATCTAGGTTTGGAACTGTGTGCTTCCCAAGTCCTCTTGGACCATTTTGCATTCAAATATAATATCTTTGAGGAACCACAGTTGGAAATTGCATGTTTGCCCGTCCCTAGCAAAGTTCATTTCGAGCTAGACCTTTTGCATGATGAACCCCCGAAACTGCGCGATTTTGTTTTCAAAATTATATCTTCTGTAAAATCCAGGTTTGGGGGTAGCTCATTTTGTTTCACAGCTTCACTTGCATGCCTACCATATTATTATTGTGTGAAGCTGTTGAAACCTTTACACTTTGTCTTTTGGGTTGATCCTCAACTCTTTAGATTGTTAGTGTATGGTGAATTTTTTGTATATAATCCAGTAGATAAAATTTCTTAAAAACCCTTTTGTTCCTTTTGTATATATTTTGCTAATCCAATATGATCTCGGCTGAAATATGTTGGATTTTTGCCTTGAATAACGGAGTTTTAATTCTGCTTTCGCCGAAATCGGGTATTCTCTCTCCTTTTACTCTACTCAGCATGTCCCTTTCCATATGTTGCATTTTAATTCTTTCCATATTTTGAAACATTGAGGACAATGTTTAGTTTAGGTTTGGGGGTATAGAGTAGATACCATGATAATTTGCCATAATTGAAAACGAACTCCTTCTTTTGAAAAAAATTGAAAAATTCAAAAAAATTAAAAAATCATAAAAATGGAGCTCATTTACCTTGAAATGTTGACTCTTGTGCAAATATGTATTTTTATTAGGAGTCTTAGTCTAGATATTTAGGCACCCTGATTCTAGCACAATTCACATAGTGATAAGAAATTTGCACGCGCACGATCTACCAATACATGTATGGCCTCGATCTTCAAGGTGTTTGATAGGAAGTTACGATTGCCAATCACTTTAGAATACTGAACGAAACTTGACTAGCTTGTTCTTTGGTTGGTTGGGATAGAAGGTGGAGGTTACATTAAGAAAGACAACCATCGAATTTAACTGGGTGCATCAAAAAGGGCTACCTCTTGCAAAGTGTCATGTAATCTTTTGTTTCCTTTTGTATATGTATCAAAAGTGTTCCTTATTCAAAAAAAAAAAAAAAAAAAAAAAAAACGATGTTATATTCAGAAAAAAAATATCAGAAAAATACAAAAAAATCAAGTACTTATCAATTCCATCATCTCTTGTTCCAAAATAAAAAGAGAATAGTCAATGTAAATAAGAGTCATGTAAAGAGTCATCTTTTGTTGTTTCATTGTAATAAGCAAGGAGGGTGTATGCCATTGATGTACAACGCGAGTAATTGTGAAATACCTCCAACTCATTCACAATTCTCGTAAAGTCCGGACAGCTAGCTAGATTTCGACCTCAGTTCTTAGCCTGAGAAACTATCTCTTGGTGATTAGTAGTCATAACTTCAGATCTTTCTTTACACATGTGTAGATACACTTTACACTCTTATCACATGTCTTTTTTTGTTATCAGTGCTAGGATTGTGCCTTCGATAGCTAGATTGACATCTCCATTTTGCTGTGAGCTTAAACTGTTTTGCACATGTCACATTTGATGGAATATGAGCTTATATTTTGACCTAGAACTTTGTAGGTACGTTCTAAGCAAAACCTTCACGAGACTTCAACAACTCGTCCACTAGGGACACTTAGTGGTTTAAAAGGCTTAGTGCATACGCTAAATGCATTCGAGAGACCAGCGACAGTGGTATAGGTAGGATTTCCTTAGTTTTGTTTTACTTGAGGACAAGTAAAATTCAGGTTTGGGGGTATTTGATGAGTGCTAAAAAGTGCATATTTCTATATATTTTTCTTGGCATTTAACTCATCTTTTGTGCATTAATTCTACATTTTATCCCATATTCTGTATTTTCATTGTTTTCAAGAATAAATATTTTTCTTACTTAATTTTGCATTTTTAGGTAATAAATAAAGATTGGATGAGTTGCGGAGCAAAAAGAGCAGAAAAGTAGTGAAAAGCCAGGAGGAATTACGCAAGGAAGCCGCGAAGAGTGATGTGCGGAAGACCAAAAAAAGGATAGAAATGGGCTTGAAGAAGAAAGTTGTTCTTAAAGAAGAAGTGGGCTCAAGGTTTTCCAAGCCCAAACTCATTTCCCAAACCCATATTCTATACCCAAAAGCCTAAAACCCAAATCCATACCCGCTTGCGTCTTCAGCCGTCAGATCAGTTCTCAGAAGCATCCGACGGTCGCTCCCTTGCTGTGCATCGAAGTTTGATATCTCCGCCTTACACTACAGTACCTAACTCCATCAAGTACCGTTCGTTTTGTTGTATCTCTTCATCCGACGGTCGCTCATCGCCTGCCTCCGCATCGCCGTCAGATCCACCTACCATCTTCCCATCCATCGCTCCTTGTCGCAGATCATCAAACCTCGCTGCACCCGCCTAACACCCAAGTATCGAACACCCTATACCCCTAGCCAAACGCCCCCTAACCCAAAATCACTCGACCTATTCTCCTCCATACCCTGTTGCAGAGAGCTGCTCTGCAACTCCATCACCTCCACCAGCTACACCTCGTTGAACCACACCACCCTGCCATCGCCACTTCCTCCACTGTCACCAAACACCACCTACACGCCTTAGCTACCTCCCCTACCTCTATAGCCATCTAACTTATTGATTTTTCACCACTGAAACCCTAGGTGATAAATCAATAAATTAGGTGAGGCTATAAGACGCAATTGAAGACATGGAGAGGAGCAGAGAAGAGAGAATAGGCATGGGTCGACATCAATTCAGGGATTAGGTGAGTGGAATTTTCAATTCAAAAATTAGGGTTTGCAAGTTAGGGTTTCGAAATTTGGGGATATTTTGTAAAACTATAAAAGGCAATTGATGTGTAGAGAGAAGGGTGTTCTTGGTTAGCCGAGATACCCCCTAATTGGGTTAATTTCAGTTTAATTCCAATTTTAATTTCAGTTTTATCATGTGTTAGTTTCAATTGCTAGGGTCTTAAGGAAGCCTTAACTTGCTATCCTGTGTGATGTGAATATGCATTCTTGAATGTTAAAAATGTTTAGGAGATAATCACTTTGGCATGTCTGCAAATTGCTCTCACAGTGGATGCCATGTATCCACTGTAGTTAGAATATCTCTATGTGGACACAGCCACCAATCATGCTAAACCAGACCATGTTGAGCCTTAGACTAGTTATACTTAGCCAGATAACTAGTGCTATGGAGCAATGTCTTATTGGGGATGATTTCTCTAGTGGAGAAACTTCTTAGACATAGGGCAGACCACATCTTAACCCATGTCATCACAAGAACAAGAATGTAGTCGTTGAATACATGGTGTAGGTTAGTGGTGGAATTAGTGATCCTAGCTCCCTTCATCTGCTTTGTTTGCTTTCACCACTGCTCACCCACTGCCTATGACCTTTGGTCACTGTCACTGTTTTTGTTACATTGCCTTGATTCTTCCTGCTTTGCTCACTCATCATCTTCACTGCCCTGTTCACTGCCTCTTGGCTTTGCTTTTCTCTTTACTGCCTTCTCATTGTTCTCACTGCACTGTCACTGCCATTTAGCTTAGGAATCTTCATGAACACACCCAAGTCCCTGTGGATCGACCCGTACTTGTGCACTCACTACATCGAAACCGTGCACTTGCGGTATCACTGTAGGCCTTAACTTTCTCCATTTTTTATACACTGTCCCCGGCCTACCAGGTATCATTACTACATAGTTCTCGATCCTCTGAGCTGTTCACATTACGTAGACTATGGGAAAATTAATAGTCACACCTTGAGGGTCATATTGGTCTTCATCGGTGTCCATGTCGGTTGTACCCTCATGAACTTCCGACAAGGCATCATCCATCACTAGGTTAGGAATATCTCCATCTTTCAAACCATCTCCATGTCGTAGCCAAATGTGTGTAGTGAGTTCTTCGCAAAGTTCCGACCAACGCGCCAGGTTGTACAATACTTGAGGAGGTAGCCTTATATTTCCTTGAGTTGGCGATTGAGGTTCTTGTCCCGTGATCATCCCCAAAACCTCACTGCGATATTCCATCTCAACACACATATTGTGCATTATCAAGCACCCCCTCATAATTGCCTTCATGTCTGATTTTTTATAATAACAACATGGTTTCAATATAATACCAAACTTACCCTTTAGACCACCAAATGCACGTTCAATGTCTTTCCTTTTTGCTTCTTGATATTGATTGAAAATACTTTTAGCATTGCTTGAGGCGGGTTTGTATGCTTGCACAAGACAACCATACATAGGCTATGCTCCATCTCCTAGGTAGTACCCCGTATTGTAGTTTCTTCCATTGATTTGATAATGACAAGGAGGTGCTACACCATTAAGTTCTCTATCGAACAAACCCGAAGCATGCAAGACATTACAATCATTATTCTGCCCACCCAACCCAAAATAGGAATGCCATATCCATCTATCATATGAAGATACCGCCTGAACAACAGTGGGAATTGACTTATAGACCACGTAGGATCCTGCCTGATCCGTGGGACATGCTCTCCATGCCCAATGAAAAAAATATACACTACCAAGCATCCCAGGAAATCCACTAGCTTCATTCTCCGCCAAAATCCTCTCAGTATCTTGAGCGGTAGGCTGACGCATGTATCGACCATTATAGATCCAAATAATTGCATCCATAAACTTCTTAGCATAAAAGTAGATAGTGGATGCTGCCATTTGTGTGTAATTATCTAGAGAATATGGTGCAATTCCTTTTGAAAAAAAGGGGGTCTAACAACATCACCCAATATTTCCCTTAGCAATCTGTATGGACTAACTCCGAAATACTTTCTAGAGAATCAACTATACAGTCAGACTCAATCTGAGTAAAAGTATCTCAATGAGTTAATATCTCTCTCTTGTTTTGATTTACTGGAGCTAATAGAAATCAGCGAGTCTTTATTCAAACACAAGGAATAACTTGGATGGTACCAAAGACCAATATCCAAGGATCAACCAATGACAATCAACAACCAAAGGTTAGATTACTCTAATTGATGATCTAACGCACAACCTGTATTATTTCAATTATAAAGATAAAACAATATAATGCGGAAACTGAAATAACACAGACACCAGAAATTTTGTTAACGAGGAAACCGCAAATGCAGAAAAACCCCGAGACCTAGTCCAGATTGAACACACACTGTATTAAGCCGCTACAGACACTAGCCTACTCCAAGATAACTTCGGACTGGACTGTAGTTAAACCCCAATCAGTTTCCCACTGATCCAAGGTACAGTTGTACTCCCTACGCCTCTGATCCCAGCAGGATACTACGCACTTGATTCCCTTAGCTGATCTCACCCACAACTAAGAGTTGCTATGACCCAAAATCGCAGGCTTTAACAATAGACAAATCTGTCTCACACAGACAAGTTTATCAAAGGATCAATCTGTCTCTCACATAAAAACCCTAAAGTTTTTGTTCTGTCTTTTGATAATAATCAAGGTGAACAGGAACCAATTGATAATCCGGTCTTATATTCCCGAAGAACAGCCTAGATAAATCAATCACCTCACAAAAATATTAATCGTATGGTAGCGAAACAAGATGTTGCGAAATCACAAACAATGAGACGAAGATGTTTGTGACTACTTTTTATATCTTGCCTATCAGAGATATCAATCTCAAGCCAATCAATCTAATTGTACTCCTATGATAGAATATGCGAGATCAGATCACACAACTACGATAAAAGTAGTATCGGTCTGGCTTCACAATCCCAATGAAGTCTTTAAGTCGTTAACCTGGTTTTAGAAGAAGAAAACCAAAGGTTAAAGGAGAAACGACTCTAGCACGCAAACTAGTATCACACGTGAGGTGTGGGGATTAGTATTGCAGAGTTGCTAGATGTCCCCTTATATAGTCTTTCAAATCAGGATTTCACCTTGGTCACAAAGCAAACAATGTCCACCGTTAGATGAAAACCTGATTTAGATTCAAGCTAATATTTCTCAACCGTTAGATCGAAAACTTACCTTGTTATACACAAATGAACTGCACGCTTCTAGGTTTGTTAACCGTACCCAAACGTGTACATTGTTGGTTCAACAATAGTTAACAAAAAGGTTAGCCATATGAGAATTTCATACCAACCATATTCTTCTTCACCATAACTAGTTCAAATGACTCAAATGAACTAGTTAGAGAGTTGTTCAATTGCAAGGAAATCTTATATACTACACAAGACACAATTGAAGCAAAGATGATTTGATTCAATCGAATCGGTTCATGAACTTTATAGCCACGGTTTGCAAATTTCATTCCTTAGTCTTTATAAGTTTAAGTTCAGAAATCATCTTCAGATATATAACCTTCTTAAGTTCGCACACTAGGTTCGCGGACTTAAGCAACCGGGCAGAGTTTACGAACTCCAGCAGAAAATCTAGGCAAAGACTTTCCGCCGGTTCGCGGAATGGGTTCGCGGACGCATCTAGTTTGTCAACTCCAGCAAAATTTCTCGGGATGAGAAGTTCGGTAGTTCGCGGAGTTGGCAACAAGCCATTCTTCCGGTTTATCTTGATCAACAAAGTTCGCAAACTTTGGTTAAGGGATATGACTTATGCACATATGTGTTTCCACAATAATACTTATGTACATCATTGGTTATGTAATCTAAACTCTCATTCCAACCATTGAAACATTCTTAGAGGACGTTATATAGTTGTTACACCATTTATCGTCAAAGCATTTTCAAAGTGATTGAAACATATCATGACTTACTTCACTAGGTAAAGATAAACATGGTCGAAGAAAAACGCTTACCAACACATATTTCGAGATATAGATAGGCGGGGTATACTCGGCTCGAAATACCAAATGTGTATAATCTAAGTATATATATAGCATACGACTTTTTGTCTCAAGAAGTTGGAGATAGAGTAGATAGACTTTTGAGTGATAGATAAGTTCGAGTCTTCACATACCTTTTTGTCGAGAATTTCCACCGGTTCCTTGAGTAGTTCTTCTTCTTGTATGATGAATCGCCATGAAGTCCTTGAGTGCAACTTACACTTTCTATCCTAGTCCAAGACTTATCTATAGTAGACTAGAAATCAAGACTTATATTTTTGATTACTAACATTGACAAACATGCTTGAGATAGCAACACATGCGAGTTCGACCGAGCAATGCTCTAACAATCTCCCCCTTTGTCAATTTTAGTGACAAAACTATCAATACATATGGAATAAAAAAAAGATAAAGAAACTTTAGTAGCTCCTATTCCACATGTCTAATCTTCAAAATTCCTCGAAATCTTCGTCACTTCCAAGTACTCCAATGATCCCAAAGGTTGTAAGTTTAGCATCACCGTTTTTGAAGATCCGTAGCTATAACAATGAGAAAGCATCGGTCTCGATCATTGTTATACAATGTCAAAGTCCAATTGTATCACAACTTCAACAATAATACTATGGTGATATGTATCACTCCCCCTTAGTCAATACTCCATGTCACATGGAAACCACCCCCCCTTACACAATGATCCGAAAACCATATGTATTTGTAGTGTGAACTACATATTAATTCTCCCCCTTTTTGTCAATAAAATTGGCAAAGGTACAAGAACGGGATCATAATGAAATTTCCGTAAGAGACATTTCATGACTAGAAGAAAATACATACCATCTAATTTAGATGCAATCATATATCCTAAGCTAATAGCATTCATGAAGGAGTTTAAAGATACAAGATAACCCTTTTAAAATTCCACAGTCGCACACCCCTCAAGATATGGCCATTAAGCACAAGTTCAAAAGAACTCTCCCCCATTTGATGTCATTCCCAAGGGAACAACAAGAGCGACCTTAATTTCAAAAGAAAAGAAGGATTTTGATTGGACACCAAAAACCATGAGAATGATTTTTTATATCCAAAACTCAATCAAATTAAACACAAAAGTGATCAACTTAATTGATTATGCTCGACAAAAGAGAACTTACGGAGCATACGACTAACATAACCATTAGAAAATGAATATGATAGTCGTTCATATACTCAACATAAGAGGAATCTTACGGTGTATGAAAATAATCAACTAGATTAATTACAAGAGAACCCATAATTAATCTAATTGGAATACACAACCAAACTAATTACAAAAGTAATCAATTTAATTGTCATTTGTTTTGCTCGACATAAAAATATTTATGGAGCAATAACTAAATAACCACACAGGATGATTAATTTAGTTCAAGAATGCTCAACATAAAGTACCTTACGGAACAACCAACAAAGCTAATCAAAAATTAATCAACTTGGTTGTATCGTGCTCAACATAAGACACATTACGGAGCCTCACAGTATTACATAAAATATGGATCAGTGAAGATCAATACTGTGGAATACACAAGGATTCATTCTATCTTCCATCACTATTTGCATAACGAAATTTAATAGACATAATCCTTGAACACAAAATATTTTAACATGTCTTCCATCAAAGAATTGACAATATAGGCTTAACTTTTGTATATGTCAAAAGTACATTCATCCTTAAATCAATGCATGAATACCGATCATGAACGACTTTACTTTTGACAAAATATGGGACAACATAGTTCATGGACGTAAACACCAATATCCCATAAAAAATTGCAATATAACAAATCATAAAGATTAAATACTGCAAACCATCATTCTACAAATTTTTTTAGAATTTAAACCAAATAAACCTAAAAAGAACAAGAAGATGAAAAAAAATAATAACTATGTGTAGTCACAATCATTGCTATTCCAAGCACTAGTTATTCTTCCAACTAAATCAAAAAGAAGACATACTAGGCAACAAATAAAAACAAGCTAACGAAAAACAAACTCCAGTCCTACGAACACGAACTAAGATCATATGGACGGTTTAGAATCCTCATGAGACAAAGGGTCTTTGAGCTTGTGATCAACATCATTCATTGCAACATTGGAGAGGTGATTCTCTTTGCGAAGATCATTGATCTAAGACTTTATGAGACCAAGGTCAACAGTAACCTTTTCCAACTCAGTTTTCAATGCATCAAGATTTTTCTGAGTCACAATGAGCTCTTGTTTTGCTTCCCCAAAGTACTTAAGAAAGTCATGAACAACTTCAACAGAAATCATATCATCCTTTTCAGCATCCTCATGAAGATAGACAAAAAAACATGAAGCATTAGGATGATTTTCATCTACAAGGGTTCTTTTCTTCTTGGACTCAACAACACAACCCTTGTCAAGGAATCCTCTTGCAAAACCACCATAGCAAGATGAAGAAGAAGACATTCTTGACAACCCAAAAGCCAACCTAGAGTATGCGTACGTGACTTTTGTAACTCAATAGGTTGATATTTAATTGTTTCTTAGGGAAGGGATTCTAGGGTTTTCTTAAACAGTTGACTCATCCCAGAACACGGATATCCGTTCGAGTACAACCTGACCACCAAAAATCAAGCCCAAAAGGGACTTTTGCAACAAAAGACTCGAAAAATTCCATAACACAGGAAGACAATTTTGAGCATAGTTGAAGCAAGAAACAAGATTCAGACAAAGACTTCCTAAAGAAAATGACACTTTAGACACAGATAATACTTTAAGCAAAGTGAGTCTGTAATCAAAAAGCTTAGTTATGGACGATAAGAAGATAGTTTAACTTAACAGACGCAAGTGCCAAAAGTATACCTGAATATTAACACATCTTACTCAACAGGGTTTTTATGAGTAAGCTCCCAACCCTTGTGATTAATTAGCACAAGTATGAGCCACAAGCTCATCAAGAGATTTGTGTTTATGGTCAAGTCTCTTTTTCCTCCTGAATCTAGAGAGGGACTCCTTTTTATGTGAGAAATTATCATAAAACTTATTTTCATAAAAATACGAGACATAATTTGAGTTCTTACCAGAAGAATTTTGGTTTGAGAAGGAGGACAACCCGTTGAAGAATTCTTTATACCCTTCAATTATCCTTTTCAGATTATCCCTCATTTCATCAATTTTTCTTCTTTATTCTGAACTTCCCTTCTCAACAGGAGCAACGTTATTTCCAGAGACCACGACACAAGCTTCCTTTAGACGATGTTTATTAAGACGTCTGTTTTGTACTTATGTGTTCGAGGAACTCATTGAACTGACTTTCCTGGTAACATACACAGGTAGGTACGAAAACCAATTGGTTTAGTCATACGAATGTCAGTTACACCTTTAAGAATTAAATCTAAGGTGTGTTGAAGTTGAACCAAGGAGTTTTTCTTCAACCTAGAGGTTCCCTTTTGTTTAACAGAACTCTTCGTCTCACAGACAAGACATACTTTATGAACATCAGAATGATTAGATAGTACAGTCTTAATATCATCGTCAGAAGATTTCTTCCCTCCATTTAATGTGAAACATCCTTGAGTGTTGGTGACTTCAGGCACATCCATTTTACTAGAAGGGGCTTCCGTTTTTACTTCTGAGCATGAATCATCTTTAGTTGTGTCAGAAGTACTTGGCATATTAGATTGCTTTGAGCATCCTTGAATAGAGAGCTTACTCAAGCGATGGTAAATTTCCAAGGCATCTCTTCTGAGGCTAGCTTCAAGAGAGTACACGAAGAATGAGCTTCAGAATTACCTTTGGGTTTGCAATCTCTTATTACACCAAGTAGAACATTGACATGGTGCTTCAACCGCTTGAATCTATCAGCTTGGATTCTAACAAGATTTATAATTAATTCACTCTCTTCAGCTGAATCATGTTCATTAATAGAGAAGCTCTCTTTTGAAGGGTAATGGGGATCACACATGTCAGTGTTTGTCTGTCTCGTCAGTATAAAAGATTCATCTATATTCGAGATTGATGAACCTTTCTCTTTAATAGAGTTAGATGAGATAGAACTTTTATTTCCGGTGGCGCGTTTATCATAGATAATACTCTTGTCCATAGAGTCAGATCGCTACAAACACAGACTTGTAAGGTCTTGAACGTGTTTGCCTGCTCTAAGACCAATTGAAAAAGCGGGAGTCTAACAACACCACCCAATATTTCGCTTAGCAATCTGTATGGACTAACTCCGAAATACTTTCTAGAGAATCAACTAGGCAGTCAGACTCAATCTAGGTAAAAGTATCTCAAGGAGTTAATATATCTCTCTTGTTTTGATTTACTCGAGATAATAGAAATCAGCGAGTCTTTAATCAAACACAAGGAATAACTGAGATGGTATCAAAGACCAATATCTAAGGATCAATCAATGACAATCAACAATCAAAGGTTGGATTACTCTAATTGATGATCTAACGCACAACCTGTATTATTTCAATTATAAAGATAAAAAAATATAATGCGGAAACTAAAATAACACAGACACCAGAAATTTTGTTAACGAGGAAACCGCAAATGCAGAAAAACCCCGGGACCTAGTCCAGATTGAACGCACATTGTATTAAGCCGCTACAGACACTAGCCTACTCCAAGCTAACTTCGGACTGGACTGTAGTTGAACCCTAATTAGTCTCCCACTGATCCAAGGTACAGTTGTACTCCCCACGCCTCTGATCCCAGCAGGATACTGCGCACTTGATTCCCTTAGCTGAGCTCACCCACAACTAAGAGTTGCTACGACCCAAAATCGCAAGCTTTAACAATAAAAAAATCTGTCTCATACATACAAGTCTATCAAAGGATCAATCTGTCTCCCACAGAAAAACCCTAAAGTTTTTGTCCGTCTTTTGATAATAATCAAGGTGAACAGGAACCAATTGATAATCCGGTCTTATATTCCCGAAGAACAACCTAGATAAATCAATCACCTCACAACAATCTTAATTGTATGGTAGCGAAAAAAGATGTTTCGGAATCACAAACAATGAAACGAAGATTTTTGTGACTAATTTTTATATCTTGCCTATCGGAGATATCAATTTCAAGCCAATCAATCTGATTGTACTCGTACGATAGAAGATGCAAGATCAGATCACACAACCATGATAAAAGTAGTATCGGTCTGGCTTCACAATCCCAATGAAGTCTTTAAGTCATTAACCTGGTTTTAGAAGAAGAAAACCAAAGGTTAAAGGAGAAATGACTCTAGCACGCAAACTAGTATCACACATGAGGTGTGAGGATTAGTTTTGCAGAGTTGCTAGATGTCCCCTTATATAGTCTTTCAAATCAGGGTTTCGCCTTGGTCACAAAGCAAACAATATCCGCCGTTAGATGAAAACCTGATTTAGATTCAAGCTAATATTTCTCAACCATTAGATCGAAAACTTAGCTTGTTATACACAAATGAAATGCACGCTTCTAGGTTTGTTAACCATACCCAAATGTTTACATTGTTGGTTCAACAATAGTTAACCAAAAGGTTAGCCATATGAGCATTTCATACTAACCATATTCTTCTTCACCATAACTAGTTCAAATGACTCAAATGAACTAGTTAGAGAGTTGTTCAATTGCAAGGAAATCTTATGTACTACACAAGACACAATTGAAGCAAAGATGATTTGATTCACTCGAATCAGTTCATGAACTTTATAGCCACGGTTTGAAAATTGCATTCCTTAGTCTTTATAAGTTTAAGTTCAGAAATCATCTTCAGATATATAACCTTCTTAAGTTCGCACACTAGGTTCGCGGACTTAAGCAACCGGGCAGAGTTTACAAACTCCAGCAGAAAATCTCGGCAAAGACTTTCTGCTGGTTTGCGGACGCATCTAGTTTGTCAACTCCATCAAAATTTCTCGGGATGAGAAGTTCGGCAGTTCGCGGAGTTGGCAACAAGCCATTATTTCGGTTTCTCTTGATCAACAAAGTTCGCAAAGTTTGGTTCAAGGGATATGACTTATGCACATATGTGTTTCCACAATAATACTTATGTCCATCATTGGTTATGTAATCTAAACTCTCATTCCAACCATTGAAACATTCTTAGAGGACGTTATACAGTTGTTACACCATTTCTCGTCAAAGCAATTTGCAAAGTGATTGAAACATATCATGAATTACGTCACTAGGTAAAGATAAACATGGTCGAAGTGAAACGCTTACCAACACATATTTCGAGATATAGATAGGCGAGGTATACTCGGCTAGAAATACCAAATGTGTATAATCTAAATCTATATATAGAATACGACTTTATGTCTCAAGAAGTAGGAGATATAGTAGATAGACTTTTGAGTGACAGATAAGTTCAAGTCTTCACATACCTTTTTTTCGAGAAGTTCCACAGGTTCCTTGAGTAGTTCTTTTTCTTGTATGATGAATCGCCATGAAGTCCTTGAGCTCAACTACACTTTCTATCTTATTCCGAGACTTAGCTATAGTAGACTAGAAACCAAGACTTATAGTTTTGATCACTAACATTGACAAACATGCTTGAGATAGCAACGCATGCGAGTTCGACGGAGCAATGCTCTAACACCTTTGGAAAATGTTTCATGACGGCAACCAGTTTCATATATGGAGAATGGCCCAGGAATACCGCAATCATCGGTTTTTTGACGAAAATCATGGTCATAATCACAAACTTTCTCTAAAATTCTCAGAAAAAGGGGACGAGGCAAAGCAAACCGACCTTTGAACTTCTTGGCCCATATGTACACCTGAAGTTGAAGCATTGATGCATCATCCTTGCATTGGCATCTACACGGTTTCTGTGCACCTTCTGACGTTCCTTGACTTCATTTGGGATGAGTTGATGTAGTCCTTGACTCCTCTGTGACTCCAAAAGCGTAGCCACTGCTATAACATTCTACTCAGTATCATATTTATCATCTGGAAGACCAAACAAAATTCTTCTCAAAGCTCCTTGCATAATGTACCTAATATAACAAAATTAAGACAATCCATTAAAAAAAAGCGCTTCATATAACACTCCATAATAAAGAGAAAAATAGTACTTAAAACACTCCATAAAAAAAAAAAGAAATAACAATCCATATGTTTTCATAAACACTCCATAAAAAAGAAATAACAATCCATATGTTTTCATAAACACTCCATAAAAAGAAATAACAATCCGTATGTTTTGATAAAACACTACAAGTACTTTCATTCACTCAAAGTAGCGACGGGTTGATTGGGTGTATTGAGTATCATAAACAATGTTAGGTTCGGTATCTAACAACGCATCGGTAAATTCATTTCTTTGGTGAGGTTGTTGTTGATTGTATGATGTAGTTGCTCCACCGTCACACACAGGAAAGTAGCATCCTTGAGTTGAAAGTCATTGATTAAATGAACCACCCAATGTGAGATCTTCTTGATTGATTGGTTGTGAGGAATAGACAGATGGTATTGAATAAGAAGATCTGCCAGATGAGGAACATGAACTTGAGGCATAAATGCGCCTTGACTCCCTCGGTACTACTTGATGAGCTCCATTGTAGAATTCATATTGTTGTGACATATAACTGAAGCACTGATCCTACAAGCATAAAGTAGGTAGGTTTAGTGGAGTATTCAAGAACCTTAACATTAAAATGAAAACAAATGTAAATGAACTTACCAATGTCAAACCCATCGCGAACTTCTACTCACTCTTCAACGCCAGCTGCACTGATGAATGATAAAGTGAAATCTATCACCGGCAGCTATGGTAGGGGTTCCTTCTGTGTGCCATAAGTATAGGTCAGTGACATCAGGTTAGAAGGAGGATGACTAGGTAAAAATGTCCAGGAACAGTTGTGATACCCACTGCTATCTCATCGACATTCTGTGAATGGTATGACTCAGTGAGATAAGGTCCAACACTCTTCATCTTTCACCACCTGTTATATTGATCCTCATTGACTGCCAAATAGTGTTCTGCGTATACACCTACAATCTCCCTGTCCCCAACTTTATCCAAATCTAGAGGATTTCCTGGGACTACAATCTCACCTGCTATCTGCCTCTGGAATCTCTCATCCAAATAACAACTAACTCTTTTGTAGTTTTTTTCTAGGTCAAAAAACACAAATCTCAGTTTGGATAACTGTAGTGCATATTCATAATGTTCTCCCTCAGAATACACACTCTCTGGCCATGGTTGCCAAATACATAATGCACTTGTTCTAGTGTCAATTTGTGCTCTTGCAGTGGATACTGAGTGTTTCTTCGTATCGTTTTGGCCTCCTCTTTGGCCTCTCTTCCTTGATTTAATGTTAGTCTTCTTGAAGAGACTAATCTTTGAGAAAAAGGTGTTCTCCTCCAGGTGTCTTACAAAGCAAGGGTTGCATGTTGCAGAAGTAATAATAGTACTAATACTTAAGTACCATAACCATGTCAGATAAATCCTTCCCATTCTCTGACCTCCATCAAGAAATTTTTAGGTATTACCTAAGGAAGCTAAACCCCAATCATATTCCCCAACTTTATCCAAATTATCCAACAATAAAACCCAACATTTATCTACTCTTCCACTAGAATCCACAATAAAAAAAATGACCAAAACACCAAAGAAAGAATGCTCTTGAAAATACATTTGCACATTCAACATTGTTGGTATTTTCTCTAATTTTAATGTAGGTTCTCAAGATAGACATGGATATTGTATTTTGCTTAGTGTTCCATTTATCAAATCCTTTGAAATCTTGAAAATACAAATCATCCAAAGAAGCATATGTTAGCTCACCCAATGCCGACATAACTACTTGATGTTTTGTAGGGTCACCAATGGGAATCCCCGTTAACATATACCAATCTACAAGAAGGAGGCCAAGCTCAAATTATCTAAAATGGAAGCTCTTGGTTTTTTTCCGCCATCTCTCAGCTATGGCTTCAACTAAACCTCTATCCGCACTGGCAAAATTAAACTCAAAGACAGAAGAAAACTCGCAATTATCACAGCATCGTCGTGCTATCCGATTATCTTTCACTACAATTTGGTATAACGTTTCAACCTCATTAAAACTTCCTCTAAAGTTTATAGTCCGACTATCAGTCAAATTATTAGATACATGCCTATCTCCCTTTGTTGATACTATATCCAAAGCATCTAAATGTTCTTCCATATTCATACTACAATCAATAACAAAAGAAAAAAGAATCAACCACATTTTATTATTTTCATCATACCCATACAAATTTAGCTTCATCAAAATTCAAATTTGATACAAATTCATACAAATTTAGCTTCATCAAAAATACTACATGTATCATTTTCATCATAATCATGTAAACGAATCATACAAATTATCATTCATCTTCATCACAAATAATCAAATTAATCCCCAAAACAAATTTCATCACAAAAATTCAAATTAAATCATACAATACTAAACATATCATCTAAATCATCTAAATAACAAATACCAATCATCTAAGCATATCAATTTCATCAAAAAATCATGGTCATCGAAAAAACAACTAAAATTTCAAAATCTTACCCAAATCGATTTCGTGGACGGATTCGCTCCAAATCAATCTCAAATGATTCCAATCGTGTTGATGTTCAAAACCACGGTGCGATTTGAGAAGAAAATCTCTGGAACTCTTTCTCTATTACATGCATTTTCAGAACTTTTGGGTGAAGATGAAATAAAATTGGGAAGAAGGAAGAAGATCGAGCTGAATGGTTTATATCGATTTATGTAGCGCTGAATGGTGCAGCGCTCGACGCAGAATGGTTCAGTGCTTTGACCGAGTTGACTGGTCAAGCACTGATTAGTTCAGCGAAAAGGGGTAACGCTGAATGGTTCAGCGCCTGGTGTTGTTTTGTTTCAGCGACTAGCACGCTAGATTAGCACTCCCATAAGACGTATGTGGTTTTGCTAGATGACGTGGATTGCTAATCTAGCTTCTAGATTAGCACCCCATAAGACTTAGCCTTAAAAAACAAAAAAACTAATCTGCTTTAAATATAGGGCGTTCCTTTATATACCCCTAGAAGTACCAACGATACCCCCATTAGTTAGTTATATTAGTTATAATTTGGTTAACATGATATTCGTTGAATAACTAGAAAATTTTGATACTGATACCCCCTTATATAATCATACAGAAAATAGCAATAAAAAAGATCCGGCATGAAAAAATCCTTAGGTATCCTGTGAGATTCAAATTGCTATGTGATTATTACAATCTAAGAATCTGAGAAACTATAGTACCATTTGTAAATTCCACGGAAAAATAGAACTGTCCTCTTTCCCAGTCTTCTTCACATGCCCTGGCTTTCCAATAGCATCTCCATTCTTCATTACCTTATCATTGGGTGTGTACGCTTCAGGATCAATCATTTATATGACCTATGAAACAGACAACATATTTATTTGAAAAAAATGATCGCACCAATAAATATCCTGATGAGTGATAGATGATAATCGAATTCAAAGGACAATATAACTATTATAGGTCACGCCTAGTTAAATTAGATCTTAACAAAGATAGTTCTTACAGACATGCACAAAATAGCAACCTAAACAATACACATTGAATTCTAGTGCTAAGCTAAGGCAGTGATTATGTCTCTAGAAACGGATATTTACTGAATCTATAGCACTACTGATTTGTCCACGGAACAGTAGTGCCAAATGAGGGGGACACACTAACTTAACAGAATCAATACCTATGTATGGATGTGTACACTTAACATAGTACTAGGAATAGTTCAGCTTGCTCACAATAAACAAAAGGCACACCTTTTTTCCGTGTTTTGTCGAACTGCCAATGAAGATCCTCGTTCATATAATTTGAGATTTCCACCGACCAATACACTATGCTAGAGCCTAGACAGAAAGACTTTTGCGATTTTGACTGTATTAGGGATGGATTTTTCAGAAATATTCATCACTTACTCTGCTCTGCAACCCCTTGAAGAGGAGAAATCAATATGAAAAACCAGGGTTCGTTTAGTTGTTTATAGACTTGAAAAAAAGTTAAGGTTACGATGATTAGGTTTTTAATGCTAGAGAGGTTCTTCAATTAAGATCTATGAAGATAGGAGAGAAGAATATTAATGAAGAAAACAGAGAAGTAGAATAACTCCATAGCCTCATCAATTTCGGAGAAGACAAGTTCGTGTTTTTGTTTATCGTAGGTGTATGCGAATTTTCGAAGATTGATGGGGTAAGTGAATAAAGGGGTACCGTTAGTATTTCTAGGGGTATATAAAAGAATGCCCTAGATATAACAAGTAGACGTCATATACGTACACACGAAACGGTGTTAAAGTCTGCGGGCATCCAACTCAAAACCAATTGGCAATCAGTGGAGCGGTCATTCCATATTATATTTAAGTTAATTAAGCGAGTTCTTGAGATGTGGGACTATTGTCGTTTCACAAGCCCCCTCACGTGTAAGGCCAGTCACTCGGCCTACCACGTGGACCTATGTAAGAGTAATAGTCAATCGGTAACAAGTGTACATGTGAGTGACTAAATCGGGAGGGGTGGTGGTGGGGGGGGGGGGGGGTAACACCTCGTCCAGTATCGGCCTACACCCCGAGTGTACAAGTGACAAAATCGGTTACACACTTCGGCCAATAACTCGGCCTACACCCGGCGTACGAAGGTCCGGGGCTTAGCTCTGATACCATGTTAAAGTCTACGGTCATCCAACTCAAAACCAATTGTCAATGAGTGGAGTGGCCCTTCCATAATATATTTAAGTTAATTAAGCGGATTCTAGCGATGTGAGACTACTGTCCTTTCACAATCGATCACACACTTTACTAAGGCATTTAGAGAAAAATTTATTCACCACCACTTTTAGAGGCAGCATTTGAACTTCGATCATCTCTTGAATCTGTACCTGTGTCAGCCATATCAGCAGTTATGCCATTACCACCACCACCCACCCTCAAGTGTAGGGTGAGTGGTGGGGAGACCTGCCACTTGGACCTTAAGAACTTGAATATTGGAACATGAAATCCCTTTATAAAATATCATCAGTTTAATTCAGAGTAGAAACATAATAAACATGCAAAGACTTAAGCTTCACAAGTTCTCTGACATAATGAAACTCAACCCTGAGACTCTTCTTTTTACTATGCATAACAGGATTGGAGGCCAAAGAGATAGAACTAACATTGTCACAACATAGACTTGGAGGTTCAAAGAGATGAAAATGAAGATCCTTTAGAAATTAACAAATCCACACCATTTCTGCTGAAGCAATAGCCATAGCCATATATTCAGATTCAGTAGAAGATCTAGACATTGTGGCATGCTTCTTAGTAAACCAAAAGATTGGTGTAGAGCCAAAATAGATGCAAAATCCCCCAATAGGCTTACTATCTGACACATCACACCCCAGTCAGCATCTGAAAAACCATGAAGAAGTAATGAACCCTTAGTGAAACAAAGACCAAGTCGATAGTGCCTTCAAGATATCTGGAAATTTTGTGCGTTGCCTGAAGATGTAGAGTAATGGGTTGAGATATAAATTGACAAACTTGCTGGACTGCAAAAGATATATCAGGACTGCTCCAGGTGAGACAATATAAAGTATCAACCAAAGAACTATAAGAAGATGGATCAGATAACAAAGGCCCCTATGATGTAAGCTAAAGATTGGCAACGGCTGGAAAAGAGCAAAGTTTGCAACCACTAGTATCTGTTTTCTTGAGAAGATCAAGAATGTACTTGGTTTGAGATAAGAATAGACCATGATAATTTCTTTGCACCTCAAAACCAAGAAAAAATTGCAAAACACCAAGATGTTTGACAAGAAAGTGAGAACCAAGAGTAGTAATGAAAGAAGCAATATAAGAAGAATCATTACTAGTGAGTAAGATGTCATCAACATACACTAAAACTACAATAATCATATGCACAAAAAGAGAAGCATATGCTAAAGAAGAGATAAAGCCCATAGAAAGAAGAACATCAGATGCTCTAGCATACCAAGATCTAGGAGCTTATTTTAATGAATATATTGACTTGTGTAACTCAAACATTTTCAGGATGATCAACATCTTGAAAAGCATGTGGTTGTTCCTTGAACACCGCCTCATCCAACTCCCCATGCAAAAATGCACTAGCAACGTCAAGCTGAATAATTTTCCAATTAAAGTTGACTGCTAGATAAAGAATAAATATAATGTTGGTAGGCTTGGCAACATGGCTACAAGTCTCTGCAAAATTTATCCCACACTGTTGATGAAAACCTTTGACTACAAGTCTAGACTTATACTTGTCAATAGAACCATCAACATTATATTTGATTCTAAACACCCACTTACAACCCACTAAATTTTGACCAGGTTCAGGAGGAACTATAGACCATGTACCATCTTCCATTAGAGCTCCATGTTCACTGGAAAGTGCAGTTCTCCATTGAGGCAACTTATTAGCGTGAATGCAATAAGTGGGCACTGGTTGAGAAGTATTAGAGAGAAGAGCAGCTGGCAGCTTGTGAGATGTGGCAAAAAGAGTCTTAAGTTTGAATATCCCATGTTTGCCCCTAGTAGTCATAGAATGGGCATTGGTAATAGGTAGATCAGAAGAAACAATATTATTTGGAGGAGAACATGAAAGCTCAGAAGGAAAAGGTTGAGAAGATAGAGCAATGAGAATGATAGGATCAATGGGAGAATGAGAAGCAGAAGATGAAATAAAGAATTATATAAAAAAACTTGTTCATTGAAAATAACATGTTTAGAATTATAGACTCTCCTTAGAATAGGTTCTAAGCATATGGATCATTTATGCTGAAGACTATATCCTAGCAAAATGCAGAATTTGATCCTTGGATGAAGCTTGTTGGTGGTGCATGGTCTCAGCCAAGGAAAGCATGAGTAGCCAAAAATATCCAGAAAGTTATAATTTGGTGATCTAAGAAAATGAAACTCAAGTGGGGAGACAAAATGTAATAACCTAGTAGGAAATCTGTTAATTAAGTAGTTTGCAGTGTGAAAAACATCTTCCCAAAAAATGTGAAGGCAAACCAGCTTGAATTAACAGAATTCTAGCGACATTGAGAATGTAATTATGTTTAGTCTCTGCCACACCATTTCTCTCAGGCGTATGTGGACATGTAAACTCATGAGTAATGTCCTTGGTGATCAAGAAGGATTTGAACAACTTATGTAAGAACTCACCACCACTATTTTATCCTACGATTATGAACTTTACAAGACATAAGAGTCTCAATTTGAGTGAAAAAAGTAATAAAAACAGACTTCAAATCAAATTTAATTATTAGTGGCATATCTAACAATATTTTGAGTAGTCATCAATTACATTGGCGTAGTAATATAACAACCACCAACTGAAGCAGTATGATAGGGACCCCAAAGATCAATGTCTAGCAACTCCAAAGGTTTGCTAGATTTATTGCAGGACAATTGAAAAGGTAATTTCTGAATTCTACCTAATTTGTATTCATTAACACAAAAGTTGCTTAGCAACAACATGAAAATATAAAGTTTTGCAGACATGTTGAAGTGTTGGAAATGGTGGATGTCCTAGGCGTATGTGAAGAGTTTCACTTGAAGTTATGATGCTGGTGAGTGCTGTGGGGATGTAGTGGTGTTGGTGAAGTGAATGGAATAAAGACCATTCTCATGAGGCCATTGGAAAAGAATCTTCACTGAGGTTAGATCCTTCACAGAGAAACTATGAGAGTCAAAGGTTTATGCACAATTATTTTATGATGTGAATTTATGAACATACAATAGGTTATGAGATGAATGGGGAACAACAAGAATGTTACTAAGCTTGAAAGATTGATCACCAACATGTTTAAGAGAGTCACCAGAAGAACTAATAGACATACCTTGTCTAATATCAGTATTTATAACATCAAAACCATCATAAGGAGAAGAACGAGTAAGAGAAGTATCATCAACAATGATGTGATTGTTAGCTCCAGAATCTGCATATCAAAAATTATCCTCCTCATGAATAAAAGCAGCAACAATCATGGCATGAATATTTATAGGAGGTAAGCGCCCTTGATAAGTAAAATTTAGTATATGAGTAAACTCCAAAGCAGTATGACATGGATTTGAACAAACCTGACATGATGAAGTTATGTCACTAGATGAAGTAATAGGTTGTGGAGAATTAGTAGAAGGCCTAGAGAAGTATATATGATGGAAAACCTCTACCAACTCTGCCTTTGTAAGAATTAGATGAACCTCAACCAAGAAAATTTTTATATGGTAAGAGCCATGATTAAATCTCATTGATGCAAAAGCTTTTGCTTCATTTTCCACTTTGTCATGAGATAATCTTTGCTGAAAAAATTATTCATCCTTGAATAACATATTATGAAGCTCCTAACTACTTACACGTGAATTTCTAATGTGAATTGAGGTGGTAAAAGAGAAGTAATCATTTGATAAAGCATAGAGTGTTGTAACCACCATTTCAATGTCATAAATTGGAGATATAGTAGCAGCCAATTCATTTTCAATTTTCTTGAGACCCATAAGTAAAAAGGAAACAAAATTAGTACCTTGCTTAATTGTTTGAAGACGAGTGCGCAATTAAATAGCATGAGTGGTGGAGATCTTTGAGAAAAAATTGTTCAATACTCATCCACGGGCCATGAGAAGTAGTAGCTGCTACGACAACATCTGCAATAACAGTATCAGAAATCGTAGATTGAATTCACAGAATAAGAGTAGAGTCTTCTTTCTCCCAATCAGTGAACAGAGGATTAACAATCTGTCGGGTAACATTTGGTCTTGTGGTAAACTGTTTAGGATAAGGAAATGAACCATCGATCCGGTCGAGGTGGTTTTACCAGCGCGTAGGTAGTCTAACTTCCTATGACCGAGTCTTTCTGGCCCCTGTGAACATCTTTTCTGGATGTATTAAAGAGGGCCTCTCTAATTGGTGAAAAGTGGTCGGTGTCCACTAACAGCCATTCCTGGCTATGAACTTCATCACTTGAAACTTCTTGAACAAAGGTGTAATCAATGCTTTCCAGGTTTGAAAGTTTCCATCCTTGAGTTTAAACGGAATGATATGGAGATAGTATTAAAAGGTAAAGATACAATTTTAACAACATCAATATTATTATTATCCATTAAATTTCACAAAATAATAAAGATATTGAAAAATTAAAAGGTATATCTGAATAAATTGAGACGATTGAAGAAGAAACTGTAAATGATTAAAGAACTTAAAAAAACATATTTGCAACTCAGAAAGACCAGATCTAAAATAAATACAGATGAAAAATCAAAGAAACACAAAATAAACAACATGTTAGAGAAACAATCAGAAGTAAAGAAGAGATTACAAAAAGCAAGATCAATATAAAGATCAACTCTCCACCCGAATGATACCATAGCAAAAAATAAAGTTCTGACTTGTGTTAACAAAAACCGAAAAACGAATCTGCTTTAAATACAATAACTAAACGTTGCAAATACACACACAGGAGTCGGTCACACACTTTACTAAGGCACTCAGAGAAAAGGTTATTCACCATCACTTGTAGAGGCACCACATATACTTGGACAATCACTTGATTCTTTATTTGTGTCAAGTATATCAACATCTATGCTATTATGCGTGACAGTATAAATGAAACTCGTGGATGTGAGCCGTTGGATGTTCATCATGAAAAAGCGGTGGTCTAACAACCACAACCAATATTTTTCTTAGAAATTTGTATGGACAAACTCCAATATACTTTCAAGAGAATCAACTAGACAGTCAGACTCAATCTCAAGAAAAGTATATCCAAGAGTTGTATCTCAATTTCTCAATTCAATCCGCTATCAAACAAATAGGAATTTGCGAGCCCGATTGAATATAAGAGAAATAACTTTAACGGTACCGAAGACCAATGTTCAAGGATCAATCAATTTCAATCAACAACTGTAATATTTCTATTCAACGCACAACCTGTAATATTTCTATTATATAAAAAAATATAATGCGGAAAAGAAATAACACAGACACCAGAAGTTTTGTTAACGAGGAAACCGCAAATGCAGAAAAACACCGGGACCTAGTCCAGATTTGAACACCACACCGTGTTAATCCGCTACAGACACTAGCCTACTCCAAGTTAACTTCGGACTGGAATGTGGTTGACCCCTAATCAATCTCACACTGATCAAGGTATAATTGTGCTCCTTACGTCTCTGAATCCCAGCAGGACTTGACGCACTTGATTCCCTTGGCTGATCTCACCCACAACTAAGAGTTGCTACGACCCAAAGTAGAAGAGTTGATAAACAAATCTGTATCACATAGAAAAGTCTATTGCATAGATAAATCTATCTCCCACAGATAAACCTATGAGTTTTGTTCCGTCTTTTGATAAATCAAGGTGAACAGGTGTTGATGGTGGTTTTTAGTTCAGGGCTAAAGTTGTAAATTTCCCGCATTTATTATGTTGTCACTCTGCAAAGAGACAAATCCATGTAATAATGATGAGTGTTCAACCTATTCACTGGTGCATTTATTGAGCAATTCAATATATTCACATGAAATTTACCTAGAATGGTGCATGTAGCAACAATCCCAGATGTTCTGTAAATTTCGGCGCCCTGCCTATATTATTCATTAATATAAGATTCACTAAATACTTTTCTGTGCTATGTTCCTCGACTGAACCCTTAATATTGATATGAAATGACAACTAATGTTCACTCGCATCAGAGTAGCATGAATTTTCCGAAGTATCAAGTTTAAGGTCCTTGCATAAAAGAACTAAACAGGAAAGCATACTGCTCTCCGGAAATAAATTTAAATAACTCTATGCAGAGTTCAATCAATTTTGTGATAACTCACGAAAATATCCTAATCCAATTAATTTGCAAAGTTAGGGTTTTGCCCCCCGTGCAGTATATCAGACCTTGCTGGTCGAGACTAAACCTAGGCAAGCTAGAAAATTGATCCGCCATGGATTAGTAGGTTCAAAATCCTACCCAAAATCAGAAAACAAGGAATAAAAAAGAGGAGCAGCAACAAAGGGAGGTGTGGTCGTGCCATAAGCCACCCGGCGCCACTTGCCAATGACCACGCCCCATGCTGCTTGACCGGCCCTCTTCTTTCCCATCGACCAATCAGGTCGCTTTAAATCCGCCACACGCACACTAGAAGTTTGGACACGCCCATGCTTGCCTGACCTCTTTTATAATAACCAATCAGGTTGCTATAAACTTGCCACAGTGTTAAAAGAGGAAAATTGCGCCAGATGGTCACAAAAATCCAATTGGCTTTCCAAAACCGCGCCAACATGCCAAACGTGCCATGTTGTCCCAATGAGCTTAACGCCATTCCAATATGCCACTCCGCCACGCCAAACGTGCCACTTTGTGACAGCATGCCAAACAGGCCAACATGCCGTAAATAGTGCGCCTACGTGCTAACCTACCTCCTGTTCGTGGCAAACGCCAGACATGCTTAAATTGGGGTTTTCTAGTCAGAAGCACGACTTTACTTTAGGCGCATTAACCAAAATCCTAATTTCCAGATGTTGCTCAAATTACGCCGCTTTGGGCCCCACTACATGCCACCAGCCATGTGGAACCCAGGAAACCCTAAAAGTGGCTCCATGCTATGGCCACTCATAGTCGCCCTTGCTCCTGTGGCCATCCCCGTGTTATGGCTCTGCCATGATTTCTTTGGCGTGGCCATGGCTCCGTTTGCACAAAAAACGACACGCGCTAATTAGGGTTTCGATAAGCCGAACCCTAATTTAGCCAAGGTTGTCATGCCAACCAAGCCAAGTAATGCTCCCGCAATCGGAGCCAATGTTGCCGAAGCCATATTTGGGTCTAACACCAATATGCCAAATTCTAGCCTTGGCCATGCTGCCAAGCCCTAATTTTGGCTACGACGCCAAATCCTATCTTGGCCATGCCGCCAAGCCCTAATTTTTGCCACGACGCCGAATTCTAACCTTGGCCATGCCGCCAAGCCCTAATTTTGTCCACGACGCCAAATCCTGGCTTTGGCCACGGCACTGGCATGTGCCAATGGCTCTACTATGCTATTAAAAGATGCCAACGGAATGCTTCCATAATCAATGGCCACCCTCTCACATGAATTACAATCTCAGCCGTCCAAATTCGCCACAGAATTGACAGGCCTATGGCAAGTTTTAGGTGACCATCAAGCCTAATAGCATCACACGCTATTCTCTTGCGGCAAGTCTCCTGACTTTGACTCACCACACATGGCTATATGCTACTTAGTTTGCGTACAATTAATCAGAGTATCCAGGTCTTGTACACAAGACCCACTCAGCAATCTGCTACACTTTTCCATACTCGAGACATCAAACATTTCACAAACTGGGGGATGCTCATCAAGGTATTGGTCTGGCGGTTTACAGCGTGCGGCGTGCAACACATCCATCATAATAAAGTGTAAGGAAAACAGAGAAGTTAGTGGCGGCAATAAGTAGTGGGTGTAAACAAACCTGTTTCCTTCATAGTGGGAACGTGGCTTCTGGCATTTACACATTACCCCACTTCTCCATCACTCAACGACTCCCATTTCCTACGAGACCAAGGTGCGTTCAGTTATGACTTGTAAAAATAGTTTTCACTTATTTCGATCAAGCAACAAGTTTCTGGTTAACAACAACACAGTATCCAGAAAACACCAAAGAACTGATAGCTTACATTCCGCAAGCCATTTCCACATTCTGATACAAGTCATCAAATAGCCACACCTTCATAATTAACCATTATGATCTCAACACCTTCTTCACTTCCATCCCTATGACCAACCCTTCTCCTTCTCTTTGTGACCGAAGCAAGCCTGGAACGACCATTTCTTAGTAGAGCTCAGGTCCGGGTCAGCAACAAACCTTGATGCCACCGTGTATGGGATTTCGTAGGCACAACAAATTAATAATGATGTTTTCCACTAATTAACTGGTAATATAGCGGTAGAAAGAGATAGTTACCATGGAGAGCTGTGTAATTGATAGGTTATTTGATCAGCAAGATAAAGTAAATAACAAAGGCGGTTTTGGTTGTAAAATAAATATAAAGACAATAAAGAAAAGAGATGATCAAGGAATCCTTCGCCGTTACCAAGCGTTAACAGGATTAGAATACTTATCTATTGTTCGTAATAACTATTCATCACCAACCGTAGAATAGCAGCTAGCTCAGTGCTATCCCCAAAACTCCTTATACCACGGATACAGAAGCTCTCCAATATCAGATTCTATTCAACCGAACCACCAAGTAGTAGCTCACTCAAGGTGTAATCCAGTCTAACGCTTTAAGCTTTGTGAATTAGGTTAATCCCAGTAATTAAACTCTTAGATCAAGATTTACTTGCTGGTGTTGTCTTCACACACGATTCCTCCACAGAATCTCTCTGTAAGGTCTCGTGATTTTTACTTGTGTGGAGAGTTATTTGACGATTACTTATCTCCTAACTTCCACTAGCAATAGAACGATTAATCGATCAATCTAGCGTGTACTCCAAATCAATGTAAGAACCATTCATAAACCCTAGATATGGTAAAGACAAACGATGATGATAAAAACTCTCAATAGATTTGTATTAATAATAAAACTTTACTCTTGGAACATTGAATTCATCCTTAATCAACAAAAGATTTAGCTACTCATATTACAAAGAAGATGAACAATGGTAGTTTCCCCCTAAAGGGGTAAACCCTAGGTTTGATATAGAACTTGTGATATGAGATTCGACGATTATTGAATAATCCCATTTTACATAACCTAATACCTTTTTATATATAGGTTTACATTTCTTGGTCTCCAAGTATTTAGTTCGGTTCAAGAACCCCAACCCGAAAAAACGAACTAGCGACCCAAACGTGCCCTTAGGCCTTCCAAGGTGTTAATACACGTTTTACACTTGCTAAGTTCGCGAACCCAGTCCAAAAACTTCAAATTCCAGCAGATATTTTCGGAATTAAAGTATTGTCCGCGAACTTTACTGTCTTCGGTATTCAATAAAAGCTTGTTTTAGCCACAACTTCTTCATGCGAACTCGGAATGACCTCATTCTTTTTGAATTATTTTTATATTTAAATTGTATTCAATATGATGATGAGAAATCTTTAATTTTAATGAGTTAAGATCGGTATTTGGCCCTTCTCTTGATTTTGAGCGTTTTGCTCCTTTTCGTCGCACTTCTTCCACTTCTCTTGGACTTGGGCACTTGGGCACTTGGATACTTGGAATACTTATCTTCTTAGCTATTTTCAGCACTTTGTAGCTCCTTTTTGGATGATTCACCTATTGAAGGCAAATAAGAGAAAACAATAGTAATAATACGAATATATGCAAAAATAATAGCTAAAGCAAGTATGGAATGAACACTAAAATCATATGAATTATGCACTTATAAAATTCCCCCACACTTAGCTTTTTCTAGTACTCAAGCAAACTAAATAAAACTAATCCTAAATACAACAACTTTATGTCGTGAGGATACAATTACTCTTAGCATGAATAACAAGCCTTTAAACCCTTAGGAGTCCCTAGTGGACGAGTTATAGTCTCGTGAGGGCTTACAAGAGGTATACCCACAAAACCTACTCCAATTTCTCGCCTTGGAAGAACCACTAAGGATAGACACAAAGAAAAAATCCAAATAATTAGCTTGCATAAGTTCTTTAGCTGCAAACATCCCACATATATCCCAATCATCACATACAAGCAATTACTTACGTGTGTCATTCAACCTGATTGCAAAACTCTACTAAGATATTCATCATACTTGTTGAAATGTTTGCCACAACACTCGCATACTGAAATCACATGGATAGATAAGAGAATGGAAATAGAAAAGTGAAGTGTGCAAAATGTTGAGTAAAGTGAAAGATGTCACCCACAATACTTGTATGAATGTCGTAAAATGATTCTTATTTATAGCGCACTAGTTGAGAGAAGCACCCATTTAACTCAACCACATGATTAGATACTCTAAGTTTCCTTTTCAGCAAGTACATGATAGTTGCCTTGGATCCTGCGTTCCACGCTTGCTTAGGCGACGGAGACAGGGACAACGTTTCACACATACTGCTATCAAAGGGTCAAGAACCTCATCAATAGTCTTTTTGACTTGATATATAATGATGATATGGTATTTTTTTTCATCAACTACATGATAGTCCGCAAGTCCGGACCTATCATTTATTAGTGTCGATAAAAGAAGAGGAGCCTTATATATATTTTTTTTTCCGGCTCACTCTTTATGAGTGTAAGACAATTGTCTTATGGAGATTTTAAATACTCAACCAATGATTACCTTGCTACAACATCCATGGCAGTATCAGGATCCCACCAAATCACTTTAGAGAAACATATAACTGCAAAAATAAAAAGAAAGTGATTCAGTAATGATTAATTGCGAGGATAAATCTTTCAAAAGACTACCATATCTTAGTTTCGCATTCAATTATGAACTTATATATTTAAGGATTGAAATAAATGGAACTTAATCTATAGCCGTAAAAATTGTTTCAACTTTAAAAAGGTTTAGAGTATCATCCTAAATAGCTCAAAATTAACTCCAAAAAATGAAGTCTCAAGAATACAAGAAATCAAAGAGTATTATTTATTTTATTATTTTATTTTATTATTTTATTTTACTTTTTTATGCAAGCCAAACATGCTTAACTACTCCCCCACACTTAAACTCAACATTGTCCTCAATGTTCAAAACCGAAAATTCTGATTTCTGACATAACATCCCTGAAAAACTCAAAACTTGTACTAATGGGTAGGGAAATAGGAAAAACATGCTAAACAAAAGTTGTTCGCCTACGTCTTTTATATAAGGGGTCAAAAGGGAACAGTGTTTCGATAAAAGGTCTGACTTTTATGGCCTCCGGACTGACTGTCATGCAATCCGAAAAAGTTCTGGGAAAATACCGAAACTCAAATGTCCAGGCCTATCGGTCCAACTTAACAGACTCCGAATTCATATTTTCTTTTTGGAAAAGAAAGGTATGTCTGTCCTCTTTAAAAGTTGGGGTCAAACACTCAAATAGGACTCCGTATGAAGTCTCGATATCTGTTTTTGTAACAAGTGCGCAGTCAGAATTTTTCTGACGAGAATAGTTTCGTCAAAACTTTCATTATAGATATAGGACTTTGTAAAATATAATATGAGAATACAATATATGATATGAAAAAATAATAAAACTAAAAACAAAAGGGATAGAGATACAAAACCGATGGATTGTCTCCCATGCAGCGCTTGGTTTAACGTCGTCAGCCCGACGTTATTGTTATCGTTCGTACATCAATAATCTGAAAATTTGTAATCCTTCCAAATAACAATCTGAAATTCAAATAATAGCTTCACAAAAACGTTAGCACAAAATATAAAAATTGAAGCTATAACTTTATTGAAGCTTCCCCCACACTTAGTCCTTTCTACACTCGGAAGTGGATAGAGAACATAGAATTCGGGAACTTCAAAAGGTTCCTCAGCTTGGTGAATCTGCACAATACTCGAATCAAACACATCAAGTGGTGGATACTTAGAAGTAAAATAATCCGTTAAAACTTTGGAAGCACACAACTCCAATCCTAAGTGAGGTATTTTCTTAAAAGTTGGTTTAACAACTCTTTGAGAAGCTACTTCGATTAGAGGAAAAGGATCAATAGATATAGAATTATGCAAAGGATTAGACAAACCTTGTATCGGATCCTCATTTGTAATTAACAATGAATTATTTACCTCAAGTTTATTGTGGTCCTCTATAGAACTATTATTATCTAACTCAATTGGGTCTTCCATGACTTTAATCAAATTGGTTTCATTCTCAATCTCAATCTCCTCAACAACCTCGTCATCGGAATCTGAATCAAATTCCGCTCTCATGAACTCTTCCTCGGTATAAATTTTTGGGTATTCTGCATGAGTCTCTGTTGAGGGAATGATTGGTTCTACTTCTTGAAAAATCAACCGGACTGAAAATATTGTAATCTGGATGTTCATTGTAACGTTGATATACATTTGAATATGTCACACTGTTCATAACAATGGCTCGGTCATACCAAGGCTCCTCCTTTTGAATGGGCGAATGATCATAATTACGATCCGGAGTTGGAATAACTTCATCATTGTTATGTGTATTTTCTAAAGGTTGCTCATCTTCAAAATATTTGTTGTCTTCGTTAGGAATTTCAGAATTATTTTAGTTTTGAGGCCAAACTTCTTGTTCATTCCTTGTCTCACTGAGCTGAGCAATTCGTATTTTTAAGTTGTCCACATTCCTTTGAATTTCTTGGAGCTGCTCATCTTGATTATGGTAATATTGAACTATTTTTCCTTGCAACTCCTCCATCATGGTACACATTCGTTCTGCAATACTCGAAGAAATCGGATTAGTAACATAACTATCCTCCCATCCTTGTGATTGTTCACTTACATTCTCGTCACAAGGTTGTTGACATGTATGAGAATATCCGTAAGGTTCCATGGGATATTTATCATATCCAAAAGATTATTTTGATTATACCCATAAGATGGTTGGTAGTTGTCAAAATATTGAGATTGAAAACCATATTGATTACCACTTTTGTATGTGTAATCTTGTGCTCCGTACATGTTATTTCTGTAAGGAAACATGACGACTCACAAGAAAAATAAAACCCAAACAAAAATAAAAATAAGCTAAACAAATAACAAATCAATTAGCAACTGCTCCCCGGCAACGGCGCCAAAATTTGTATGCGCTGTCGTATGCACAACGAATTAATAAATATATTTCCCACTAATTAACTGGTAATATAGCGATAGTAAGAGACCGTTCCCACAGAGAGTTGTGAAATTGATATGTTATTTGATCAGCAATATAAAGTAAATAACAAAGGCGGTTTTGGTTGTAAGATAAATAGAAATACAATAAAGAAGATCAAGGAATCCTTCGTCGTTACCAAGCGTTAACAGGATTAAAATAATTATCTATGGTTCGTAAGAACCATTCATCACCAACTGTAGAATAGCATCTAGCTCAGTGCTATCCCCAAAACTCATTATACCACGGATATAGAATCTCTCCAATATCAGATTTTATTCAACCGAACCACCAAGTAGTAGCTCACTCAAGGTGTAATCCAATCGAACGCTTTAAGCTTTGTGAATTAGGTTAATCCCAGTAGTTAAACTCTTAGCTCAAGGTTTACTTTCTGGTGTTGTCTTTACACACGATTCCTCCACAGAATCCCTCTATAAGGTCTCGTTATTTCTACTTGTGTAGAGAGTTATTCGACGATTACTTATCTCCTAACTTCCACTAGCAATAGAACGATTAATCGATTAAACCTAGCATGCACTCCAAATCAATCTAAGAACCATTCATAAATCCTAGATATGGTAAATACAAACAATGATGATAAAAACTCTCAATAGATTTATATTAATAATAAAACTTTACGCTTGGAACATTGAATTCATCCTTAATCAACAAAGGATTTAGCTACTCATATTACAAAGAAGATGAAAAATGGTGGTTTCCCCCTAAAGGGGTAAACCCTAGGTTTGATATAGAACTTGTGATATGAGATTCGATGATTATTGAATGATCCCATTTTACATAACCTAATACCTTTTTATAGGTTTACATTGCTTGGTCTCCAAGTATTTAGTTCGGTTCAAGAACCCGACCCGAAAACATGAACTAGCGACCCAAACGTGCCCTTAGGCCTTCCAATGTGTTAATAAGCGTTTTCCACTTGCTAAGTTAGCGAACCCAGTCCGAAAACTTCAAATTCCAGCAGATATTTTCGGAACTAAAGTATGAAACCCGTCCGCAGACTTTACTGTCTTCGGTATTCAATAAAAGCTTGTATTGGCCACAACTTCTTCATCCGAACTCGGAATGACCTCAATCTTTTTGAATTATTTTTATATTTCAATTCTCTTCAAGATGATGATGATAAACCCTTAATTTTAATGAGTTAAGATCGTTCTTTGTCCCTTCTCTTGATTTTGAGCGTTTTGCTCCTTTTCGTCGCACTTCTTCCACTTCTCTTGGACTTGGGCACTTGGATACTTGGAATACTTATATTCTTAGATTTTTTCAGAACTTTGTAGCTTCTTTTAGGATGATTCACCTATTGGAGGAAAATAAGAGAAAACAATAGTAATAATATGAATATATGCAAGAATAATAGCTAAAGCAAGTATGAAATGGACATTAAAATCATATGAACTATGCACTTATCACACCGGCGCTGAAAACGCCCTTGTTCCTTCCAGTGACATCAATGTACCACCTGTCAGCATGATAAACACCCGCGGCACCGAAGACTCTACCACCAACACCAGCGGCGTAGGGAACGTTCCCTCAGGCGTTACACCTCTGATCACCAGAGGCAGAGCCGTTTCCGCCACCCCCATTGTTTCTTCAATTGTGACGCTCCCAGTTGTCACCAGAGCTGTTGTCACTCCACCATCAGGACGAGAGACCGTAGGGGCCAGAGGAAGCCAACCCCCTATTATAATTGTTGATTTGATGGAAAGACAAGAAGTTCTTAATAAGTCTCAAACGAACATGGCCACAACTTAAAAGGAGCGAAACAAAGAACATCTGAATGATTAGTCAAGGGATTCAGAATTCGGGCGTTAGATTGTCATAAACCAAATGTGACTGAACATCAATTGGTGGAATTGTGCATTAATGCTTTCTGGGGACTATGTTCACAAAACCATGTATGGAGCATATGTGTGAGATTCTCTATTTCTCCAAGGTGCAGTGCCGAGATATATTTTCAGCCCTCAACTGTGTTGCGTCGGCGCTTCGACCTTTGCTGCAGGAGCCGCTTCAACGTTCTCTCCAGAAGATGTCGCTTCAATGTTCTCTCCAGAAGCCGCTCCGCTTCAACTTTTCGCTCCAGAAGCCGCTCCGCTTCAACGTTTCACCTCCAGAAGCTGCTCTACTTCAAGGTTTCGCCTCCAGAAGCCGCTCCGCCTCAACGTTCTCTCTAGAAGCCGCTCCGCTTCAACGTTTCTCTCCAGGATCCGCTTCAACATTTTTCTCTAGAAGCCTTCGCTTCAACTTTTCGTTCCAGAATCCGCTCCTCTTAAACGTTTCGCTCCAGAAGCCGCTTCAACGTTCTCTCCAGAAGCCTCCACTCCTTCCTGCCAAAGTTCGTTCCCGTAGCCGCCACTCTTTCCTGCCAAGGTTCGTTCCCGTAGCTGCCACTCCTCCCTTTCAAGGATTGTGATCGCAGCCAGCCAAATCTCTTCTGATCACAGCTGCTTTCAAGAACCGATGTTGCTCGTTCGTTGATACCAGCCAGAGCTTCACCATAGAAACAACCACTACAAAGAATATTTCGTCCATGTGATGTTCCAAGCGTCCCATCCAGGAGAGTACAATAAGTTTGTATCAAATCACAGAGGTGTGCATTCAAGGTGGTACAACCAAAGTAAGCTACACTTGGATATTGAAGCCTCCTTCAGGTTTAGAAGTTTATATGCAGTCACCGCCTTACCAGCGAATGCAATGGAAGCACATATTCCACGAGAAAATAAGCTCACGGGAGAGCCTGATACACCCAAAGCCCAATCATGCGCGAAGGACATGCCTAGGGGAGACAGAACTAAGTAATTATCCATAAACTAAATGTTTTATATCTATTAGGCATATTAAACAAATTTTAATCCTATTAGTGTTGAGACATGAAAATTCCTCAACACTCACTACTGTGTTGCCAGGAAAACTGCCTCAACACATACTTCCTCTTAGCGTTGAGACGTGAAAATTCCTCAACACTCACCACTGTGTTTCCAGGCAAACTGCCTCAACACACACTTCCTCTTAGTGTTGAGACGTGAGAATTCCTCAACACTCACCACTGTGTTGCCAGGCAAATTGCCTCAACACATACTTCCTCTTAGTGTTGAGACGTGAAAATTCCTCAACACTCGCCACTGTGTTGCCAGGCAAACTGACTCAACACATACTTTCTCTTAGTGTTGAGACGTGAAAATTCCTCAACACTCACTACTGTGTTGCCAGGAAAACTTCCTCAACAAATACTTCCTCTTAGTGTTGAGACCTGAAAATTCCTCAACACTCACCACTGTGTTGCCAGGCAAATTGCCTCAACACATACTTCCTATTAGTGTTGAGACGTGAAAATTCCTCAACACTCACCACTGTGTTGCCAGGAAAACTGCCTCAACACATACTTTCTCTTAGTGTTGAGACGTGAAAATTCTTCAACACTCACTACTGTGTTTCCAGGCAAACTGCCTCAACACATACTTCCTCTTAGTGTTGAGACGTGAAAATTCCTCAACACTCATCACTGTGTTTCCAGGAAAAACTGCCTCAACACATGTCTCCTCTTAGTGTTGAGACGTGAAAATTCCTCAACACTCACCACTGTGTTGCCAAGCAAACTGCCTCAACACATACTTTCTCTGAGTGTTGAGACGTGAAAATTCCTCAACATTCACTATTGTGTTTCAAGGAAAACTTCCTCAACACATACTTCCTCCTAATTTTGAGACGTGAAAATTCCTCAACACTCACCACTGTGTTTCCAGGAAAACTGCCTCAACACATTTTTCATCTTAGTGTTGAGAAGTGAAAATTCCTCAAGACTCTCAACTGTGTTGCCAGGAAAACCGCCTCATCACATACTTCCTCTTAGTGTTGAGACGTAAAAATTCCTCAACACTCACCACTATGTTGCCAGGCAAAACTGCCTCAATACATCTCTCCTTTTAGTATTGAGACGTGAAAATTCCTCAACACTCACCATTGTGTTTCCAGGAAAACTGCCTCAAGACATACTTCTTCTTAGTGTTGAGATGTGAAAACTCCTCAACACTCGCTACTATGTTGCCAGGCAAAATTCTTCAACACACACTTCCTCTTATTGTTGAGACGTGAAAATTCCTCAACACTCACCAATGTGTGGCCAGGCAAACTGCCTCAACACATCTCTCATCTTAGTGTTGAGATGTTCAAATTCCTCAACACACATCACTGTGTTTCCAGGAAAACTGCCTTAACACATCTCTCCTCTTAGTATTGAGATGTTCAAATTCCTCAACACTCGCCACTGTGTTTCCAGGCAAACTGCCTCAACACATTTTTCCTCTTGGTGTTGAGACGTTCAAATTGCTCAACACTCGGCACTGTGTTGCAAGGCATAGTGCCTTAACACATCCTTCCTCTTAGTGTTGAGACGTACAAATTCCTCAACACTCACCACTGTGTTGCAAGGTATACTGCCTTAACACATCCTTCCTCTTAGTGTTGAGACGTGCAAATTCCTCAACACTCGCTACTCTGTTGTCAGGCATAATGCCTCAACACATCCTCCTTTTAGTGTTGAGACGTACAAATTCCTCAACACTCACTACTGTGTTGTCATGCATACTTCCTCAATACATTATAGTGCTGACGGCTCCACCACCTCAACACTCATTTTTTTATTCAAGGCTCGCTGCACCAACACTACATGGCACCAGTACTCCGTGGCCAAGACAGAAGCGCGCCAGCACAAAGATTGCAGACTTCTCATGCCTCTTGCCAAAGGTCAATCGAATTTTCCTGGTAATCTTCTCATGTCTTGCCCATTTTATTTTTTATCCTTGTCTGTCACCATCTCATGCTTACCCCGCAACAATGCCACTGTTACGTGCTAAGCAGGGGACTTGATATTGATGGTGGTTTTTATTTTAGTGATAAAGTTGTAAATTTCCCGCATTTAATATGTTTTCACTCTGCAAAGAGACAGAGCCATGTAATAGTGATGAGTGTTCAACCTCTTCACTGGCGCATTTATTGAGCAATTCAATATATTTACATGAAATTTACCCAGAATGGTGCATGTAGCAACAATCCCAGATGTTTTGTAATTTTCGGCGCCCTGCCTATATTATTCATTAATATAAGACTCACTGAATACTTTTATGTGCTATGTTCCCCGGCTGAACCCTTAATATTGATATGACATGACAATTAATGTTCAGTCCCAGCAGAGTAGCATGAATTTCCCAAAGTATCAAGGTTAAGGTCTTTGCATAAAAGAACTCAACAGGAAAGCATACTGCTCTCCGGCAATAAATTTAAAGAACTCTATGCAGAGTTCCATCAATTTTGTGATAACTCACGAAAATATCCTAACCCAATTAATTTCCAAAGTTAGGGTTTTGCCCCCCGTGCAGTATATCAGACCTTGCTGGTCGAGACTAAACCTAGGCAAGCTAGGCAATTGATCCGCCATGGATTATTAGGTTCAAAATACTACCCAAAATCAGAAAACAAGGAATAAAAAAGAGGAGCCGCGGAAAAAAGGAGCAGCAGCAAAGGGAGGTGTGGCCGTGCCATAAGCCAGCCAGCGCCACTTACCAATGGCCACGCCCCATGCTGCTTGACCGACTCTCTTCTTTCCCATCGACCAAGCAGGTAGCTTTAAATCCTCCACACGCACACTAGAAGTGTGGCCACTCCCATGCTTGGCCGTCCTCTTTTATATTAACCAATCAGGTTGCTCTAAACTTTTCATAGTGTTAAAAGAGGTAAATTTCGCCAGATGGTCACAAAGCCAATTGGCTTTCCAAAACCGCGCCAACATGCCAAACATGCCATGTTGCGCTAATAAGCTGAACTACATGCCAACATGCCATTCCACCACGCCAAACGTGCCACTTTGTGGCAGCATGCCAAACAAGCCAACATGTCGTAAATAGCGCGCCTACGTGCTAACCTACCTCATGTTCGTGGCCAACGCCATGACATGCTTAAATTAGGGTTTTCTAGTCAGAAGCACGACTTTGCTTTAGGCGCATTAAGCAAAACCCTAATTTCCAGCTGTGGCCCAAATTACGCCGTTTTGGGCCCCATAACATGCCAGGAGCCATGTGGAACCCAGGAAACCCTAAAAGTGGCTCCATGCTATGGACACTCATAGCCTCCCTTTCTCCTGTGGCCATCCCCGTGTTATGGCTCCGACATTATTCCTTTGGCGTGGTCATGGCTTTGTTTGCACAAACGACAATGTGCCACGGCCACATGCCACACGTGTTAATTAGGGTTTCGATATGCCGAACCCTAATTTATCCAAGGTTGTCACGCCAATCAAGCCAAGTAATGCTCTCTAACATTAAGTTTGATATGGCAACTGGAGCCAATGTTGCCGAAGCCATATTTGGTTCTAACACCAATATGCCAAATTCTAGCCTTGGCCATGCCGCCAAGCCCTAATTTTGACCACGACGCCAAATCCTAGCTTGGCCATGCCGCCAAGCCCTAATTTTGTCCACGATGCCAAATTCTAGCCATGGCCATGCAGCCAAGCCCTAATTTTGTCCACGACTCCAAATCCTAGCTTTTGCCATGTCACTGGAATGTGCCAATGGCTCTACTATGCTATTAAAAGATGCCAACGGAATGAGACCATAATCAATAGCCACTCTCTCATATGAATTACAATCTCAGGCGTCCAAATTCGTCAAAGAATTGACAGGCGTATGGCAAGTTTTAGGCGACCAGCAAGCCTAATAACATCAGACGCTATTCTCTTGCGGAAAGTCTCCTGACTTTGACTCGCCACACATGGCTATCTGATAATTAGTTGGCGTACAATTAATCAGAGTAAACAGGTTTTGTACACAAGACCCACTCAGCAATCTGCTACACTTTTCCATACTCGAGACATCAAACATGTCACAATCTGGGGGATGCTCATCAGGGTATTGGTCTGGCGGTTTACAGCGTGCGGCATGCAACACGTCCATCATAAGAAAGTGTCAGGAAAACAGGGCAGTTAGTGGTGGAAAGAAGTAGTGGGTGTAAACAAACTCGTTTCCTTCATAGTGGGAACGTGGATTCTGGCATTTACACATTACCCCACTTCTCCATCACTCAACGACTCCCACTTCCTACGAGACCAGGGTGCGTTCATCTATGACTTGTATAAATAGGTTTCACCTATTTCGACCAAGCAATAAGTTTTTGGTTAACAACAACACAGTATCCAGAAAACACCAAAGAACTGATAGCTTACATTCCGCAAGCGAGTTCCACATTCTGATACAAGTCATAAAATAGCCACACCTTCATAATTAACCATTCTGGTCACAACACCTTCTTCGCTTCCCTCCCTAATACCAACCCTTCTCCTTCACTTTGTGACCGAAGCAAGCCTGGAACAACCGTTTCTTGGTTTGGGCCAGGATTGTACAAATGATCTCTCTAATCTAAAGTACTCCCATGTGATGTAGTTTTTTAAGTGGTAAATAAAGTTCGTTCAAATCGGACTTGTGTATACTCAATTTCAGACTTAATAATAGAAAATAATAAAAATAAAGAAAATATATACACAAGGTTTGTCGCAATGTCGAGAGATTACTGAGACTCAGGATTCCACCAAACCTCATACCATGTGGTTCAAAAATCAATTCTTAGACAATTATAGCTCTTGTTTATTGACTCTAATTCTTTGCCAGGGTAGATTTTAAAAAGATTAACTGTAAATCACTAGCATGATGCATCAAAAGCACTTAGACCAAGCATACATCATCATACGACTTCACAACTAATTATGAAAAATCATAAAACGATTAAATTAATGCAAAAAGTCATAAAAGAATTAAGTATAATTACCACACGTATGAAATATGGCTTCCTCCGTCATCCCAGTGTTGGGGTTTAGCTCATGATGTCGTACAAACTCTCAAAAGATAGAAACATTGCTCAAAGAGTGTTTAAAGATGGAAGTACAAAGAAAATCACCAAAACAGATCAATTGCAACGTTTATATGCGTGGAAGATGGACTGTTACTAACGATACAGAAGATGTAAATTGTTGGGAACGATACTATGTGTGTCGTGGATAAACCACACTTTTCTACGACTGACTTGGATCGTCCAATGTTCTTCAGCTTCGTCTTCTTCCTCTTGCTGCTGCAACTTTCTCTGCAGCGTGATTTCTTCGTACCAGAGCCTCCTTTAAACTACGTAAAGGCCCCAAACTCCTCTCTATCCCCTTCTGAAAACAGGATCGAATATCTTGTGAGTAAATCCTTGTTTTTCCCCCACGGCAAGTTGCGAGGAAATCTCCTGCAATCTCTCTACGCGACTTCTTAGTTGTCAAAACTCTCCTAAATCTCCCAGAACAAAACCAGAAGATATTCGCTCCTCTAAAGCCTGCACGTAACTTCCATATTGAAACAAAACAGGGTCGAGATTCTCTCACAGTTTCCGTAAATATCTTCACTTTCCCTGTTGTCGATAAATATCGATTGTGTGAAGATTTAATTCCTTCTTTCAGTTCCAAAACACGTCATCTCCCCGTTAATAAGGTAACAACACAATCTGACCGTAAAACCCTTGAAAATCTCCGCGTAACTTCCATATCTACATCCCGTGATAACCTTCCCTTCTGTTTCACGTCAACCCGATTATTCAGCCCATTATAACCAATCCAAATGCATGTATCAACCCTGTTTGGTCAATCAGAGTCCGGCCCAACACAAATATGCGATTAAATCTCCTTGGAACATCTCTAAATTCGAATCTAAAATCCGCCAGACGCTGCACACAGTTTCCCGCCAAAACTGATTTCAAACGGAGAAGATGTGCCCTTTATCCTCTGGTGGGGTGCGAATAGTAGTTGCCCTGAGGTGGCCCATAACAACTGAGTACCCCTTATCCATTTGAAGGGTGTAAATAACACATGTCCTGGGGTGTCTCCAACATACTTCTGGGGTCCCTTTGGTAATTCCTTCCAGGGGTGCAAATACCACTTTTCGAGCCAATGTTTGCCGCAAAACCTTATTTCTCTAAAAACACCTACAAAGACACAAAAAGCCATAATAAATACAAAATCGAGCACTAACAATATATACAATTAAGATTATATCAGACACAAAAATGTGTCTATCAAATACCCCCAAACCTATTATTTTCTAGTCCTCGAGCAAAAATAAAATAGAAATAAAATCCTAACTCACTGTCGCAGGCATCGTCGATTGAATTTAGCATATGCAATAAGCCTTTAAACCCCTAGGTGTCCCTAGCGGCGGAGTGTTGTTTCCGGAGGGCTTACCAGAGGTATACCCACAAAACCTTTTTACTCCAGACCCTATCTATCTACACAGAACCTTAGAAGGCACTAAAGAATCTCCTTGGTTGGCATACTTATTGACTACAGGAGGAAGTACCCTGATGCGAAATTCCAATTGTTGTACACGAGTTTGCACTCAAGCATACTAAAAATCATATGAAGTGACAGAGCTCTACTCAGATAGTCGCACTATGGACATCAATATCCGGAGTCAAAACTAATCACATGGATAGATCAAGAAGATGGATATAGAAAAATATAGATGGTTTTGATGTTTACTAGGTGAACGGTGTTTCTCATATCTGTCTGAAGGCCTCCGCTAAAATGAACCTATCCTAATGGACTGAGATACTAGTCTGACTAATATCAATACACTGGAATATACAAGGGGACCAGTGATTGATAATCCTAACTCGAGGTCAACACAACTGGCATATACAAGGGTTCCAGTGGTCGACTTTATTGAATTTATTCCAGTTGGTCAGATGGTCTGGCCTTTTTTTTTTGTATCTCAATCACTCTAATTCACCCTAGCATTGGTAACAAATTGAATTGTGAGTCCCACCTAATCACTTTGAGAAACATAGTTTAAAAACAAAACAAAATAAAAACAGAAGTGAAAAGGACTCAACGAGATATGGTGAAACTATCATGTTATATCTAACACCTGAGCTCTGTGCTTTTATGAATAGACTCTTTAGATGTTGCCATCTAGTCAGATTGGTTCCTCAACTCCTACAACAAAAATTCTTCCATCCACTTAGATTGGTTAGTGTCATCCTTAATAAGCATAAATTTCTAGGCTCTGGAGTTTAATTGTGCAACTAAAAAGTTTCTCCTATACCCCCAAACTTAAATCTAACATTGTCCTCAATGTTCTAAAGATCAAATTAAAAGCATGAACAAGGAGAAATTGTTACCATTTGAAGCAAAAGAGATAAGGAAAGATATTACCGTGTTGCATGAGAATGGGTTACCTCCCAAGAAGTGTTAAGTTTAAAGTCTTCAGCCAGACTAAGAGAGGATTAGTCACCTCATAGAATCATAAAGTAATAGCCGAAATATTTGTGGGTCATCAAAACCAAATAGAGCTATCACAAGTAAAAGAAATTTTCAACCTGTCAAGAAAATAAACAAATAAAGCACACCCTTGTCTAGTTTCCTGTTTAAGACAACTACATCTAGTTGTGGTTCAGGTTCAGGATCTATAACTGGGTCCAAATAAAATATTTTCATGGGTTGCGTTTCTTCATAGCTTAGATCCAAATGTTCAGGTTCTAGAGTCTGGAAAAACTCAAATAAAAACTTAGAAGCACATAATAATAACCTGAATAATTGAGGATCCTCTAAGTAAATCAGATTTGACTTACACAGCTGACCACAATGAGAGTGGTGATCTTCCTTAAACAAGTATGTCGACCCTAATCTCCTAAAGTAATTAGGTTTAGTCTCAAAACTTAATATTCGACACATTTGAAAATCAAACATTCCCACATTTGGAAGAAAAATATTTGGTAGGAAAACAAAGTCAATCTGGGTATCATAGCATGGGTAAACCACATCAACCAGAGGATGGGTTTCTAATAACTGAAATTTCTTGTGGACATCACTAGGTTCAGGAAAACGTGTATGAAGATAATCTTGTAAAATGGTTGAGGCACATATGTCAAGTCCCAAGTGAGGGATCTCTGTAAGAGCTAAAGGTAAGGCACAAGGAGAATGATAATCACCCCCAAACTTAGAGTTTTGGGTGTCTCTAGATAGACTAGCTATAATTTCCCTAATTTCTAGATCATCAGAATCCTGAAAATGGTCAATTTCTTCGTGTAGATTATACTCAGTTGATGCATCCTTACTCATATTTAAAAGTTGTACGAGTTCATCTTCTTCGTCTAAGACTAATGTTTCTAAGTCTTGGGACTCTAAAACAGTATTCTCAGAATAAACTCGTTCCTCTAAACCATTATCAACTTCGTAAACAGGAAATACTACATCGTCTAAAACGGGGGTATTTCTAGTCAAATCCTCGTCCTTTTGAATAGGTGAATAATTATTAAAAATTATTTGGATTTGAACTAGAAATAATATTATTATTAAGCTCAGTTGGAGTAACAAATTCCTGATAACTATGCCTATTTATTTCAAATTCTTCATCAACACTATCCTCATCATAATCATTATAATAACATGAAAATGGTTGAACCTCATCTAAACAAGTAGTGTAACCAATTTTATCCTCGTCATCCTGTGTATGCAAATAACTATCCTCATTTTCAAGGGTATTATTGGAGACAGTGTATTGAAAATTAAGATTATTTCGAGCAATTCTTTCGTTCGTCTCAGCTATCAGCTTGAGGGATTCTTTTATAGAAAGTTTTCTTTCGTCATAAACTAAGTTATTCATCTCAGCTATCCTACGTGTCGACTCTTCTAATTTCCTGAGAGACTCTTCTAAAGGAGAAATATGTAAGAATTTTGCTCATATGACCGGTGTGTATGTGGATAGTAATTGGGCTCACCATGGTATGGACCATAATCTTCAAAAGGCTGATATTCCCAACCACTATTCACACTATGGTCAAAGTAGTAACGTCCATTTTGAAACTCAGTCGGATATTCGTTGTATTGGCTATTGTAATACCAGTTCGACATTCTACTGCAGGGGTGTGAGTTGTCACACAAAATAAAACCCACTGACAGGGGATTCATGGGTGGATAGAGTCTTACCTCCCGTACCAGACGGGCGATGAACCGTTGAAGTCGACTCATGCCACCGACTCCTATGTCAGTGTACGAACCCGAGGGGCCAAGACAGTATCGTAACTGTCGTCCTTCCCTGCAAACCGTTTATATTTAATTTTAACCCTTCCTTAGGGTTTAAAAATAAAAATGTCCAAGTCCAAAAATAAAAATGTCCAAAAAGGAAAAGAAAAATTACAAAAATAAACCCTATTTACAGTTTCTAAAAATAAAACAAAATAACTATATACAAAATCTTCTTCTTCACTCCTTTCAGATTCCTCTTTTCTTTCCTTCTTTGGCGATGCTTTCCTTTTATAGTACTTTTCTTTCCTTGTAGCTTCGCTCCAAATCTGAAAAGAATCGAAAAATACCAAAACGCGTAAAAAAGAACAAAAAAAATAATAAAAATAAACCTAAAAAAAATCTAAATATAAATCCCCGGCAGCGGCGCCAAAAATTGATGTAGTTTTTTAAGTGGTAAATAAAGTTCGTTCAACTCGGACTTGTGTAGACTCAATTTCAGACTTAATAATAGAAAACAATAAAAATAAAGAAAATATATACACAAGGTTTGTCACAATGTCGAGAGATTACTGAGACTCAGGATTCCACCAAACCTCATACCATGTGGTTCAAAAATCAATTCTTAGACAATTATATCTCTTGTTTATTGACTCTAATTCTTTGCTAGGGTAGATTTTAAAAAGATTAACTGTAAATCAATAGCATGATGCATCAAAAGCACTTAGACCAAGCATACATCATCATACGACTTCACAACTAATTAAGAAAAATCATAAAACGATTAAATTAATGCAAAAAGTCATAAAAAGAATTAAATATAATTACCACACGTATCAAATATGGCTTCCTCCGTCATCCTAGTGTTGGGGTTTAGCTCATGATGTCGTACAAACTCTCCAAAGATAGAAACATGGCTCAAAGAGTGTTTAAAGATGGAAGTACAAAGAAAATCACCAAAACAGATCAATTGCAACGTTTATATGCGTGGCAGATCGACTGTTACTAACGATACAGAAGATGTAAGACTGTTGGGAACGATACTATGTGTGCCGTGGATAAACCACACTTTTCTGCGACTGACTTGGATCGTCCAATGTTCTTCAGCTTCGTCTTATTCCTCTTGCTGCTGCAACTTTCTCTGCAGCGTGATTTCTTCGTACCAGAGCCTCCTCTAAACTACGTAAAGGCCCCAAACTCCTCTCTCTCCCCTTCTGAACCTCAGCCAACTCTATTTATGCACAACAGGATCGAATATCTTGTGAGTAAATCCTTGTTTTTCCCCCACGGCAAGTTGCGAGGAAATCTCCTGCAATCTCTCTACGCGACTTCTTAGTTGTCAAAACTCTCCTAAATCTCCCAGAACAAAACCAGAAGATATTCGCTCCTCTAAAGCCTGCACGTAACTTCCATATTGAAACAAAACAGGGTCGAGATTCTCTCACAGTTTCCGTAAATATCTACTATGCCTATTTATTTCAAATTCTTCATCAACACTATCCTCATCATAATCATTATAATAACATGAAAATGGTTGAACCTCATCTAAACAAGTAGTGTAACCAATTTTATCCTCGTCATCCTGTGTATGCAAATAACTATCCTCATTTTCAAGGGTATTATTGGAGACAGTGTATTGAAAATTAAGATTATTTCGAGCAATTCTTTCGTTCGTCTCAGCTATCAGCTTGAGGGATTCTTTTATAGAAAGTTTTCTTTCGTCATAAACTAAGTTATTCATCTCAGCTATCCTACGTGTCGACTCTTCTAATTTCCTGAGAGACTCTTCTAAAGGAGAAATATGTAAGAATTTTGCTCATATGACCGGTGTGTATGTGGATAGTAATTGGGCTCACCATGGTATGGACCATAATCTTCAAAAGGCTGATATTCCCAACCACTATTCACACTATGGTCAAAGTAGTAACGTCCATTTTGAAACTCAGTCGGATATTCGTTGTATTGGCTATTGTAATACCAGTTCGACATTCTACTGCAGGGGTGTGAGTTGTCACACAAAATAAAACCCACTGACAGGGGATTCATGGGTGGATAGAGTCTTACCTCCCGTACCAGACGGGCGATGAACCATTGAAGTCGACTCAGGCCACCGACTCCTATGTCAGTGTACGAACCGAGGGGTCGAGACAGTATCGTAACTGTCGTCTTTCCCTGCAAACAGTTTATATTTAATTTTAACCCTTCCTTAGGGTTTAAAAATAAAAATGTCCAAGTCCAAAAATAAAAATAAAAATGTCCAAAAAGGAAAAGAAAAATTACAAAAATAAAACCCTATTTACAGTTTCTAAAAATAAAACAAAATAACTATATACAAAATCTTCTTCTTCACTCCTATCAGATTCCTCTTTTCTTTCCTTCTTTGGCGATGCTTTCCTTTTATAGTACTTTTCTTTCCTTGTAGCTTCGCTCCAAATCTGAAAAGAATCGAAAAATACCAAAACGCGTAAAAAAGAACAAAAAAAAATAATAAAAATAAAAATAAACCTAAAACAAATCTAAATACAAATCCGCGTCGGCGGCCCCAAAAATTGGTGTAGCTTTTTAAGTGGTAAATAAATTTCGTTCAACTCGGACTTGTGTAGGCTAAATTTCAGACTTAATAATAGAAAACAATAAAAATAAATAAAATATATACACAAGGTTTGTCACAATGTCGAGAGATTACTGAGACTCAGGATTCCACCAAACCTCATACCATGTGGTTCAAAAATCAATTCTTAGACAATTATAGCTCTTGTTTATTGACTCTAATTCTTTGCCATGGTAGATTTTAAAAATATTAACTGTAAATCACTAGCATGATGTATCAAAAGCACTTAAACCAAGCATACATCATTATACGACTTCACAACTAATTAAGAAAAATCATAAAACGATTAAATTAATGCAAAAAGTCATAAAAAGAATTAAGTATAATTACCACCCGTATGAAATATGGCTTCCTCCGTCATCCCAGTGTCGGGGTTTAGCTCATGATGTCGTACAAACTATCAAAAGATAGAAACATTGCTCAAAGAGTGTTTAAAGATGGAAGTACAAAGAAAATCACCAAAACAGATCAATTGTAACGTTTATATGCGTGGCAGATCGACTGTTACTAACGATACAGAAGATGTAAGACTGCTGGGAACGATACTATGTGTGTCGTGGATAAACCACACTTTTCTACGACTGACTTGGATCGTCCAATGTTCTTCAGCTTCGTCTTCTTCCTCTTGCTACTGCAACTTTCTCTGCAGCGTGATTTCTTCGTACCAGAGCCTCCTCTAAACTACGTAAAGGCCCCAAACTCCTCTCTATCCCCTTCTGAACCTCAGCCAACTCTATTTATGCACAACATGATCGAATATCTTGTGAGTAAATCCTTGTTTTTCCCCCACGGCAAGTTGCGAGGAAATCTCCTGCAATCTCTCTACGCGACTTCTTAGTTGTCAAAACTCTCCTAAATCTCCCAGAACAAAACCAGAAGATATTCGCTCCTCTAAAGCCTGCACGTAACTTCCATATTGAAACAAAACAGGGTCGAGATTCTCTCACAGTTTCCGTAAATATCTTCCCATTCCCTGTTTTCGATAAATATCGATTGTATGAAGATTTAATTCCTTCTTTCAGTTCCAAAACACGTCATCTCCCCGTTAATAAGGTAACAACACAATATGACCGTAAAACCCTAGAAAATCTCTGCGTAACTTCCATATCTACATCCCTTGATAACCTTCCCCTCTGTTTCACGTCAACCCGATTATTCAGCCCATTATAACCAATCCAAATGCATGTATCAACCCTGTTTGGTCAATCAGAGTCCGGCCCAACACAAATATGCGATTAAATCTCCTTGGAACATCTCTAAATTCGAATCTAAAATCCGCCAGACGCTGCACACAGTTTCCCGCCAAAACTGATTTCAAACGGAGAAGATGTGCCCCTTATCCTCTGGTGGGGTGCAAATAGTAGTTGCCCTGAGGATGCCCATAACAACTGAGTACCCCTTATCCATTTGAAGGGTGTAAATAACACATTTCCTGGGGTGTCTCCAACATACTCTTTGGTAATTCCTTCCAGGGGTGCAAATACCACTTTTCGAGCCAATGTTTGCCGCAAAACCTTATTTCTCTAAAAACACCTACAAAGACACAAAAAGCCATAATAAATACAAAATCGAGCACTAACAATATATACAATTGAGATTATATTAGACACAAAAATGTGTCTATCACCATGCAGTGCATTTGTTCAAGGTTTAGGCTCGTTTCTCATCCACACACCCAAATTGACCAAAACCAGCAGAAACAGTTTTTACCCACAAACAACATGAACCAATTGATAAACCGAACTTATATCCCCGAAGAACAACATAGTATTATCAATCACCTCACAATAATCTTAATCGATTAACGAAAAAAGATATTATGGAATCACAAACGACGAGACGAAGATGTTTGTGACTACTTTTAAATATTGCCTATCGGAGAATAAATCTCGAGCAAATATTAAAGAATATAGTACTCAATCACGATAGAAAACAGCAAGATCAGAACACACAAATACAGTGAAAATAGTTGAGTCTGGCTTCACAATCCCAATGAAGTCTTCAATTCGTTAACCTGCATGGTTTCATGAAAAACCTAAGGTTAAAGGAGAATCGACTCTAGTCTCAACTAGTATCACACAGAAGGTGTGGGTATTAGATTTCCCTATTGCTAGAGTTCTCCTTTATATAATGTTCAATATCAGGGTTTGCAATCAATGTTACCTTGGTACCAAATCATTCAATATTCACCGTCAGATGAAAACCTGATTAGATTCAAACTAATATATTTCAACTGTTAGATCAAAAATTGTTATACACAAATGAAATGTATCGTCATTTAGATAAAGGTAACCGCACCCAAATTTGTACACTTAGTTGGTTCAACAATAGTTAACCAATGGTTAGCTATATGAGCACTTTCATATCAACCTTATTCATATTTAACATAACTAGTTCAAGTGACTCAGATGAAACTAGTTAGAGAGTTGTTAATTGTTTATATTCTCATAAAAGTATACAAGACACAATTGAAGCAAAATTGATTTTGATTCACTCGAATCTTTTCATGAACATTATACCCACGGTTTGCAAAATATTGCATTCCTTATTATATAAATGTATTAGTTCATGAACAAACCGATTTTAGAACATAACCTACTTAAGTATGCAAACGGGTACGCATACCTAAGTAGCCGGAATGAGTTTGGTTACACCAGTATGCGTACGGGTACGCAAACAATTTAATTTTCCAAACTCCAGCAAATATTCACAGAACATGAACTTCCGCCAGTATGCGTACGGGTAAGCATACTTGGTTCACGGACTTCCATAACCATCCAGCACGTGTACGGGTACGCATACCAAGGTTCACGGATTTTGGACTTTACACAAATGTGAATACACACACTATGTTTATGTCCAATCATGGTTATGTGTTCTAAACCCTCATTTAAATCATTGAAACATTCTTGGAAGACGACAATAACTGTCTCACACAAACTATTAGTTCCAAAAAAAATTTCAAGTGATCGAATGATCAATACGAAACATTCCGAGTCTACATCACACAAATCATGTAAGATGTTACAAGGAGATTTTCATATAATCATCTTTTCAGTTTCGTCAAGATTAAAAGATGAACTTGGTTAAAACGAAAGCTTACCAACACACATTTCGAGAAATAGATAAGCGAGATAAACTCTGCTCGACATACCAAATGTTTATAATTGAAGTCTATATAGCAATATGACTTTTTGTCTCAAATAGGAGATAGAGTAGATAGACTTTTGAGTGATTGATGAGTTCAAGTCTCCACATACCTTTTGTTGATGAAGTTCCACAAGTTCCCTTGAGTAGTTCTTCGTCTTCATTCGACGGACGTCGTGAAGTCTAAAGCTCAACTATACTTACTATCCTAATCTGATACTTATCTATAAGTAGACTAGAAATCAAGACTTAAAGTTTTGGCAACTAAACTTGACAAAAAATCTTGAGATAGCAACGCTTGCGAGTTCGACCGAGCAGTGCTCTAACAATCTCCCCCTTTGTCAATTTTAGTGACAAAACTATCAATACATATGGATTACAAAATAAATAAACTTTGTAGTTTCTCGTCCAAATGCTTGATCTCCTTGGTTCTTCGACATTACTCGAAATCTTCGTCACTTCCAAGTACTCCATAATTTTAAAGGTGTTCAACTCAGCATCATAGTTGTTGAGGATCCGTAGCTGTAACAATGAGAAGACAATATCTCTCAATAATTATTATACAATGTCATAGTATTATTACACAACATCAAAACTTTTACAATAACACTATGGTGATATGTATCACTCCCTCTTAATAAATACTTCATCTCACATGAAAACCACTCCCCCTTACATAATGATTCGTAAACTATATGTATTTGTAGTGTGAATTACACATTAATTCTCCCCCTTTTTATCAATATAAATTGGCAAAGGTACGAAAACTAGTGGGATACTAATGAAATTTACATAAAGATACTTCATCACCAAAAGAGAACTACATATCAACTTTGTTTAGATGCAATCATATATCCGAGGCTAAATGCATTCATCAAGGAGTTTATAAAGATATAAAATAACCCCTATCATATTCCACAGCCGCACTCCCCACAAAGATATGGCAATTAAGCACTAGTTCAAATAAGAACTCTCCCCCGTAAAACGTCATTCCCAAAGGAACAACAAGAGCGACCTTACTTTCACAAGAAAAGAAGGATTTCTTTGTACATTAACTAGACTCAATCCTAATAAAGTATATCAAAGAGTTATACTTTCGAGAGAATCAACTAGACACACAGACTCAATCTCAAGAAAAGTATATGAAAAAGCGGGGGTACAACAACCACACCCAATATTTCGATTAGCAATCTGTATGGACTAACTCCAATATACTTTCAAGAGAATCAGCCAAACTCAATCTTAATAAAGTATATCAAAGAGATATATATCTCTTTCTCGACTCAATTCTTAATCAAGCAAATAGAAATCTGCGAGTCTAATTGAATACAAGAGAAATCACTTGAACGGTACCAAAGACCAATGTTCAAGGATCAATCAATTTCAATCAACAACCAAAGGTCGGATTTCCCAATTCATTGATCCAAACGCACAACCTGTGATATTTCAATTATAAAGATAAAAAATATAATGCGAAGAAGAAATAACACAGACACCAAAAAATTTGTTAACGAGGAAACCGCAAATGCAGAAAAACCCCGGGACCTAGTCCAGATTGAATACACAATGTATTAGTCCGCTACAGGCACTAGCCTACTACAAACTAACTTCAGTCTGGACTGTAGTTCAACCCCAATAAATCTCACACTTATCTAAGGTACATTTGTGCTCCTTACGTCTCTGATCCCAGCAGGATACTGCGCACTTGATTCCCTTAGTTGATCTCACCCACATCTAAGAGTTGCTACGACCCAATGTCAAAGACTTTAATAAACAAATCTATATCACACATAAAAGTCTACGGTAATAGATAAATCTGTCTCCCACAGAAATACCTACGAGTTTTGTTCCGTCTTTTGATAAATCAAGGTGCATAGGAACCAATTGATAAACCAGACTTATATTCCCGAAGAACAACTCAGTATTATCAATCACCTCACAATAATCTTAATCGACGCGGCGAAAGAAATATTGTGGAATCACAAACGATGAGACGAAGATGTTTGTGATTACTTTTATATCTTTCTTATCGGAGATATCAATCTCAAGCCAATCGTTACGATTGTACTCAATACGATAGAAACAACAAGATCAGATCACACAACTACAAGAAAGTAGTATCGGTTCTGGCTTCACAATCCAATGACGTCTTCAATTCGTTAACCTATTGGGTCTCGGTAGAATCCTAAGGTTAAAGGAGAATCGACTCTAGCTAATACAACTAGTATCACACAGGAGGTGTGGGAATTAGGTTTCCCAGTTGCTAGAGTTCTCCCTTATATAGTCTTTCAAATCAGGGTTTGCAATCTGTTAGAGCACTGCTCGGTCGAACTCGCATGCGTTGCTATCTCAAGCATGTTTGTCAATATTAGTGATCAAAACTATAAGTCTTGATTTCTAGTCTATTATAGCTAAGTCTGGGACTAGGATAGAAAGTGTAGTTGAGCTCAAGGACTTCATGGCGATTCATCATACAATTAGAATAACTACTCAAGGAACCGGTGGAACTTCTCGACAAAAAGGTATGTGAATACTTGAACTTATTTATCACTCAAAAGTATATCTACTTTATATCATAATCTTTGAGACAAGAAGTCGTATGTTATATATATATAGACTTTGATTATACACATTTGGTATTTAGAGCCGAGTATACCTCGCTTATCTATATCTCGAAACGTGAGTTCGTAAGCTTTTCGTTCTAATAAAGTTTATCTTTACCATGTGACGAAAGTCATGATATGTTTCAATCATCTTGAAAATTGCTTTGACGAGAAATGGTGTAGCAACTATATAACGTCCTCTAAGAATGTCTCAATGATTGAAATGAGAGTTTAGATTACATAACCAATGGTGGACATAAGCATTGTTATGGAAACACATTTATGTATAAGTCCTATTCCTTGAACCAAAGTTTGCAAACTTTGTTGATAAAGAGAACCAGAAGAATGGTGTGAGCCAAGTCCGCGAACTGCCGAAGTTCTCAAACCCGAGAATTTCTGCTGGAGTTGACAAACTGCTTGCGTGAAGATAAGTCCGCGAACTCAGTCCGCGAATCGGCGAAGTTCTCATACCCGAGAATTTCTGCTGGAGTTTGTAAACTCTGCCCGGTAACTTAAGTCCGCAAACCTAGTCTGCGAACTTGAGAAGGTTATATATCTGAAGATGATTTCTGAACTTAAACTTAAAAAGACTAAGGAATGCAGTATGCAAACCGTGGCTATAAAAGTTCATGAACAAATTCAAGTGAATCAAATCATCTTTGCTTCAATTGTATCTTGTGTAGTACATTAGATTTCCTTGCAATTGAACAACTCTCTAACTAGTTCATTTGAAGTCATTTGAACCAGTTATGGTGAAGAAGAACATGGTTGATATGAAATGCTCATATGGATAACCTTTTGGTTAACTATTGTTGAACCAACAAGTGCATACGTTTGGGTACGGTTAACAAACCTAGAAGCGTGCATTGTCAAGTGTGTGTAACAAGCTAAGTTTCGATCTAACGGTTGAGAAATATTAGCTTGAATCTAAATCAGGTTTTCATCTAACGGTGGATATTGATTTCTTTGTTACCAAGGTAACTTAATTGCAAACCCTGTTATATAAGGGGAACTCTAGTATCTGTGCAAAAATAATCCCCACACCTCACGTGTGATACTAGTTTGCATACTAGAGTCGGTTCTCCTTGGTTTTCTTCTTCTAAAACCATGTTAACGACTTAAATACTTCATTGGGATTGTGAAGCCAGACCGATACTACTTTTATCGTAGTTGTGTGATCTGATCTTGCATCTTCTATCATACGAGTACAATCAGATTGATTGGCTTGAGATTGATATCTCCGATAGGGAAGATATAAAAAGTAATCACAAACATCTTCGTCTCATTGTTTATGATTCCGCAACATCTTGTTTCGCTACCATATTATTAAGATTGATGTGAGGTGATTGATAACTCTAGGATGTTCTTCGGGAATATAAGACTGGATTATCAATTGGTTCTTGTTCACCTTGATTATTATCAAAAGACGGAACGAAACCCTTTAGGGTTTATCTGTGGGAGACAGATTGATCCTTTGATAGACTTGTCTGTGTGAGACAGATTTGTTTATTGTCAAATCCTGCGATTATGGGTCGTAGCAACTCTTGGTTGTGAGTGAGATCAGCTAAGGGAATCAAGTGCGTAGTATCCTGCTGGTATCAGAGGCGTGGGGAGTACAACTGTACCTTGGATCCGTGGCAGACTGATTGGGGTTCAACTACGTCCAGTACGAAGTTAGCTTGGAGTAGGCTAGTGTCTGTAGCGGCATAATACAATGTGTGTTTAATCTGGACTAGGTCCCGGGGTTTTTCTGCATTTGCGGTTTCCTCGTTAACAAATTTCTGGTGTCTGTGTTATTTATATTCCGCATTATATTTTGTTATATAATTGAAATATCACAGGTTGTGCGTTGTTCAATAAATTAGAATATCCAACCTTTTGGTTGTTGATTTAAATTGATTAACCCTTGGATATTGGTCTTTGGTACCATCCAAGTTATCTCTCTTGTATTTGATAAATACTCGCATATTTCTATTTGCTTTAGTAAAGATTACATCGAGAGATAGAGATATAAAAACTCTTTGATATACTTTTCTATTGATTGAGTCTAACTGTCTAGTTGATTCTCATAAAAGTATATTGGAGTTTGTCCATACAGATTTTTAAGCGAAATATTGGGTGTGGTTTTTAGACCCCCACTTTTTCAATTGGTATCAGAGCAGGCAAACACGTTAAAGACCTTATAAGTCTATGTTTGTAGCGATATGATTATGGACGAGACTATCTCTAATAACGTACCAGCTCAGAAATTACCAGATGATTCTAAAAGCTTGGATTCACCTGAGAGAACTGCCACATCTAAGTCAATATCTAAACATTCTCTTGATGTAAAAACTATTGATTGGGAAACTCTCCTAGAAGAACAGTTGGATGAACTTTCTGATGAAGGTGATTCGGATATTGATAGAGATGTTGATGAGGAAGTCTCAGAGTATGTTAAGTTTTATTCATGAAATATGAAGAATATTAAAACTTCTCATGTCTCACCTCTTCTGACTCCTCTCTGTCGAGAAAACAAGAAATTGAGAAGATGTTACGCAGGTGTTTATTTTTCGAAGATCCTCAAGGATTCTGAGGAAAACCTACGTATGAAGTCACTTGAATGTGATAATCTTTATCAAAAGTACTTTTTGTTGGAAGAGAAACTTGCAGAATCTGAAGCAAGGTTTAACTCTCAACAAATTAGTTTTGATGACAGAGAAAGTGCTTGTCTCGCTCGAGAAAAACGCCTTGAGGCTGATTTAGCTGTTGCTCTTGATAAAATCAAGATGTTGGAAGATGACTTGAAAAAGTTCAATACTAGTTCAAGAAAATTAACCACTATGCTAGGAGCAAGTAAAAATCATCGTGATACACGAGGATTGGGCTATAATGGAATAGATGCTCCAAGTATTAGCAAAGAGGTAAAATTTGTCAAGGCTGGTGATTCTTCTCAACAAAAGATTTCCACTGATGGAAAAAATAAAGTACCTTCACCTGCAATTAAGGTTCGAAAGAGAAAAGTATATCAACCTCCAAAGTAAGCATACACGGATCGAGATAAGAACATTCCTTATGTTTGCCACTATTGCGGAAATAAAGGTCATCTGGAAATGAGATGTCGTTTCCGTATAAGGAATGAGAAACTTCATGATGTTCTTATTTGGGTATCACAAGAAGTTGTGAAACCAAGATCATATGTTAACACTGATCCTCTTAACGTTACAGGTTGTAATTGTACAACCTTTAGGCAAGGGAATCAGTGCTATGATAAACCTAGATTTGCCTATAAACGTCGTATGAATCCTTTTCACAATCGTAATGGTTATCAAAAGGATAACTTCATAAAGACGAAGACAAGATCCGATGCTCCCAATTGGAGAAAGACTAACTTTCAAAAGAATAGTCAATCAAATCCTCTTCCGCGAATTATAGAAGAGAGTAATGGGAAGAAGGTCCCAATTGTTCCTAAACGCACTCAGAGGTGGATACCAAAGAAAGTCGATGATGTTTTGAGTGTGAAAAGGAATGATCTCCCAGAAAATTCCATGACTATGGAGAAGGCAATATCCATGATGTTGGAACTTAACAAGTTTTTTTGGAAAAATGGAATTGGATGTGAAAGGTTCTAAAAGCGATCTCTTTCATGATAATCCAAAGGTCACTTGTGGTGAGGAAAACATTTTTCACCCCAACACAACTTGATTGTGTTGTAAGTGCATCGTCACCAAGGAATGCCCTGTTATGTATACGGTGAGGGAAGCACGAGAATTGGTGCACACAGATTATGTTCGGTAAGGATGTAGAATTCGACTGGATTCTTCTAAAAAGGTATGTCTATAAAACTGATCAAGATTTATGCTTTTATGATCCATGTACCTTGATTATTGTTCTTTTCTACCTAACTTGATATGTGTTTAAGGTTCTTAAACGTTTAGGTTTGAAAATAGTAGTTTGGGATGTTTGGAATCCATAGTATACTTACCTGGAATGCTTACAATCTTGTAAAATCAAAATCCAGGGATTTAAGTTCGCGAACTTGAAAATTCGTTTGCAAACCCGTATGCATATTTGCTTGTAGACGTCGATATTCGGTCGACTTGTTTTGGTCGTAACTTCTTCGTCCGAACTCCGAATGAACTCATTCTTTTTGAATTCCCTTACTCTTTGAATTCTCTTCAAAATGGAGATGAGAATTATTGATTTTGGATGAGTTAAGATTTGTATTTGTCCCGTCTCTTGTTTTGAGTGTTTTGCTCCGTTTCGTCGCACTTGTTCTAATTCTCTTGGACTTGGGAACTTGGATTCTTGGAGTACTACTCTTATAAGCTCATTAGTAGCCTTAACAAGAATGTTTTTGGTGAATCACAAAGAAGGAAGTTCAAGAATGGGCTTTAGTACGCATTGCCATGGGATTCTTGAATGTTCACAATCATTTTATGTGAACTATGGTTCATAGTCGTTAATGACTTTGTATGTTCTTATTTGTTAAGAAAACCTTTTATACGCCTTTGGTAGCTACTCTTGGTGTGAATCCGGACGAAAAAGGTTTATTCTACCCTCTAAGGACAAATCATCTTATATGTGCATTACGAGTTTGTCTTGATGCCTAGTAAATCTACGGATGAGAATTTATTTCTTGTTTTGTTTAGAAGAATAACTAGAGTTTGGAATAGCCATTATTGTGTTTACACATAGCTATGTCCAACGATTTCATCTTCATGTTTTTAGATTTATTCGTTTAAATTCTAAATTTGTTTGGGAGATGATTTTTGCAGTATTAATCTTTATGGTTTTATATATTGCAATATTGTTATGGGATATGCGTGTTTACGTCCATGAACTATGATTGTCCCATACTTTGTTAAAAGTAAAGTCGTTCGTGATCGGTATTCACATATAGGTAAAAGAATGAATGGACTTTTGACAAATACAAAAGTTAAGCCCATATTGTCAAATATTTGATGGAAGATAGGTTAAAATCTTTTGTTTTCAAGGATTATATCTATTAAATATCGTTATGAAATTAGTGATGGAAAATAGAATGAATCCTTGTATATTCCGCAGTATTGATCGTCCCTGATCCATATTTTATGTATTACTGTGAGGCTCCGTAATGTATCTTATGTTTAGCACTATACAACCAAGTTGATTTTTTAGCTTAGTTGTTGTTCCGTGAGATATGTTATGTCGAGCATATTGAACTAAATTAATCATCTTGTTTGGTTATTTAATTATTTCTCAGTAAGTTTTCTTATGTCGAGCAAAACAATTGACAATTGAATTGATTACTTTTGTGATTAGTTTGGTTGTGTATTCCAATTAGATTAACTATGGGTTCTCTTGTAATTAATCTAGTTGAGTATTTTCGTGTCTCCATAAGTTCTCTTATGTTGAGCATAATCAATTGAATTGATCACTTTTTGTGTTTAATTTGATTGAGTTTTTGGATATAGGAAATCATTCTCATGGTTTTTTGTGTCCAATAAAAATCCTTCTTTACTTCGAAATTGAGGTCGCTCTTGTTGTTCTTTCGGGCATGACATCAAATGGGGGAGAGTTCTTTTGAACTTGTGCTTAATGGTCATATCTTGAGGGGTGTACGGCTGTGGAATTTTAGAGGGGTTATCTTGTATCTTTAAACTCCTTGATGAATGCATTTAGCTTCGGCTTTATGATTGCATCTAAATTAGTTGGTATGTATTTTTCCTTTTGTCATGAAATGTCTCACTCGGAAATTTCATTATGATCCCGTTCTTGTACCTTTGCCAATTTTATTGACAAAAAGGGGGAGAATTAATATGTAGTTCACACTACAAATACATATGGTTTTCGGATCATTGTGTAAGGGGGAGTGGTTTCCATGTGAGATGGAGTATGGACTAGGGGGGTGATACATATCACCATAGTATTATTTTTGAAGTTGTGATATAATTGAACTTTGACGCTGTGTCATAATACTATGACACCGTATAACAATGATCGAGACCGATGCTTTCTCATTGTTATAGCTACGGATCTTCAACAAAGGTGATGCTAAACTTACAACCTTTGGGATCATTGGAGTACTTGGAAGTGACAAAGATTTCGAGGAATGTTGAAGATTAGACATGTGGAATAGGAGCTATTAAAGTTTCTTTATGTTTGTTGTATTCCATATGTATTGATAGTTTTGTCACTAAAATTGACAAAGGGGGAGATTGTTAGAGCATTGCTCGGTCGAACTCGCATGCGTTGCTATCTCAAGAATGTTTGTATAAGTCTTGATTTCTAGTATATTATAGCTAAGTCTCGGAATATGATAGAAAGTGTAGTTGAGCTCAAGGACTTCATGGTGATTCATCATACAAGCAGAAGAACTACTCAAGGAATCGGTGGAACTTCTCGACAAAAAGGTATGTGAAGACTTGGACTTATCTATCACTCAAAAGTCTATCTACTCTATCTCCTACTCTTTGAGACAAGAAGTCGTATGCTATATATATAGACTTTGATTATACACATTTGGTATTTTGAGCCGAGTATACCTCGCCTATCTATATCTCGAAATATGAGTTGGTAAGATTTTCACTTTAACCAAGTTTATCTTTACCATGTGACGAAAGTCATGATATGTTTCAATCATCTTGAAAATTGCTTTGACGAGAAATGGTGTAATAACTATATAATGTTCACTAAGAATGTTTCAATGATTGAAATGAGAGTTCAGATTACATAACCAATGGTGGACATAAGAATTGTTGTGGAAACACATTTATATATAAGTCTTAGAATATCCGACCTTTTGGTTGTTGATTTAAATTGATTGACACTTGGATATTGGTCTTTGGTACCATCCAAGTTATCTCTCTTGTATTTGATAAAGACTCGCAGATTTCTATTTGCTTAAGTAAAGATCAAATCGAGAGATAGAGATATGAAAACTCTTTGATATAATTTTCTATTGATTGAGTCTAACTATCTAGTTGATAATCATAAAAGTATATTGGAGTTTGTCCATACAGATTGCTAAGCAACATATTGGGTGTGGTTGTTAGACCCCCACTTTTTCACAATCAATGTTAGCTTAGTAACAAAGCATTCAATATTCACCGTTAGATGAAAACCTGATTAGATTCTAGCTAATATCTTTCAACCGTTAGATCGAAAACTTAGCTTGTTACACACAAATTAAATGCACGATTTTAGGTTTGTGTAACCGTACCCAAACATGTACATCTAGTTTGTTCAACAGTACTTAACCAAATGGTTAGCCATATGAGCACTTCCATATTAACCATATTCTTCTTTACCATAACTAGTTCAAATGACTCAAATGATCTAGTTAGAGAGATATTCAATTGCTTAGATCTTATAGAAGGATACAAGACACAATCGAAGCAAAAACGATTTGATTCACTCGAATCGATTCATGAACTTTATAGCCATGGTTTGAAAACTTACATTCCTTAGTTAATATAAGTATAAGTTCACGAATGATCGTTTTTAGAAAATAACCAATATAAGTACGCGGACTAGGTACGCGGACTTAAGTACCCGGAATAAGTTTGTAAACAGTTTACAAACTCCAGCAGATTTTCTCGGGACGATAACCTCCGACAGTTCGAAGACTGGGTTCGCGGAATCTGTTCCGGTTTTCCTAAGCAGCAAAGTACGCTACTTTGGTTCAAGGAATAAGGACTTATATATATATATGTGTGTTACCACACAATGCTTATATCCAACAATGGTTATATATTCTAAACTCTCATTTCAATCATTGAAACATTCTTAGAGGACGTTATATAGTTGGTATTCACAAACTATTTTTCGTCAAAGCCATTTTCAAGTAATTGAAACATAATATGACTTTCGTCACTAGGTAAAGATGAACTTGGCCAAAGCAAAAGCTTACCAACACATATTTCGAGAAATAGATAAGCGAGATAAACTCGGATCGAAATAGCAAATGTGTATAATCAAAGTCTATATAGTAAAACGACTTTTTTCTCAAGATAGGATACAGAGTAGATAGACTTTTGAGTGATAGATAAGTTCAAGTCTCCACATACCTTTTAGTCGATGAAGTTCCACCAGTTCCTTGAGTAGTTCTTCGTCTTGTATGATGATCACCATGGAGTTCTTGAGATCAACTACACTTTCTATCCTAGTCCTAGACTTAGCTATAGTAGACTAGAAATCAAGACTTATAGTTTTGATCACTAACATTGTTAAACATGCTTGAGATAGAAACGCATGCGATTTCGACCGAGCAGTGTTGTAACAATCTCCCCCTTTGTCAATTTTAGTGACAAAACTATCAATACATATGGAATACAAAAATAGATAAATAAACTTTTGTAGCTCCTCTTCCACATGCCTGATCTTCTTGGTTCTTCAACTTACTCGAAATCTTCGTCAATTCCAAGTACTCCAATGATTCCAAAGGTTATAAGTTTAGCATCATATTTGTTAAAAATATGTAGCCATAACAATGAGAAAACAAGAATTCTCAATCATTGTCATACAGTGTCGTAGTATTATTATACAACATCAAAGTTCAATTGTATCACAACATTTCTACAATAATACTATGGTGATATGTATCACTCCCCCTTAGTCAATACTCCATCTCACATGGAAACCACTCCTCCTTACATAATGATCCGAAAACCATATGTATTTGTAGAGTGAACTAAACATTAATTCTCCCCCTTTTTGTAAATAAAATTGGCAAAGGTACGAAAACGGGATCCTAAAGAAATTTCCATAGATACATTTCATGACCAAAAGAAAGCACATATCAATTTATTTAGATGCAATCATATATCCAAATCTAAATGCTTTCATCAAGGAGTTTATAAAGATACAAGATAACCCCTATAATATTCCACAACCGCACTCCCCACAAAGATTTCGCAATTAAGCACAAGTTCAGTTAAGAACTCTCCCCCATAATATGTCATTCCCGAAAGAACAACAAGACCGACCTTAATTTCATAAGAAAAGAAGGATTCTTTGGACATAACAAATCACATACGAATATGAATTTGAATCCAAATAATACTCAATTAAATTAACTACAAGAGAACCCATGATTAATCTAATCGGAAATGCTCAACATAAGAGAACTTACGAAGCCTCACGTATATACATAAAATATGGATCAAGGAAGATCAATACTGCGGAATAGACAAGGATTCACTCTATTTTCCATCACTGTTTGCACCATGACATACAATAGACATAATCCTTGTAAACAAAAGTTCATCTTATCTTCCATCAATATTTGCATAATGACATAATAGGCTTCAAATTATTGTAATGTCAAAAGTCCATTCATTCTTTTATCAATACATGCATATCGACATATGAAAGACATAACTTTTGACAAGATATGAGACAATCATAGTTCGCCGACGCAAACACACATGTCCATAACAAATTGTAATACATAAAACCATAGAGATTAATACTGCAAAAATCATCTTCCAAACAATTTTTAAAATTTAAACAAATAAACCTAAAAACATGAAGATGAAAACGCTGGACATAGCTATGTGTAATCACAATAATGGCTATTCCAAACTCTAGTTATTCTTCTAAAAAAAACAAGAAAATAAAATTCTCATTCTAAGATTTACTAGACATATTAAAATCAACAAGCTAAAGACAGAGTGGACTCCTATGCCTAAGGCGAACACGAACTAGATAGACGATTCAGGATCCTCACTAGTCTTGAGATCTTTGAGCTTGTGATTGACAGCATCAACTGTTTCTTCTGAGAGGATATCCTCGTTGAGAAGTTCTTTAACATGAGTCTTCATGAGAACAAGGTCAGAGTTAACCTTTTTCAACTAAGTTCTAACCACATCAAGACACTTCATTGTATCAACAAGTTGTTGTTTTTCATCCTCAAAGTTTTTGAGAAACTCAAGAACCACTTCAGCTGAAATCTCTTCAACTTCAACAAACGTTCCCTTCTTTTCATCGAATTCGAAATATACCGCATTATCAACGAAGTCTTCAGGTAAATCCCAAAAACAAGAGGAAGAAGCCATTGATAATAGGAAACCTAGAGTGAGATAGTTCAACTCAATAGGAAGGGTATATAAACAAGTTCGGCAAGGCTCGGGGTTTACAAGGTTGGTTTGTGAGAGAATCTCGAAACCGTATGTGTACCCGTAAGAAGAGGGTCCACAAAACCTTAATCTAAAGGTTTATTTGTGAAGGAGGTAAGAAAAAAACTTTGATGCTTTAAAAAGAATCCATGAATCTTAGCACTTGGAAAACTAAGATTGAAAGCATAGAGTAAACAAAAAGAAGAAGAAAATACCCAGAAAAAAAATACTTCATGTAAAAATGTTAACTGACAATCTATCTAAAGAAATTAGCTAGATAGTCAGAGACACTTTGCCAATAAGTATACCTGACCAATTCTCACTCAACCAGGATTTTCGCAAGTCAGATTTCAACCTTGTGATTAATTAACACAAGTATGAGCCTTTAGCTCATTAAATGAATATTGTTTTTGGTTATCCTTCTTCCCTCGAGAGATTGGAGGAAAACCATTATGACGTGAACAATTGTCATAAAATTTACTGTTATCAAGACATGACTCATAGAATTGACTCTTACCTGAAGAATTTTGGCTAGAGGAGGTTGACAACCAGTTGATGATCTCTTTATAACCTTCAATTATCTCCTTCCGGTTATTTCTCATATCATCAATTTTTCTCCTTTCTCCTGGGATTTCGTTCACATCAAAGGTAATGTTATCTCCAGAGGAAACGAATTGATCTTTCCTTAGACGATTTTTATTAAGACATCTGTTCTGTTTTTGAGCATTCGAGGAACTCATTGAATTGACTCTCCTGGTAGCATGCATAGGGTAAGTACTAAAACCAATTGGTTTAGACATACGAATGTCAGTTACACCTTTGAGAATCAAGTCTAAGGTGTGTTGAAGTCGAACAATGGAATTGTTATTTAACCCAGAGTTTCTCTTTAGCTTAACAGGCCCTTTTGAATCACAAAAGAGACATACATTCTGATCATGAGGATGATTAGAAGGTTTCGCCTTAACATCATCGTTTTAAGATTTATTCTTCCTATTTGAGGTGCAACATCCTTGATTAATGGATATTTCAGGCACATCCTTTTTAATAGGAAGGGATTCCGATTTTACTTCTGAACCTGGAGCTTTGGTTTCAATAGAAATAGATGATATAGAGGAATTTTTTACACGACCTTGAATAGAGAGTTTATTCAAGCGATTTTCAATTTCCAAAACATCCTTTTCAAGACTTGCCTCAAGTAGGATACGTGAAGAGTGATCTTCAGCGTTTTTGGAATTGCAGTCTTTTATTACACCAAGAAGGACATTGACATGTTTTTTCAACCGATTAAATCTATCAGCTTGGATTCTACCAAGATTTAGAATCAATTCACCCTCTTCAGCTGGTTCCCATTCATTAATAGAGATACTCTTTTGAAGGGTAATCGGAATAACACATGTCAGTGTTTTTCTGTCTCCTCAGAACACAAGCTTCGTCTATATTTGAGATTGAAGAATCTTTCTCTTTAATAGAAATAGTCGAGGCAGAACTTTTGTTTCTGGTGACAAGTTTATCATTGATAGTACTCTTTTCCATAGAGTCGGATTGCCATGAACACAGACTTGTAAGGTCTTTGAACGTGTTTGCCTGCTCTGATACCAATTGAAAAAATGGGAGTACAACAACCACACCCAATATTTCGATTAGCAATCTGTATGGACTGACTCTAATATACTTTTAAGAGAATCAACTAGACTCAATCTTAATAAAGTATATCAAAGAGTTATATCTCTTTTTCTCAATTCAATTCTTACTCAAGAAAATAGAAATCTTCGAGTCTAATTGAATACAAGAGAAATCACTTGAACGGTACCAAAGACCAATGTTCAAGGATCAATCAATTTCAATCAACAACCAAAGGTCGGATTTCCCAATTGATTGATTCAAACGCACAACCTATGATATTTCAATTATAAAGATAAACAATATAATGCAGAAAAAAATAAAACAGACACCAGAAAGTTTGTTAACGAGGAAACCGCAAATGCAGAAAAACCTCGGGACCTAGTCCATATTGAACACACATTGTATTAATCCGCTACAGACACTAGCCTACTACAAACTAACTTCGGTATGGACTTTAGTTGAACCCCAATCAATCTCACACTGATCCAAGGTACAGTTGAGCTGCTTATATCTCTGACCCAGCTGGATACTACGCACTTGATTCCCTTAGATGATCTCACCCACAACTAAGAGTTGCTACGACCCAAAGTCGAAGAGTTCAATAAACAAATTTGTATCACACATAAAAGTCTATGGTAATAGATAAATCTGTCTCCCACAAAAATACCTACGAGTTTTGTTCCGTCTTTTGATAAATCAAGGTGAATAGGAACCAATTGATAAACCAGACTTATATTCCCGAAGAACAGCTCAGTATTATCAATCACCTCACAATAAGCTTAATCGACGCGGCGAAAGAAAATATTGTGGAATCACAAACGATGAGACGAAGATGTTTGTGATTACTTTTATATCTTTCTTATCGGAGATATCAATCTCAAGCCAATCGTTACGATTGTACTCAATACGATAGAAACAACAAGATCAGATCACACAACTACAAGAAAGTAGTATCGGTATGGCTTCACAATCCAATGACGTCTTCAAGTCGTTAACCTATAGGGTCTCGGTAGAATCCTAAGGTTAAAGGAGAATCGACTCTAGCTAATACAACTAGTATCACACAGGAGGTGTGGGGATTAGGTTTCTCAGTTGCTAGAGTTCTCCCTTATATAGTCTTTCAAATCAGGGTTTGCAATCAATGTTAGCTTAGTAACAAAGCATTCAATATTCACCGTTAGATGAAAACCTGATTAGATTCAAGCTAATATCTTTCAACCATTAGATCGAAAACTTAGATTGTTACACAAAAATGAAATGCACGATTTTAGGTTTGTGTAACCGTACCCAAACAGGTACATCTAGTTGGTTCAATAGTAGTTAACCAAATGGTTAGCCATATGAGCACTTCCATATTAACCATATTCTTCTTTACCATAACTAGTTCAAATGACTCAAATGAACTATTTAGAGAGTTGTTCAATTTCTTAGATCTTATAGAAGTATACAAGACACAATCGAAGCAAAAACGATTTGATTCACTCGAATCGCTTCATGAACTTTATAGCCACGGTTTGCAAACTTGCATTCCTTAGTTAATATAAGTATAAGTTCACGAATAATCATTTTTAGAAAATAACCGACCTAAGTACGCGGAATAGGTACGCGGACTTAAGTACCCAGAATAAGTTTGTAAACAGTTCACAAACTCCAACAGATTTTCTCGGGACGAGAACATCCGACAGTTCGCGGACTCTGTTCTGGTTTTCCTGAGCAACACATACTTGGGTTCAAGGAATAAGGAATTATACATATATGTGTTACCACACAATGCTTATAGTTATATCCAACAATGGTTATATATTCTAAACTCTCATTTCAATCATTGAAACATTCTTAGAGGACGTTATATAGTTGTTATTCACAAACTATTTTTCGTCAAAGCCATTTTCAAGTAATTGAAACATAATATGACTTTCGTCACTAGGTAAATATTAACTTGGCCAAAGCGAAAGCTTACCAACACATATTTCAAGAAATAGATAAGCGAGATAAACTCGGCTCGAAATAGCAAATGTGTATAATCAAAGTCTATATAGTAAAACGACTTTTATCTCAAGATAGGATATAGAGTAGATAGACTTTTGAGTGATATATAAGTTCAAGTCTCCACATACCTTTTAGTCGATGAAGTTCCACCAGTTCCTTGAGTAGTTCTTCGTCTTGTATGATGATCGCCATGGAGTTCTTGAGCTCAACTACACTTTCTATCCTAGTCCGAGACTTAGCTATAGTATACGAGAAATCAAGACTTATAGTTTTGATTGCTAACATTGACAAACATGCTTGAGATAGAAACGCATGCGAGTTCGACCGAGCAGTGCTCTAACAGTATATCCAAGAGTTGTATCTCAATTTCTCAATTCAATCCGCAATCAAACAAATAGGAATTCACGAGCCCGATTGGATATAAGATAAATAACTTGAACGGTACTGTTGACGGGAAAAAACTATTTTTACTGTTTTTTTTGAAGTGAAGAGACGACCGTGCAGAGGAAACTCCTGGAACCGAGAAAATTGCTTTAACCTTTTGCAAATAGATGCACTGTAAAAAAGGGAGTGCTTTGAATTCGAGAGATAAATCTGTAAGACTCTGGCCTAAGCCAATTCGGTCACAAGAGAGGATGGGTCGATCTGTAAGAGGGAAGCTGAGAAGTGTGTGAGATCAATGATGATCAAGGATTGTGAGTGTGTTATGTATTCTGCGTGAGGAAAATAAGTTCTAATGATTGAATTTGCTCTGTTGGGAGTAATGGCTCAGACGTTGAGTTCTTGTTCTATTCAACCATGGGTTCAGAGACTAATTTATATTGCAAGAAATAGTAGACACATTGATCCCAATAAGAGTAGGAAAGTAGAAATCGTGCTAAAACCAGTTACTCATCGTGCGGAGACCTAGTTGATTGTCCACCCACTACTTCTTTAACTCCTTCAACCGCTTGCGCGACTTTGTCACATTCTCATCGTGGGTGAACACACGTGCCGTAGGCCGCCAGACCAAAACCCTAGTTAATATCCTCCATGTGACACGATTGATGTCTCGTGATTGTGGAGTCTACAAGGCAGACGTGTATTTAATTAGTCAGTTGTTGACTTGGTGAAATGATGAGTCTTTGCATTGTTGAGTCGAGCATGATTTACGAATGCTCTAGGATTCATGAATTGAACATGTTTGTTGAGACAGATGTATAATTGTCGAATGAATGCTGATGATTAAAGTGAGCAAATATTGTTCACGTGAGAAAATATTGATCGTCTTAGCAAATGTTGCTCGTTTGATGAATTATTGGTAGCGGACCAAATAGAATATTAATTTAAGATACTGGCAACTGGATAGAGTATAATCAACTAAAATGTTGATTGCGGAATCAACATAAAATTATTAGTGTTTGATCCTGCTCAGAATTATGCTTTGCAGAGCCTTGGATTCGAAACCTTAATTTTGATCAATTGTTGGTCAATGATTTATTGAAAATCAACCACGGAGTGAGACAGGGACCGGCTACATGGGGTGACGGGATGACCATGTAGCGCCAAATGCTCGAGTGAGCGAGCACCAAAGTCTCTTGAAGACCAATTGGTGAAAGGGTGATTAAATGCTGGTTTAATCATTTATTGAAATAATGCTCATTTGAGAATTAGGTAATAAACCCTGATTATGGAGAAGTGAAGGACCGACCAAGAAGTCATGGAACCGGCCCTGGTTGGTCATGGGACTGACTGATGATTGTTTGATGAAAGTCTAAGTTGTTTGGAAAAGTTTGAACATGATATGAACAAATTAGGGCAAATTATGAAAATATGTGGGACTGGCCTCTTACAAGCCAAAGGGACAACCTTAGTCGGTGAAGGTAACATGTCCATGTCACCATAGTGTCCGTATCTCAGTCCTGAGAATTTTTGTATTCTCTGATGCGCGTTTGAGCAACATTTGAGAAAATATTAAGAAATCAGGGTTTTGCTCAAACTAAGGAACTTCATAAGATGAAGGAAATAATAGTAATAAAATAAGGAATTACAAGGTGTGGGACCGGCCACGGCTAGGGCATGGCCGGCCGGCTAGTAAGCCTAATCCCACGACACATTTCCTAATTTTATATTACTTCCATGATGTGAAAGAAATATCATGAAATTGAGGAGTTTATTGAAACGAGAGAGTTTTATCAAATGAAGGAGTTTTCGTGAGATGAAGGAAATAATAATAATAATAAAATAAGGGATTAGAAGGTGTGGGACCGGAGACAAAAAGGGCATGCCCCGCTGTCTAGTAAGTCGGACCCGCGATATATTTCCTAATTTTATATTATTTCCATGATGCGAGGGAAATCTCATGAAACTGAGGAGTTTGTTGTAACCAATGAGTTTTCATGAGATGAATGAAATAATAATAATAAAATAAGGAATTACAAGGTGTGGGACCAACCAAGGCTAAGGCACGGTTGGGCGGCTAGGTTCCGCGGCATCTTTCCTAATTTTATATTATTTCCATGATGTAAAGGAAATATCATGAAACTAAGGAATTTGCTCAAATGAAGGGACTTTCATGAGATCAAGGAAAAAAAATAAAATAATAAACGAAGAGGATGGGACTGGCCACGGCGGCATGTCCGGGCGGCCGGTGGGCCCGGTCCCCTAGGCGCCTCAATTAATATTTTATTATTATTATTTTCTTCCCTATTTTGCATAGGTTTCCTCGTTCCTTCGTATTTTTGAATGATCGTTCGTGCATTCAGTGCATTATTGCCGAGTACACTTGGACCATTTTCTATGGGCTTACTCGATGGTGGCTCAGATGCCCGTACGTTGAATATTTACTACTAATCCATGGAATTCTGCTGGGAAGAGCCATGAATTGAAGTAATGAAATATTATGAAAAAACGTAGAATATTTTCTAGGAATTGGATTAGCGAATCTTACGACTAGAAATAATTAATTGATGACTCTATACTAGGAGCGTTGTAGTTATTCGAGAATCGAGGTATGAGCCAGTTGTAGCGTAATACTCGATTTGAATGTTTATTCTGTAAAGTCAGGGAACATTGCGACATCCTGAAGATGTTATTTCTCTATACTAGTGATTAATACATCTAGGAGTCGTCCAGTCATTTTGATTCCATACAAAAGTGATTACTGAAATTGCTCAGTTAATGAAATATGTCGTGGTATCAGTTGAGAGACTACATATGTATGCTCTGAGAGGAAATACACTCAATCGGAGGTTCTTAGGGATGTTCTGAGAGGCAGTACACTCAGTCAGATATCATCGTGGCATGAGTTTTCATGTTTTAAAAGAGAGACATGAATCTCAATATTTGTCTGATGGTCTAATTTTTAATTTGTTGTAGTAAATAAGATTAGAACTCTAAGACTTGTGAAGATTAAAATTTAAAGATTTAATGAAAATGATAAATAAAAGCGAAAGTTACTGGGACTAGGATTCCACCGAATTCATAACATAAGGTTCAATTATTTATTCTCAACAATTATCGCTCAATAAATAAAATAACACCGACTCTTATTTTGCCAAAGTAGATTCTCAAAACATTAGTTATAAATCGTAAGCATGGTACATCAAACATGTAAGCAAGCATGACCATCAAATAAAATAATAACTAATTATTTCAAATCATAAATCAACTTAAAATAAGTGCAAAAGTCATATAGAGAATAAAATAATTTTACCCATGCATGAAATTCAGATTCCTCCGTCGACCCAGTGTAGGGGTCTAGCTCCTCATACTGTAGACACTCTCAGAAGATTATTTTATCGCTCGAAAAGTGTTTACAATGGTGAAAATGAAGAGAAATAACAAAGCAGTGAACTTGCAACGGTTTTGAGGCGTTACAGACTCTTTGTTTACAAAGTAGGTGTTGCGAAATGAAGATATACGTGACTAATGGATTGTTACAAAACTTGAAATATACGACACTGAATAACGACTGTTCTTGATAGTATAATGTTCTTCATATTCATCTTCTCTGCAGCAGAAACTTCTCTCTGCAACTCGTGATTACTCACTCTGTCGCTCTCTGTTCTAACCCCTATCTATCCATATCACAACCATTTCACTCTAATCAACAACCCCATGCAAAACATCTCAGTCACGTCCAAAGTATTTGAAGAGTTTCCTGCCATTCTTTCCCAACAGTCTGAGAGAAAGAATCCCATGCCAAACCCCAGATTCGTTTGTTGTTATACGATACAAAATCAATACCACAAGCTCCTTGAGTTCCATTAATAAACCATCACTTCCAACTTGATAGAGAAACCAAAGTTCATCTCATGCTGATAAGAAATGAGATAGTGGAAAATACCACTGATAGATGTGATGGAGAATAGGACATGACAACTTTTTATTTGTCCAAATCAAATGGCACCAGGTGCTCAGAAAACAACATATGCGCTCATTGGCCCATTAAATGAGATATCTGTGAACTATCTTTACTGGTGCTGATATATAGAAATACTAGGCCACCCACTGGTTTTGGTAGTCTTTGTCGCAACACCGCCATTTAACCTCTAATTTAGTTATTTATTCTCCAGTGATTGAATTCACTCGTACTTTCTACAAAAGCCTTAAAATCGTGTTATTAGCCAAAATATCGAGTCCTAGCTCATATAAATATGGGTATAAAATGTAGCACTTACGTGCTTATCATCTGACTACTGGATCAGGAATATGTAACGTTACTATTTTAGCCTTTGTCAAAAATCCACCATCAACAGGTACCAAAGACCAATGTTCAAGGATAAATCAATTTCAATCAACAACCAAAGGTTGGATTTACCAATTGATCGATTCAACACACAACCTGTGATATTTCTATTATATAACAAAATATAATGCGAAAAAGAAATAACGCAGACACCAAAAGTTTTGTTAACGAGGAAACCGCAAATGCAGAAAAACCCCGGGACCTAGTCCAAATTTGAACACCACACTGTATTAACCCGCTACAGACACTATCCTACTCCAATTTAACTTCGGACTGGAATGTAGTTGAGCCTTAATAAATCTCACACTGATCAAGGTACAGTTGCGCTCTTTACGTCTCTGAATCCCAGCAGGACTCTACGCACTTGATTCCCTTAGTTGATCTCACCCACAACTAAGAGTTGCTACGACCCGAAGTCGAAGACTTGATAAACAAATCTGTATCATACAGAAAAGTCTATAATATAAATAAATCTGTCTCCCGCAGATAAATCTATGAGTTTTGTTCTGTCTTTTGATAGATCAAGGTGAACAGGAACCAATTGATAAACCGGACTTATATTCCCGAAGAACAACCTAGTATTACTAATCACCTCACAATAATATTAATCGATTAACGAAACAAGATATTGTGGAATCACAAACAATGAGACGAAGATGTTTATGACTACTTTTCAATCTTGCGTATCGGAGAATAAATCTCGAGCAAATATTAAAGAAGATAGTACTCAATCACGATAGAAAAAATCAAGATCAGAACATGCAACTGCAGAGAATATAGTTGGGTCTGGCTTCACAATCCCAGTGAAGTCTTTAAGTCGTTAACCTACATGATTTCGTAAAAAACCTAAGGTTAAAGGAGAATCGACTCTAGTATCAACTAGTATCACACAGGAGGTGTGGGGATTAGATTTCCCAGTTGCTAGAGTTCTCCTTTATATAGTCTCCAAATCAGGGTTTGCAATCAATGTTACCTTGGTAACAAAGCATTCAATATTCACCTTTAGATGGAAACCTGATTAGATTCAAGCTAATATCTTTCAACCGTTAGATCGAAAATTGTTATACACAAATGAAATGTACCGTCATTTAGATAAAGGTAATCGTACCTAAACATGTACACTTAGTTGGTTCAACCATAGCTAACCAATGGTTAGCCATATGAGCACTTTCATATCAACCTTATTCATCTTTATCATAACTAGTTCAAATGACTCAAACGAAACTAATTAGAGAGTTATTCAATTATTTATATTCTCATAGAAGTATACAAGACACAATTGAAGTAAAATCGATTTTGATTACTCGAATCATTTCATGAACATTATATCCACGGTTTGCAAAGGATAACATTCCTTATTATATAAATGTATTAGTTCATGAACAAACCGATTTTATAACATAACCTAATTAAGTATGCAAACGGGTACGCATATCTAAGTAGCCGGGATGAGTTTGGTTACACCAGTACGCGTACGGGTACGCAAACCGTTTACTTTTCCAAACTTCAGCAGATATTCACGGAACATGAACTTCCGCCAGTATGCGTACGGGTACGCATACTTGGTTCCCGGACTTCCATAACCAGCCAGTACGCGTACGGGTACGCATACCAAGGTTCACGGATTTTGGACTTTACACAAATGTGAATATACATACTATGTTTATATCCGATCATGGTTATATATATTCTAAACCCTCATTTCAATTATTGAAACATTCTTCGAAGACGACAGTAGCTATCTCACACAAACTATTAGCTTCACAACAATTTTCAAGTGATCGAATGATCAATATGAAACATTCCGAGTCTACATCAAATGACTGTCTCACACAAATCATGTAAGATGTTACAAGATGATTTTCACATGATCATCTTTTGACTTTCGTCAAGATTAAAATATGAACTTGGTTAAAGCGAAATCTTACCAACACACATTTCGAGAAATAGATAAGCGAGATAAACTCGGCTCGAAATACCAAATGTGTATAATTGAAGTCTATATAGCAATACGACTTTTTGTCTCAAATAGGAGATAGATTAGATAGACTTTTGAGTGATAGATGAGTTCAAGTCTCCACATATCTTTTGTTGATGAAGTTCCAAAAGTTCCCTTGAGTAGTTCTTCGTCTTCATTCGATGAACGTCGTGAAGTCTAAAGCTTAACTACACTTACTATCCTAATCCAAGACTTAGCTACAAGTAAACTAAAAATCAATACTTATAGTTTTTGTAACTAAACTTGAGATAGTAACGCTTGCGAGTTCGACCGAGCAGTGCTCTAACACATCATAGTCGTTAGATCTGACTATATTAACTTTCTAATAATTATTTCACAATTTATTCGCTGAGCACCCATATATTTTCTCTTTATTTTTAATTGAGCCCTTCTTCCATTTAAGAGTTCAGACTTTTGTCTAGTCCTATCATAGAATATTATTGATTGTTCTCAAAAAAAAAATTTTCCTTTGTTTTTTTTTTTTTTGGTTTTGAAAAATACGCAGGGTTTAAGGGAACCCAAAACCTTATAACCTACACAAATAAACAAAAAACAAAATAAAAAAATAAACTACTGCCGGTAGAACACCTGACGGCTACTGTGACAATCCAAACCTTTTCTCGGGTTTAACTGAACCCATTAAACAAATGACTCACCTAGAATGGGTAAGACTCTTATCCTCGAGTATTCTTAACACTTTTTGGTCGCCCGAACAATGAATAGTAATGCCTAAATAGTATGAGTCTGCCCAAAATCAAAGCATGTATTCTTGGAGGGCGACTGGTATCATAAACTAGGGTGCTTAAATAGCTATGCATGCAGCATGACACATCGCGTTTTTAGGGAAATAAAAATAAAACTCCGTCTTTCTTCACGAGGATTCTAGGGGGCAGGAACCATTTTTCTTTCATATCTTTACGAGTGTGTTGTTGTGGTTTCATCTCCATCTCTTAACTGTCACTAAAGAAATTTTGAATTAGGAAGACCAACCCATCGATTTGTTCACTTTCTATCTTCTCTCTTTCAAATAGTTTCTGAACGTGAAGAAGATGGTCGTTGTTAATTTAGGAGTCGTGAAGTTGGGTACTTCTGAAATTCGTATCAAATGAAATCACTTGAGATTTGGGGGTCTTTGCTATAAATCTATTCCATCAGCAAATCCATGGGATGGGTTGGTAGAAATCAGGGTGAGTTTCTGATTCATGAAATCCATTCACATGAAAACTTTGGTTTGAGATATTTGAGAATCTAGGGTTCATGTTGTGAAGTTGGAGATTTTTATTATAACCCATATTATTGAAAATAGATTAGTTGGGTATCAAATTATCATCATGAATTGCTCAAAAATTTATTTGATTGTTATAATTGTTGTAATTTCTCATGATCAATTCGTTCTTGGATTTCTTGTATATATAAAACCCTAAAATTACGTTTTACTATGGTATTGATATCTTTCATTCCAGCCGTTGGAATGTTGTGAATTTGTAGTATGTTGTCCTTCATTAATCCATGAAGTTACGGTAAAATTTTTAGGAAGATCAGGCAAGATAAGTAAGTAAATCGCTAAACTTATCATGACTGCCTTCTGCAAGTTTAAAATCCTGAACGGCCTACTTGGAATGGGTGTGTCTCATTATTCGTATATCGGATTAAGCTGAATTTTTAATATGTTGTTTATATATACGTAAGTAACCTACTGTGAAATTTTCATAAATTTCTGATCACTTTAGATGTTCCAAAGTATGAGGTTAACATGTCTGATTTCTGTAGGACAGTAATGCAAGTAGTAAATTTGTGATACATATATATTCTTATTGAACCGTCAGAATGCTGTGATTTTTGAGTAGGTTGTGTTATTATGAGTCATAACACTACTGCAAGAATGTGGAGATGATCGGGTAGTATGTACTATTTCAAAGATTAGAAAACCATGACTGCACTATGCGAAATAGAAATCTCGCGCAACATAGTTTGTCTTGCATTATCTCATTAATTAGTCATCGTGTTGAGCTAGAAATTTCATACGTTATCATATATTATATTTCTGAGTCACAGTAGATGTCCAGTGCTTATTCATAGCTTTGATTGGAATAGACTCTTGATATTTGTCTTATGCGGAACCCCCATTATGTCAATGAAAATAATTTGGACTTAGTAGCTCAAACAGATCGAAGGAATCTGTTGCATTTGATTTCTGTAGAATCGGTAGACTGTACTCTGAGTATGTTTGAGTTTCCATGTATTATTTAAAGAGATCAAACTACGTACTTGATGCGAAAGACTATGGCTCTCAGCGGAGAGGCTACCTAAAACATTTCCTGAATTTAATTTGTGTTATATCTTGCCGGCAATTATGGCGTTGCTGTTCTAGTGATGGGGTCATCATGTAAATGATTGTATAATGATTAGTTAACTTGGAAGCGTAATTTATGTTTTGTTTATCAACAAAAGTCATTTATGTACTTGTCAATTTAGTGGACTGCTGTGACGTCCTTGATAGAAATGAACTCACAACGTTTGTAGCTAGGATCCGGTGATTAGACTAATTAATAGCTAGACGTTATTGTTGGACTGGCTTGGGTTGTTCTAGTATATCTTGGTGATTTATTTTTTAGTAGTCTGGTTGAGATAGAGATTAGAGAGGATGCATTTTATATGTATACAATGACGTAGAATGATCTGTATTGATTAGATAGGATAAACTAATTTGGTCAATTCGAAGTTCAATTTATCACAAGGAAATGTGATTCCACTATGAAATAAATGTGATAATGTCGTTATTTTCTTGGTATCCTTATGATGGATAAATTACAGTGAATGTCTTTGACTGCTTAAATATTTTGCGTATAAAGCTATAAAAATTACTATGCGGAGTACAAACACATTTTCTAGATTCGTCGCATTCCCGTCTTGCATTAGCTATCGACCTGATGCCTGGCTTGGTAGCATAATTTAGCAGTGTGCTTATTTTCAGGTCACTTGGATTTGGTATGGGATAGTTGGAGATCTTTTGCTTCATATTCATTAGTGATACTGGTGGTACCTTGACAAAGTGCAAGACTACGGGAATCTAGTTAAGTAGGTAGTTCTGTGGATTATGATTTCCACGGACCATGCGAGTTTGATTTTGTTTATTTAATCATGTGTTTTAGACTACTTGACTGTGATCAATCACCACTCATTGTGACTTACTTCCTATGGGTTGTGGATTACTTGGACTTATCTATTATGAGCTTCTGTAAAATTAAATGCAACAACTATCTACGACATGCTATATATTTCAGTATTACACATTTTGAAGTGGATTGTGTGGTTTGCTATTAATTTTCTTATAAAGAGTTGTATTGTATGAGTAGGGAAAACTTCCAAATCTCAATATGGTGACGGGGGTAGCCAAACGGGAATATCAGTTGCAGTGGTCAATGGTTGTATGTTTTATCAGTTTGTATCTTGATATTAGTTACTAATAAACCTATTTTAGGGACTCCCAAATCAAGCCACAAGCTCCCTGATGTGTTTTTAGACAATATCCAAGTTATGTATGAAAGTCGTGTAGGCATATTTGTCGTGTATACATATTTGGTTAGAATTACTCATCTGTGAGCAAGTAGTCTAAAATTCCCATTTGACTTGTTAAACTGGTATGGATTATTTTATCATTTTTTTCACCTGCTATTTATTGAGAGTTCTTTCGTACATAATAAGATAGATGAATAGCCCTCGGTGTCTTGGCTTACTCCGAGTAGTACTTTGCTCGTAATTCATTGTGTATACTGCAAGTGGAATCAGTTTACTTGATATTCCAGTGAGAGATAGTTGCTACCATTATCGGCAGTTCATACTATCTAAATAAATTGACGAACTATGGTCGTGCTTGATTCCTTCGAGCAACGGAGAGGGTACGTAGGCAGCCGCTATGCGGTTCAGCACAAATCCACAAAGTTGTTCATATCATCTGAAAAGGGTTGGTTGCTGCTTCGCAGTTCACACCACCTATTCGGAGATGATTGCAACTTTGGCATAATATATCGATGGTAAGAGGTAGTTGCAGTATTAGCTGCTCATACTACCTAGTGAGAGATGATTGTTATCAGCTCTCATGATAGGCAACGGGCCGTGTAAATTATTAGAGTTGGAAACTGGCCATCTCCCATTTTTGGCAATTGGCCAGATAACATGTTGGAATTGGCAACTGGCCGTCTGTTTATTTTGGCAATTGGCCGTCTGTTTGTTTTGGCAATTGGCCATCTGATTATTTTGGCAACTGGCCGTCTGTTAATTTTGGCAATTGGTCGTCTGTTTGTTTTGGCAACTGGCCATCTGTTTGGAAATTGGAACTCTTGTGGAAATTTATGAGTATTATGGTATGGGACATATGCTCATAGAATTCTAACCTTGAGACCAATGAGATTTCTGTTCAGCAGGATCCCAAGCTTGTTGTTCAGTTAGAATTAATTGGTACCCACTGAGACAGGGATTTTATTAATGAACATTTTTTTTTTCTTGAGTGGCGTTTCAAGGAGTCAGAGCTTACCTAGTGGGATGAAATCCGGTTCGTTGGAAGTCCATATTTTCCGATCCGTCACAGTTGGTATCAGAGCAGTTCCGGTTCAAACGGTACTGTGCGTTTGGAACTCACCCGTGTTCAGTTCGCGCGGTAGCTGCAGGTAATTCTCTTCACTTGTGGTTTCATTTTGAACTTCGGGACGAAGTTATTTTAAGGGGTTAATGGTGTGACATTCCAAACCTTTTCTCGCGTTTAATGAACCCATTAAACAAATGACTCACCTAGAATGGTTAAGTGTCTTATCCTCAAGTATTCTTAACACTTTTTGGTCGCCTGAACAATGAATAGTAATGCCTAAATAGTATGAGTCTGCCCAAAATCAAAACATGTATCCTTGGAGGGCGACTGGTATCATAAACTAGGGTGCTTAAATAGATGCATGCAGCATGACACGTCGAGTTTTTAGGGAAATAAAAATAAAACTCCGTCTTTCTTCACGAGGATTCTAGGGGGCAGGAACCATTTTTCTTTCATATTTTTACTTGAGTGTGTTTTGTGGTTTCATCTCCATCTTAAACTGTCACTACAGAAATTTTGAATTAGGAAGACCAACCCATCGATTTGTTCACTTTCTATCTTCTCTCTTTCAAATAGTTTCTGAACGTGAAGAAGATGGTCGTTGTTAATTTAGGAGTCGTGAAGTTGGGTACTTCTGAAATTCATTTCAAATGAAATCACTGGAGATTTGGGGTCTTTGCTATAAATCTATTCCATCAGCAAATCCATGGGATGGGGGTAGAAATCAGGGTGAGTTTCTGATTCATGAAATCCATTCACATGAAAACTTTGGTTTGAGATATTTGAGAATCTAGGGTTCATGTTGTGAAGTTGGAGATTTTTATTATAACCCATATTATTGAAAATAGATTAGTTGGGTATCAAATTATCATCATGAATTGCTCAAAAATTTATTTGATTGTTATAATTGTTGTAATTTCTCATGATCAATTCGTTCTTGGATTTCTTGTATATATAAAACCCTAAAATTACGTTTTACTATGGTATTGATATCTTTCATTCCAGCCGTTGGAATGTTGTGAATTTGTAGTATATTGTCCTTCATTAATCCATGAAGTTACGGTAAAATTTTTAGGAAGATCAGGCAAGATAAGTACCAAAATCGCTAAACTTATCATGACTGCCTTCTGCAAGTTTAAAATCCTGAACAGCCTACTTGGAATGGGTGTGTCTCATTATTCGTATATCGGATTAAGCTGAATTTTTAATATGTTGTTTATATATACGTAAGTAACCTACTGTGAAATTTTCATAAATTTCTGATCACTTTAGATGTTCCAAAGTATGAGGTTAACATGTCTGATTTCTGTAGGACGGTAATGCAAGTAGTAAATTTGTGATACATATATATTCTTATTGAACCGTCAGAATGCTGTGATTTTTGAGTAGGTTGTGTTATTATGAGTCATAACACTACTGCAAGAATGTGGAGATGATCGGGTAGTATGTACTATTTCAAAGATTAGAAAACCATGACTGCACTCTGCGAAATAGAAATCTCGTGCAACATAGTTTGTCTTGCATTATCTCATTAATTAGTCATCGCGTTGAGCTAGAAATTTTATGCGTTATCATATATTATATTTCTGAGTCACAGTAGATGTCCAGTGCTTATTCATAGCTTTGATTGGAATAGACTCTTGATATTTGTCTTATGCGGAACCCCCATTATGTCAATGAAAATAATTTGGACTTAGTAGCTCAAACAGATCGAAGGAATCTGTTGCATTTGATTTCTGTAGAATCGGTAGACTGTACTCTGTGTATGTTTGAGTTTCCATGTATGATTTAAAGAGATCAAACTAGGTACTTGATGCGAAAGACTATGGCTCTCAGCGGAGAGGCTACCTAAAACATTTCCTGAATTTAATTTGTGTTATATCTTGCCGGCAATTGCAGCGTTGCTGTTCTAGTGATGGGGTCATCATGTAAATGATTGTATAATGATTAGTTAACTTGGAAGCGTAATTTATGTTTTGTTTATCAACAAAAGTCATTTATGTACTTGTCAATTTAGTGGACTGCTGTGACGTCCTTGATAGAAATGAACTCACAACGTTTGTAGCTAGGATCCGGTGATTAGACTAATTAATAGCTAGACGTTATTGTTGGACTGGCTTGGGTTGTTCTAGTATATCTTGGTGATTTATTTTTTAGTAGTCTGGTTGAGATAGAGATTAGAGAGGATGCATTTTATATGTATACAATGACGTAGAATGATCTGTATTGATTAGATAGGATAAACTAATTTGGTCAATTCGAAGTTCAATTTATCACAAGGAAATGTGATTCCACTATGAAATAAATGTGATAATGTCGTTATTTTCTTGGTATCCTTATGATGGATAAATTACAGTGAATGTCTTTGACTGCTTAAATATTTTGCGTATAAAGCTATAAAAATTACTATGCGGAGTACAAACACATTTTCTAGATTCGTCGCATTCCCGTCTTGCATTAGCTATCGACCTGATGCCTGGCTTGGTAGCATAATTTAGCAGTGTGCTTATTTTCAGGTCACTTGGATTTGGTATGGGATAGTTGGAGATCTTTTGCTTCATATTCATTAGTGATACTGGTGGTACCTTGACAAAGTGCAAGACTACGGGAATCTAGTTAAGTAGGTAGTTCTGTGGATTATGATTTCCACGGACCATGCGAGTTTGATTTTGTTTATTTAATCATGTGTTTTAGACTACTTGACTGTGATCAATCACCACTCATTGTGACTTACTTCCTATGGGTTGTGGATTACTTGGACTTATCTATTATGAGCTTCTGTAAAATTAAATGCAACAACTATCTACGACATGCTATATATTTCAGTATTACACATTTTGAAGTGGATTGTGTGGTTTGCTATTAATTTTCTTATAAAGAGTTGTATTGTATGAGTAGGGAAAACTTCCAAATCTCAATATGGTGACGGGGGTAGCCAAACGGGAATATCAGTTGCAGTGGTCAATGGTTGTATGTTTTATCAGTTTGTATCTTGATATTAGTTACTAATAAACCTATTTTAGGGACTCCCAAATCAAGCCACAAGCTCCCTGATGTGTTTTTAGACAATATCCAAGTTATGTATGAAAGTCGTGTAGGCATATTTGTCGTGTATACATATTTGGTTAGAATTACTCATCTGTGAGCAAGTAGTCTAAAATTCCCATTTGACTTGTTAAACTGGTATGGATTATTTTATCATTTTTTTCACCTGCTTATTTATTGAGAGTTCTTTCGTACATAAATAAGATAGATGAATAGCCCTCGGTGTCTTTGGCTTACTCCGAGTAGTACTTTGCTCGTAATTCATTGTGTATACTGCAAGTGGAATCAGTTTACTTGATATTCCAGTGAGAGATAGTTGCTACCATTATCGGCAGTTCATACTATCTAAATAAATTGACGAACTATGGTCGTGCTTGATTCCTTCGAGCAACGGAGAGGGTACGTAGGCAGCCGCTATGCGGTTCAGCACAAATCCACAAAGTTGTTCATATCATCTGAAAAGGGTTGGTTGCTGCTTCGCAGTTCACACCACCTATTCGGAGATGATTGCAACTTTGGCATAATATATCGATGGTAAGAGGTAGTTGCAGTATTAGCTGCTCATACTACCTAGTGAGAGATGATTGTTATCAGCTCTCATGATAGGCAACGGGCCGTGTAAATTATTAGAGGTTGGAAACTGGCCATCTCCATTTTTGGCAATTGGCCAGATAACATGTTGGAATTGGCAACTGGCCGTCTGTTTTTTTGGCAATTGGCCGTCTGTTTGTTTTGGCAATTGGCCATCTGATTATTTTGGCAACTGGCCGTCTGTTAATTTTGGCAATTGGTCGTCTGTTTGTTTTGGCAACTGGCCATCTGTTTGGAAATTGGAACTCTTGTGGAAATTTATGAGTTATGGTATGGGACATATGCTCATAGAATTCTAACCTTGAGACCAATGAGATTTCTGTTCAGCAGGATCCCAAGCTTGTTGTTCAGTTAGAATTAATTGGTACCCACTGAGACAGGGATTTTATTAATGAACATTTTTTTTTTCTTGAGTGGCGTTTCAAGGAGTCAGAGCTTACCTAGTGGGATGAAATCCGGTTCGTTGGAAGTCCATATTTTCCGATCCGTCACAGTTGGTATCAGAGCAGTTCCGGTTCAAACGGTACTGTGCGTTTGGAACTCACCCGTGTTCAGTTCGCGCGGTAGCTGCAGGTAATTCTCTTCACTTGTGGTTTCATTTTGAACTTCGGGACGAAGTTATTTTTAAGGGGTTAATGGTGTGACATTCCAAACCTTTTCTCGCGTTTAACTGAACCCATTAAACAAATGACTCACCTAGAATGGGTAAGTGTCTTATCCTCAAGTATTCTTAACACTTTTTGGTCGCCTGAACAATGAATAGTAATGCCTAAATAGTATGAGTCTGCCCAAAATCAAAACATGTATCCTTGGAGGGCGACTGGTATCATAAACTAGGGTGCTTAAATAGCTATGCATGCAGCATGACACGTCGAGTTTTTAGGGAAATAAAAATAAAACTCCGTCTTTCTTCACGAGGATTCTAGGGGGCAGGAACCATTTTTCTTTCATATTTTTACTTGAGTGTGTTGTTGTGGTTTCATCTCCATCTCTTAACTGTCACTACAGAAATTTTGAATTAGGAAGACCAACCCATCGATTTGTTCACTTTCTATCTTCTCTCTTTCAAATAGTTTCTGAACGTGAAGAAGATGGTCGTTGTTAATTTAGGAGTCGTGAAGTTGGGTACTTCTGAAATTCATTTCAAATGAAATCACTGGAGATTTGGGGTCTTTGCTATAAATCTATTCCATCAGCAAATCCATGGGATGGGTTGGTAGAAATCAGGGTGAGTTTCTGATTCATGAAATCCATTCACATGAAAACTTTGGTTTGAGATATTTGAGAATCTAGGGTTCATGTTGTGAAGTTGGAGATTTTTATTATAACCCATATTATTGAAAATAGATTAGTTGGGTATCAAATTATCATCATGAATTGCTCAAAAATTTATTTGATTGTTATAATTGTTGTAATTTCTCATGATCAATTCGTTCTTGGATTTCTTGTATATATAAAACCCTAAAATTACGTTTTACTATGGTATTGATATCTTTCATTCCAGCCGTTGGAATGTTGTGAATTTGTAGTATATTGTCCTTCATTAATCCATGAAGTTACGGTAAAATTTTTAGGAAGATCAGGCAAGATAAGTACCAAAATCGCTAAACTTATCATGACTGCCTTCTGCAAGTTTAAAATCCTGAACAGCCTACTTGGAATGGGTGTGTCTCAGTATTCGATATCGGATTAAGCTGAATTTTTAATATGTTGTTTATATATACGTAGTAACCTACTGTGAAATTTTCATAAATTTTGATCACTTTAGATGTTCCAAAGTATGAGGTTAACATGTCTGATTTCTGTAGGACGGTAATGCAAGTAGTAAATTTGTGATACATATATATCTTATTGAACCGTCAGAATGCTGTGATTTTTGAGTAGGTTGTGTTATTATGAGTCATAACACTACTGCAAGAATGTGGAGATGATCGGGTAGTATGTACTATTCAAAGATTAGAAAACCATGACTGCACTCTGCGAAATAGAAATCTCGTGCAACATAGTTTGTCTTGCATTATCTCATTAATTAGTCATCGCGTTGAGCTAGAAATTTTGCGTTATCATATATTATATTTCTGAGTCACAGTAGATGTCCAGTGCTTATTCATAGCTTTGATTGGAATAGACTCTTGATATTTGTCTTATGCGGAACCCCCATTATGTCAATGAAAATAATTTGGACTTAGTAGCTCAACAGATCGAAGGAATCTGTTGCATTTGATTTCTGTAGAATCGGTAGACTGTACTCTGTGTATGTTTGAGTTTCCATGTATGATTTAAAGAGATCAAACTAGGTACTTGATGCGAAAGACTATGGCTCTCAGCGGAGAGGCTACCTAAAACATTTCCTGAATTTAATTTGTGTTATATCTTGCCGGCAATTGCAGCGTTGCTGTTCTAGTGATGGGGTCATCATGTAAATGATGTATAATGATTAGTTAACTTGGAAGCGTAATTTATGTTTTGTTATCAACAAAAGTCATTTATGTACTTGTCAATTTAGTGGACTGCTGTGACGTCCTTGATAGAAATGAACTCAACGTTTGTAGCTAGGATCCGGTGATTAGACTAATTAATAGCTAGACGTTATTGTTGGACTGGCTTGGGTTGTTCTAGTATATCTTGGTGATTTATTTTTTAGTAGTCTGGTTGAGATAGAGATTAGAGAGGATGCATTTTATATGTATACAATGACGTAGAATGATCTGTATTGATTAGATAGGATAAACTAATTTGGTCAATTCGAAGTTCAATTTTCACAAGGAAATGTGATTCCACTATGAAATAAATGTGATAATGTCGTTATTTTCTTGGTATCCTTATGAGATAAATTACAGTGAATGTCTTTGACTGCTTAAATATTTTGCGTATAAAGCTATAAAAATTACTATGCGGAGTACAAACACATTTTCTAGATTCGTCGCATTCCCGTCTTGCATTAGCTATCGACCTGATGCCTGGCTTGGTAGCATAATTTAGCAGTGTGCTTATTTTCAGGTCACTTGGATTTGGTATGGGATAGTTGGAGATCTTTTGCTTCATATTCATTAGTGATACTGGTGGTACCTTGACAAAGTGCAAGACTACGGGAATCTAGTTAAGTAGGTAGTTCTGTGGATTATGATTTCCACGGACCATGCGAGTTTGATTTTGTTTATTTAATCATGTGTTCTAGACTACTTGACTGTGATCATTCACCACTCATTGTGACTTACTTCCTATGGGTTGTGGACTACATGGACTTATTGGTGTGAAATGCAAAGACACACAAAAGCTTGCAAGTATACAAGGTCAAGATTTGTAATAAAAGGGTGAGTAGGGGTTTGTCCACAGGGAGAGGAGCATATAAGAAGTTTTCCTAGGCTAATAAGAGTGGCAATGCACTAAGGCAGTGAGCAAAACATGTAAATGATATGAACCAAGGCTTGGAAAGTAAAGCAACAAAGAAACAGCTAAGAGAGCAGCAAATAACCAAGGCTTGGAAGCCAAGGGCAGGTGAGTTCAGTGCACTGACTTGAGTGCACAGTAGCTACAAAATGCAAGAAAATGAAAGGCAAGAAAAGTAACTGAAACAAGCATACAGGACTGAAAATAAAAGTGACTGAAATTAAGATTGACTGAAAGAGAAGTGGTGGGTAAGCCAAGGCTTATGATCCACCTTGTGTCCTAATCAAGTGACATGGTCTATGTTCATTCCTAAGCATACATAGAAAAAAACACCAACTTGCTCACTAGTCTACCCCTAGCATTGGCTGTCTTTTGACAGTACCAATCACAGGCTCTATGAGCATTGGCCTCTCTCATTTACACAATCAAAACATAGCAACAGGAAGTAACTATCCTAGCTCAATTACACTTGACAGTGCACAAGGCTTCACTGAGCCTTGGCCTGAAGTGATTAGCTCATGCTAACCATGTAGTGCAACATACATACACTAACATAGATAATTCATACATAACTAGCAACATATCAGATAACTCAACACATAAGCAACTTGCAACTGTCAACTGAAACACTGAAATTTGAAGTTCATAAAATTTGTAGCAATTCTCTACTGGCTAGTCCAGAGAGGTAAATAGTGTCCCCTACACACTTCACACAACACAATTTATACCCATTACACATTTTTGGGTTTTCCCCAATTTTCCCCCAAAATCAGTAGAACTAGGGTTTGGTGAAATTGATTTACCTACTGTTGATGAGATACTCGCTCCATCTCGTCGACCCAATCTTCTCCTGCTTCTTCTCGTTCTCTCGAGCTCCAATTGATGCTTTAATCATCATTATATCCCCAATTTCTCACCTAGGGTTTCAGGCAGAGAGATGAGAAATTGAGGTTATTAATGATGCTAAAGAGATGGTACGTGATGGGTTTAGGTAGAATAGAGTTGGGGAGAAATTAGTGGAGTGATTTGGGGTGAGGTGGTGGTGATGGAGACGGACATGGTGGTGGTACGGGGCATGGCGGTTCTGCAGAGGGGGTGATGGAGGAGATGGTTCGATGGAGAAGGGAAGGGTGTGTTTGTTTGAGGTGTAGGTGCTCGGTCGCTAGGGTGTGAGGCGAGTGTATCGAGTGTGATGATATGCGACGCTGAGCCGTGGGATAGGGAGATGAAAGATCAATCGGACGGTGAGATGAAGTGAAGCTTGTAGCGACCGCTGGATTTTTTATACAACGAAGTTAACGGCTCTAGATGGGGTTAGGTGTTGTAGTGTAAGGCGGAGATATCAAACGTTGATGAACAGCAAGGGAGCGACCGTTGGATTCAACTACCATCTAATCTGAAGGCTTGGAATTTCAGCGCTGTGGTGCTTGGCAGAGACTTCAGATTTTGATGCTCTATGAAGGAGCGACCATCGGATGCTTCTGAGAACTGATCTGACGGCTGAGAACGGAGGCGCTTTTGTGTGTAGAAAATGAGGTTGTGCGCACCATTCTTCGCGGCTTCCTTGCGTAATTTCTCCCGGCTTTTCACTACTTTTCGCTCTTTTCGCTCCGCGACTCATCCGAACTTTATTTATTACCTAAAAATGCAAAATTAATTAATAAAAATATTTATTCTTGAAAACAATGAAAATACAGAATATGGGATAAAATGTAGAATTAATGCACAAAAGATGAGTTAAAATGCCAACAAAAAGGGATAAATATATACAATATTTGGCACTCATCAAATACCCCCAAACCTGAATTTTACTTGTCCTCAAGTAAAACAAAACTAAGGAAATCCTAACTATACCACTGTCGCTGGTCTCTCGAATGCATTTAGCGTATGCACTAAGCCTTTTAAACCACTAAGTGTCCCTAGTGGACGAGTTGAAGTCTCGTGAAGGTTTGCTTAGAACGTACCTACAAAGTTCTAGGTCAAAATATAAGCTCAGATTCCATCAAATGTGACATGTGCAAAACAGTTAAGCTCACAGCAAAATGGAGATGTCAATCTAGCTATCGAAGGCACAATCCTAGCACTGATAACAAAAAAAGACATGTGATAAGAGTGTAAAGTGTATTACACATGTGTAAAGAAAGATCTGAAGTCATGACTACTAATCACCAAGAGATAGTTTCTCAGGCTAAGAACTGAGGTCGAAATCTAGCTAGCTGTCCGGACTTTACGAGAATTGTGAATGAGTTGGAGGTATTTCACAATTACTCGCGTTGTACATCAATGGCATACACCCTCCTTGCTTATTACAATAAAACAACAAAATGACTATTTACATGACTCTTATTTACATGACTATTCTCTTTTTATTTTTGGAACAAGAGATGATGGAATACTTGATTTTTTTTTTTTTTTTTTTTTTTTTTAAGAGTAAACACTTTTGATACAAATACAAAAGGAAACAAAAATTACATGACACTTTGCAAGAGGTAGCCCTTTCTGATGCACCCAGTTAAATTCGATGGTTGTCTTTCTTAATGTAACCTCCACCTTCTATCCCAACCAACCAAAGAACAAGCTAGTCAAGTTTCGTTCAGTATTCTAAAGTGATTGGCAATCGTAACTTCCTATCAAACACCTTGAAGATCGAGGCCATACATGTATTGGTAGATCGTGCGCGTGCAAATTTCTTATCACTATGTGAATTGTGCTAGAATCAGGGTGCCTAAATATCTAGACTAAGACTCCTAATAAAAATACATATTTGCACAAGAGTCAGCATTTCAAGGTAAATGAGCTCCATTTTTATGATTTTTCATTTTTTAATTTTTTTGAATTTTTTTTTTGATTTTTCAATTTTTTTGGAATTTTTCAATTTTTTCAAAAAGAAGAAGGAGTTCGTTTTCAATTATAGCAAATTATCATGGCATCTACTCTATACCCCCAAACCTAAACTAAACATTGTCCTCAATGTTTCAAAACATGGAAAGAATTATAAAACAATATATGAAGAGGGACATGCTGAGTAGAGTAAAAGGAGAGAGAATACCCGATTTTACGGTGGTAGCTCGATTAAAACTCCGTTATTTCAAGGCAAAAATCCATCATATTAGCAGTCACAATGGATGAGCACAAAATATACACAAAGGGAAATTTAACTAACACATTATCTACAAGAAAATTTTGGTTTTTAATGGGATTGGACTTTTTGGAAAAAAAAATTTGGTTTTGTTGGGAAAAAGACAAATTTTGGTTTTGATGGGAAAACGAAAAATTTTGGTTTTTAGGGAAAGAGTTGGAAAACTTTTTTGGTTATTTAGGGAAAGAGTGGACCAGTTTAGTCCACATAGACTGGGTCCTCCAGGTTGGTTGTTTCAATGTCGGGTGGAAATGGCTCAAGGAATGGCTTTAATCTCTGCCCGTTGACTTTGAAAACGTTCTTGTTGGAGACATCCTCCAACTCTACAGCTCCATGAGGAAAAACTGTGCGTACTAGGTACGGACCCTTCCATCTGGAACGCAGTTTTCCTGGAAAAAGATGTAATCGGGAGTCATACAGCAAGACTTTCTGACCAGGAGTGAAGGATTTGCGTAGAATACGCTTATCATGAAATATCTTCATCATTTGCTTGTACAGCTTGGCACTGTCATAAGCCTCATTTCTCAATTCATCCAACTCGTTGAGTTGAAGTTTCCGTTGAATTCCAGCTTCGTCCAGAGAGAAGTTCAGCTCTTTGATAGCCCAGTAGGCACGATGTTCTAATTCCACAGGTAGATGGCACAGCTTTCCATACACTAGACGATAGGGGGACATGCCAATTGGTGTCTTATAAGCTGTTCTATAGGCCCACAAAGCATCATTCAATCTCAATGACCAATCTTTCCTGGACGGGTTGACCGTCTTCTCCAGAATGTGCTTAATTTCCCTATTAGACACTTCCACTTGTCCACTAGTCTGAGGGTGGTACGGAGTAGCAACCTTGTGAGTTATGCCATACTTGCGTACTAAAGACTCAAAGTACTTGTTACGAAAATGTGAACCGCCGTCACTGATGATAGCTCTAGGGGTACCAAAACGTGAAAATATGTTCTCCTTTAGAAATGAAAGTACCACCTTGTGGTCATTTGTTCTGGTTGCTATGGCTTCTACCCACTTAGAAACGTAATCAACTGCGACTAGGATGTACAACTTGCTGTCAGACATGGGAAATGGACCCATGAAGTCTATCCCCCAAACATCAAAAATCTCCACAATCAAAATGGGGTTATAACCGGAAAAGCCATCTAGAAAACAGTAGTGACTGTGTCCAGACACACGTTCTAGCATTTGGTCAAAGAAAGGGAGCGGGAAGTGATCCTTCCTTGTTAATGTGTTCAACTTCCTGTAGTCGATGCATACTCGCCATCCTGTGATTGTACGAGTAGGGACTAATTCATTCTTGTCGTTCTGAACAACAGTAATGCCTGACTTCTTAGGCACAACTTGAATGGGACTAACCCATTTGATATCGGGAATTGGGTATATGATACCTGCATCAAGTAGTTTCAGGATTTCTCCTTTGACTACATCTCTCATGTTAGGGTTAAGTCTCCTTTGCATTTCCCTCGATGGTTTGGCATTCTCTTCAAGGTTAATGTGGTGCATGCAAATGGTGGGACTAATTCCTTTGAGATCTGAGATGGTCCATCCTAAGGCCTCTTTGTGTTCCTTAAGTACTTCTAAAAGCTTACTTTCCTGTTCCGTGTCTAAACATGATGAAATAATGACAGGTAAAGTATCAGAAGAACCTAGGAATGCGTACTTCAATGTACTAGGCAATGTTTTCAATTCAAGCTTGGGTGGCTCAACAATGGATGGAATAAGCTTGGAATCAGAGAATAGGGGTGGTTCCACTTCATATTTCCTTTCAGTGATGTCCATTTGAGGTACAGATTCGAGCAGAGATAGGACGTCACTACAGTATGCATCATCATAGAAATCAGGGTTAAAGTTCTCCATACATGCTTGAAAGGGGTCGACGGATAGAATGTTAGTCAACGAATCTTGCATTAATCCTTCAATCATATTAACTTCATGCACATCATCATCATCAAGATTCACAGGTTGTTGACTAATATCGAACACATTCAGTTCTACCGTCATGTTACCAAAAGACAGTTTCAACACTCCATTCCGACAGTTGATGATCGCGTTGGACGTAGCCAAGAAAGGACGTCCTAAGATGACAGGAATGTGACAGTCTGGGTTTTGTACAGGTTGAGTGTCTAAGACAATGAAGTCTACGGGAAAATAGAATTTGTCAACCTTGATCAAAACATCTTCCACCACTCCACGAGGAATCTTGACAGATCGGTCTGCCAGTTGTAGAGTGATAGATGTTGGTTTCAACTCCCCAAGACCTAACTGCTCATAAACAGAATATGGCAGTAGGTTAACACTTGCACCTAGGTCTAATAACGCTTTATTGACCGTGTGTTCTCCAATAGTGCAAGAAATTGTTGGACATCCTGGATCCCTAAACTTGGGTGGAGTTTTGTTCAGAATGATGGAACTCACTTGCTCAGCCAAGAAAGCACGTTTTTGCACATTGAGCTTGCGCTTTTGAGTGCACAAGTCTTTGAGGAATTTGGCGTAAGCAGGGATTTGCTTGATTGCTTCAAGAAAAGGAATGTTGATGTTGACTCTCTTGAACAGATCTAACATCTCATTGTAATGGGTACTTTTCTGTTGATAGATCAATCTTTGAGGAAATGGAGCAACAGGAAGATGAGTTGGCAAAGGGACATTCACAGCAGTAGAATTGTCAGGCTCTCCAACTTGCTCAGGTTCTTTGGTTTTCTGGGGTTGTGGAGACAACGTGGAATTTGCATCAGACTCATTAGGTTCGCCCACGTTGTTCTCGATGACTTTACCACTTCGGAGGGTGGTAATGGCATGGATTTGATCAGGTGAGGTTTCAGTGCAGGATGTTGTGCCTGTTTGAAATATCCTCTTTGGATTTTGTTGGGGTTGGCTCGGAAGTTTACCCTTTTCTCTCTCACATATTTGATCCATCTTTTGATCTAGATTTTTCTGACTTTGCATCAAACTCTGAAACATTTCCTCTAAGGTGGATAATCTCTTGTCGGTATTGTGTTGAGGATATGATTGTTGTTGAGAGTTTGATTGTTGTTGAGGGTTTCTCGGGTGTTGATAACCTTGATTGTTCTGATATCCCTGATTGTTTTGATAGCTCTGATTGGGTTGATAGCTCTGATTGGGTTGAGATGGTCCTCCTTGAGTGGGTCCTTTTGACCATGAAAAGTTAGGGTGGTTTCTCCATCCTGGATTGTAGGTCTGTGAATAAGGGTTATGCTCTGGTTTCTGAAACATGGCATGTGCCTGTTCAAGCCTAGACTCCTGGACTACAAGCAAATCTGGACAATTTTGGAATTGATGGTTGGGGTCGTTACAAGCAGCACAAACAGATGAAGCGACATGTTCTCGGAGAGTAGTGGTGGAAGGTTTTGAATTTTTATGTAGTTCTAACTCTTCTAATCTCCTAACTATTGATGCCATGTTTGCTCTACCCTCAAAATCCGCTTCAATCCTAAAAGCCTTTGCTTCGGATGTAGTCTTTCTGGTTTCACGGATGGATTCCCACTGTTGCGTCTTTTCAGCTACTTCAATCAAGAAGTCCCAAGACGCGTCAGCAGTTTTGTCTACGAATAGACCATTACACATCGACTCAACCGTTGTTCGGGTGGACACATCTAGACCTTCATACAAAATTTGCACAAGTCTCCATTTTTCAAAACCATGATGGGGACATTGGAGCAATAATTCATTGAATCTCTCCAGGTATCTAGCTAAGGTCTCACCTTCTAATTGTACAAAGCTATTCAGACTTTGACGAATTGTCGCAGTCTTGTGGTTCGGGAAAAACTTTTTGAAAAACCCCTTTATGAGGTCATCCCATGTCATGATGGATTGAGGCTGTAAAGCATAGAGCCAGGCCTTTGCCTTATCTTTCAGGGAAAAAGGAAAAAGCCTTAACTTCAGGGTTTCGTCGGTCATTTGAGTGAAACGCAGAGTTCCACAAATTTCCTCGAATTCTCTCACGTGGTGGTAAGGGTTTTCATTCTCAACACCTCTAAAAATAGGAAGCATCTGTATTGTGCTTGATTTCAGCTCATAATGGCCATTAGCCTCGGGTAGCACAATACAAGAAGGTTGACTGGCTCTAGTTGGGTACATATAATCCTTGAGAGTACGTGGTTCTCCCATTGTTTCTGGTTGATCTGGACTGTCTCCCTCAGAACTTAGAATTTCGATAGGTTCGTCTGGGTTAATTCTAACAAGTCTGTTTGTCTGGTCTCTGTAGGTCACAATCATGTCCTAGTAGGTACCTTAACTAACATGTTGGTCAGACAGAGCAATCGGAAACAATTTGGCCCAAGGGTTATGAAGATTTGGTTTTTGAATGGGTTTTGGTTTAAAGAAGGGGTTTTGTTTTTGGTTTAAAAATTTTGGGTTTTTGAAAATTTTTGAACTAAACCTATCATAAATTATCACAACTCATAAAAGAAAATAAAAACAATAATAATAATTTAAACAAACCCATAAAAGAAAAAAGAAAAATAAAAGAAAAATAAAGAAAAACAAAAAAGAAAATAAAAAAAATTATTACAATCCCAAATAAAAAAAAGAAAAAGAAAATAAAAATTATTACAATCCCAAAATAAATAATTAAATAAATTATTACAAGCCCAAATTTGAATTTAAATGAGGCCCAAGTGGGTTAACTCATGGGTTAGGCTTACTTGTTTTTGGAGGGAAGCCCAAAAATAGGCTTTTAGTCCCCTTTTAGTTGCACAGCCCAGTTGGGCTTTAGGATCGTCCTAGCAGCTCACGTCCAAGCCCAGCAGCAACAGGTGGAGCAGAGCCCAGCAGCAGCAGCAACGGAGCCCAGCTGAAGCAGCGAAGCCCAAGAGCAGAAGTTGGTTCAAGCCCAGCTCAATTGGTTCAGAGCCCAGCAGCAGAGGATGCACAAGCCCAGTTGACAGCTTCAGTTGGCAGCCCAGTTGGCTTGGCAGCAGGCTTGGCAGCAGCACCAGCAGCAACAGCAGGCTTTGGCTTTGGCTTTGCAGCAACAGCAGCAGCAGCAGCTTGGCAGAGAAAGCACCAACAGCAGCAGCAGCTCAGCAACAGCAGCAACAGCAGCAGCAGGCTTTGCAGCAGGCTTTGCAGCAACAACAAATAATGCACAGCTCCAGCAGCAGTTAGCAAGTGAACAAGATAGCAATGAACACACACAACTAGGAAAGCACAACAAGGCCACAACAGCTATGAAAACTTCAAAAATATGGCAGCCAGCTCCCCGGCAGCGGCGCCAAAAACTTGGTGTGAAATGCAAAGACACACAAAAGCTTGCAAGTATACAAGGTCAAGATTTGTAATAAAAGGGTGAGTAGGGGTTTGTCCACAGGGAGAGGAGCATATAAGAAGTTTTCCTAGGCTAATAAGAGTGGCAATGCACTAAGGCAGTGAGCAAAACATGTAAATGATATGAACCAAGGCTTGGAAAGTAAAGCAACAAAGAAACAGCTAAGAGAGGCAGCAAATAACCAAGGCTTGGAAGCCAAGGGCAGGGTGAGTTCAGTGCACTGACTTGAGTGCACAGTAGCTACAAAATGCAAGAAAATGAAAGGCAAGAAAAGTAACTGAACTACAAGCATACAGGACTGAAAAATAAAAGTGACTGAAATTAAGATTGACTGAAAGAGAAGTGGTGGGTAAGCCAAGGCATATGATCCACCTTGTGTCCTAATCAAGTGACATGGTCTAGGTTATGTTCATTCCTAAGCATACAACTAGAAATGGAAGAACACCAACTTGCTCACTAGTCTACCCCTAGCATTGGCTGTCTTTTGACAGTACAGCCAATCACAGGCTCTATGAGCATTGGCCTCTCTCATTTACACAATCAAAACATAGCAACAGGAAGTAACTATCCTAGCTCAATTACACTTGACAGTGCACAAGGCTTCACTGAGCCTTGGCCTGAAGTTGATTAGCTCATGCTAACCATGTAGTGGCAACATACATACACTAACATAGATAATTCATACATAACTAGAAACATATCAGATAACTCAACACATAAGCAACTTGCAACTCTCAACTGAAACACTGAAATTTGAAGTTCATAACAATTTGTAGCAAATTCTCTACTGGCTAGTCCAGAGAGGTAAATAGTGTCCCCTACACACTTCACATAACATCAATTTATACCCATTACACCTTTTTGGGTTTTCCCCAATTTTCCCCCAAAATCAGTAGAACTAGGGTTTGGTGAAATTGATTTACCTACTGTTGATGAGATACTCGCTCCATCTCGTCGACCCAATCTTCTCCTGCTTCTTCTCGTTCTTCTCGAGCTCCAATTGATGCTTTAATCATCATTTATATCCCCAATTTCTCACCTAGGGTTTCAGGCAGAGAGATGAGAAATTGAGGTTATTAATGATGCTAAAGAGATGGTACGTGATGGGTTTAGGTAGAATAGAGTTGGGGAGAAATTAGTGGAGTGATTTGGGGTGAGGTGGTGGTGATGGAGACGGACATGGTGGTGGTACGGGGCATGGCGGTTCTGCAGAGGGGGTGATGGAGGAGATGGTTCGATGGAGAAGGGAAGGGTGTGTTTGTTTGAGGTGTAGGTGCTCGGTCGCTAGGGTGTGAGGCGAGTGTATCGAGTGTGATGATATGCGACGCTTAGCCGTGGGATAGGGAGATGAAAGATCAATCGGACGGTGAGGTGAAGTGAAGCTTGTAGCGACCGCTGGATTTTTTTGATACAACGAAGTTAACGGCTCTAGATGGGGTTAGGTATTGTAGTGTAAGGCGGAGATATCAAACGTTGATGAACAGCAAGGGAGCGACCGCTGGATCCAACAACCATCTAATCCGAAGGCTTGGAATTTCAGCGCTGTGATGCTTGGCAGAGACTTCAGATTTTGATGCTCTATGAAGGAGCGACCATCGGATGCTTCTGAGAACTGATCTGACGGCTGAGAACGGAGGCGCTTTTGTGTGTAGAAAATGAGGTTGTGCGCACCATTCTTCGCGGCTTCCTTGCGTAATTTCTCCCGGCTTTTCACTGCTTTTCCGCTCTTTTCGCTCCGCGACTCATCCGAACTTTATTTATTACCTAAAAATGCAAAATTAATTAATAAAAATATTTATTCTTGAAAACAATGAAAATACAGAATATGGGATAAAATGTAGAATTAATGCACAAAAGATGAGTTAAAATGCCAACAAAAAGGGATAAATATATACAATATTTGGCACTCATCACTTATCTATTATGAGCTTCTGTAAAATTAAATGCAACAACTATCTACGACATGCTATAGATTTCAGTATTACACATTTTGAAGTGGATTGTGCGGTTTGCTATTAATTTTCTTATAAAGAGTTGTATTGTATGAGTAGGGAAAACTTCCAAATCTCAATATGGTGACGGGGGTAGCCAAACGGGAATATCAGTTGCAGTGGTCAATGGTTGTATGTTTTATCAGTTTGTATCTTGATATTAGTTACTAATAAACCTATTTTAGGGACTCCCAAATCAAGCCACAAGCTCCCTGATGTGTTTTTAGACAATATCCAAGTTATGTATGAAAGTCGTGTAGGCATATTTGTCGTGTATACATATTTGGTTAGAATTACTCATCTGTGAGCAAGTAGTCTAAAAATCCCATTTGACTTGTTAAACTGGTATGGATTATTGTATCATTTTTTTCACCTGCTTATTTATTAAGAGTTCTTTCGTACATAAATAAGATAGATGAATAGCCCTCGGTGTCTTTGGCTTACTCCGAGTAGTACTTTGCTCGTAATTCATTATGTATACTGCAAGTGGAATCATTTTACTTGATATTTCAGTGAGAGATAGTTGCTACCATTGTCGGAACTAAATAAATTGACGAACTACGGTCGTGCTTGATTCCTTCGAGCAACGGAGAGGGTACGTAGGCAACCGCTATGCGGTTCAGCACAAATCCACAAAGTTATTCATATCATCTGAAAAGGGTTGGTTGCTGCTTCGTAGTTCACACCACCTATTCGGAGATGATTGCAACTTTGGCATAATATATCGTTGGTAAGAGGTAGTTGCAGTATTAGCTGCTCATACTACCTAGTGAGAGATGATTGTTATCACCTCTCATGATAGGCAACGGGCCGTGTAAATTATTAGAGTTGGCAACTGGCCATCTCCCATTTTTGGCAATTGGCCATATAACATGTTGGAATTGGTAACTGTCCGTCTGTTTATTTTGGCAATTGGCCATCTGTTTGTTTTGGCAATTGGCCGTCTGATTATTTTGGCAACTGGCCGTCTGTTAATTTTGGCAATTGGTCGTCTGTTTGTTTTAGCAATTGGCTGCCTGTTAATTTTGGCAATTGGCCGTCTGTGAGTTTTGGACAATTGGCATCTATTAATTTTGGAAACTGACCATCTGTTTGGAAATTGGAACTCTTGTGGAAATTTATGAGTATTATGGTATGGGACATATGCTCATAGAATTCTAACCTTGATACCAATGAGATTTCTATTCAGCAAGATCTCAAGCTTGTTGTTTTGTTAGAATTAATTGGTACCTACTGAGAAAGGTATTTTACTAATGAACATATATTTTTCTTTTTTTTGAGTGACGTTTCAGGAAGTCGGAATTTGCCTAGCGGGGTTAAATCCGGTTCACTGCCAGCTTCTCCGATCCGTCACAACTACTATCCTCCTTTACAATTTTCCTCAGCTTAGCATCAAAACTAACATGATGTACTTTAACAAAATTATCACTAGGATGTATATTAGCAAGGTAATCGCCTATTTGTCTCTTTGTACACATGCGAGTATCTAGTAGCCTCAAAAATCCTCCAAATATGGAACACACCCGAAGCAAGAACAACATTCTTATCAGATAAAAGATTATTAACTATCATTGAATCTGTGCTAATGTGCAATCTCTTGCAGCTTCTAAACTTAGCTAGCTTTAAACCTCATTCCTCCCCCTGAAGCTCATGAGCAATAATGGTTGCTGGAAGAGAACCATTACAGGCGGCTGCTAAAGGAATACCAAGATGATCTCTTACAATTGCTCCACTGCCACCATAATAATCTTTCCTAGAGCCATTAATATTGATCATTACATCATCCTAACTATGAAACAACCAAGTACAGAGAACAATTTTCTTGATAAGATATGAAGTATTAATCCACCAACCATCAAGCAACAATCTAGCTTGAGGCTTGCCAGCTCAGAAAGTTTTGAAACAACATATCTCAACCTGGCATCCATTATAATCGTGTGACCCCATCAACACTAGAATTATGAGTAAAAAAAGGCTCTCATATTCGTTTCTTTCCAAATATGATGGACAAAACTATTAAGGAAAAGTTTCAAGTAAGTACAGTGCTAATCATAAAAATATTTATTTTTCTCAGTTGTAAAAATTACTCGTTTGTAACTTTTTTGATTTTTATATTGTTAATTTGATATTGCATAACTACATAAAAATATTTCTTGTATTTGTCATCATATATGGTGCCAAGCTCAAGTTGACTGTGAGGTGAAAACTCAAACAAAAAATAAGATGAAACTGAGTATTTGTAGCCTTCGGCTAGCGGGAGATTTCCTGCACTCTCTTTTAGTACCCTAACAACTATCTCTCCACTACTGAGATCCCGAAGAATACTAGATGTAAACCCACTAGCATCAAGCCTCTCCTTGTATTAATTTATAAATATAACCATCGCAACGTAGACCCACCTCCATCCAACTGGTTTCTTCCCTTTTGATAACGTCACTAATTCTCGTGTCTAATTTTTTTCAAGTATCGTTATTTTCTCGGTGCAGTCACCATCTTCAAAATAGACAACGTACCAAGCTCCCCAAATTTGACTACATTTTTGAACCAAATCATGCACATATAACCTATCTCTAATTTATTTGTTACTTTTACTAGTTTGCACACAAATTGTACATTTTCCTTCGTCTTCAACGATGTTTCCATTTTCCATTCTCACTAGAGAATAAACGACATGAGTTTATATCGACAAACATAATCTTCTCACCCACCATATGAATAGTATAACCACTATCGACAAACCACACTTCAGTTTTAATTTTTATTGTGCTTTGACAAGATTAAAATTATTTTTATTAATCTTATTTTTCTTTGGCACCACCGGCTTGTTGATTTCCTTTGTATCTAAAATATTTTTCTATATGTCTAATTTTTTAATGCCAAACGTTTGGGATTTCTTTTGTTTCAACAACCCTTCTCCAAATGACCAAACTCCTGCACACATTTTGGTGCTTATGAGAATCACCCTTTTTAAGTTGTTAAAATTCCCCCCTCTTTTGTTGTGTTATCTTTTGAATTTAATTTATCACTTTTTGACGTATCACCTTGTATTCATTCTTCTTGGCTTCATAATTTTTTTATTTCAAATTCCTTTGATTGAAATGCACTATAAGTGATTTCAATCATAGAGATATTTTGTCTCCTCCAAAGCAACCACATTAAAACAAGTTTTCCAACAAGCAAATCAAGTTTTCTTTCATCAATAATGTTTGCGCGCACGATCACTTGGTTAACGATTTTAACAAACCTAGAAGAAAACTCATCTAGATTTTCATAATCCTTCATTTTGAGATTTCAACGTATATCCTCTATGAATTGAAGTTTTATATATTGAAACTTGTTGTTTCCTTTATACCCACTCAAAGATCATCTCAATCTTTCTTAGATTTTCATGAATAGTTAACCATTAGAAGAAAATTATCACTAACCATTTGCCGGATATATATCGGTGGTGCTATCCACCTCCCTATTCTCCACCTCCCTATTCTCCACCTCCCTACTCTGCTCCCTCCAATCTAAATTCCACATCTGGAAAATGGTGAACCCCATGTGTATCTGAATGTGTTTCAAATCCTAGATATGTGGTGTAGATTGGAGGGAGCAGAGTAGGGAGGCGTAGAATAGGGAGGTGAATAGCATTTCCGAATATATATAGATGTTTTTACATTTTTATTTTTTTTACTATCCTCGGGGTTATGTTTTTGATTATTTTCTAGATTAGTTGTATTTGGATTCTTCGTATGCATTTTCAACTATCACCCACAAATATTGCGACATAAACAAGGTTTTCATTTTGATGGCCCAAAAATTATAGATCCACCTTGTAAAGGTACTGTAGAATGTTACTAAATGTGGTGGAGACTTGAGACTCTACTGTTTGGCATTGATTTACTTCAAAACCTCAAGCGTGTTGTCTTTAGGTTCTTAAAAATGTTTTCCATATTTTAAAGTTACAAAAATATAAAATGCTGATAAACATTTTTGGTGGGTATTTTGAAAATATTTTTTTTTTAAATCTGTTTTTAAAATGGAAAAATGAGGAATAATGAAACATCGATTTCTATTGTTTGCTTCTTTCTTCATTGTATTTGTTCTTCCTATTATCTTCTTTCAGAACTAATGTATTGAGGATGAAACGCTCCTTCCTTATGAACTCTCCAACTTTTGTTAGTATTTTGGTCGGTGTTTAATCTGTTTTTTTAACCGACATATACCCCAATTATCTTTTTACCTTCTTTCATATTTAATCGCCTTATAAACATGTGTTCCAAATTCGATCTCTCGAATTGAACCTGATGAGCAGGGATACCAAAATACCTATCTTAGGCATTTAGTTAATTTTTTTTTTGAAGAGAAGACGGGCTTAAGAAAGTCCGAAACTTTTATTCAGATACCTCATTGAAGTTGAGGTTTGAGGAAATATAACTAGGTGGAGAATTAGCATTCCACCTGAGGCTTACATTTTCTTTCATGGCATATTCCAAAATAACCTATCTTAAGCATTTAGTTATTGGATCTGTAAAAAGTAAAAACCCTTTTTTTTCATCGGGACCCCGGGGGCTCTGCAAGCCGCAACATTTGTAACCGAGTTCTTAGTTTATTTTCGTAATACTGAACCATTGAGGGTGGATCCTTATAATAGAGGCTTTATGCCTCCAAAAAAACAAAGCTGAATTGGGAGCTTTATGCTGGAAAAATAATTGGGGATCCCTAACTACAGGACAAAAAAGGTCATGAAATAGTAATTGGTAGTTATCCCTTATCCCCAACTTTTTTAAATGGCTAAACTACCCCAAATCATTAGTAGTAATTAAGTTACTTAATTGTTAATTAGTTTAATTAGATTAAAATCAGATTTAGGGATAAAATTTTGATAAAAGAAAAATTGTGTTTTTGTGTTGTGGAGAGGAAGAAGTTGAGTTTTGGGGGGGATTCCAGTAGAGGAATCATATTGCTCAAAATGAAGGAACCAATCCTCAAAATAAAGAACTCGAAGCTCAAAACAATCGGGTAAACTTCCTATACTCTTCAAATTGTATGAATGATGCCCCAAGTGGTTGACTCATGTACACTATGCAACTACTCAGAGTGAGGATCGTTAAGTCGAGAGGGTAATAAACGAACGACTCTAAGGAGTCGTCAATTACTTGACACAACCTTTGACGACTCAAACCTGCAACTTTTGCAGGTTATGAAAAATCGTCAACCAAGTGTGATATAATTGAAGACTCCAGCTAGTTAGGTTATATAAAGTCGTTAACTTAATATGTTTAGAACTCAACGACTCTAAAACTTTTTACTCTCTGAAGATGTTACTCTTAGGATCGTTAATTAGGCATTCCTATATACTGACGACCCTAGCGAGCCATTTCATAGATCAAGGGTCGGCAAGCAAAATTTATAAAACCAAACGAACCTTCAACATCGTTAACGACTTCAAAAATTTGACATGACGACCCTTCAACATAGTTATCGACTACAACCACTTGACATGACGACCCTTCTTATTTTTTGAACAGGGAATAAATTTTGTATCATATAGAGTCGTTAGTTTCATAAAGGGGTTGTCAAACAAAGAATCGTTAATGCTTTAGAAATATATTGACGACCCTGTCACTATTTGGGACAGAGAGGTGGTTCTGCATAAGACAGAGTCGTTCGTATTTAAAAAGGTTCGTCGAGAAGAATCGTTAACGATTTAGAAATCCCTAGACGATACTATTCTAGGGCAGAAAACCAGGTTTAGGGTCGTTATCTACTACACCCTATTGGTTAACGATTTTTCATCAATTCAACATGCATATCAAAAATCGTTAAGCAATAAAAAACCGTGGTTAACGACCCTGGAACTGTAACTGCAATTTTGCAGTTGAAAACCTAATTTTTCAATCAACAAATCAAATTAAAACGCAAACCCAACTTAGATTAATGGGTTTTAGTTCACTTACGACGATGAATCGATGAGATTTTTTCTTTCTCAGAAGTCGTTAATGGAATGGGAAACAGTGGGAGAGAGGGAGCGGAGGAGAAGAAGAATGGGAGGAGAAGAAGTTATTAGAGAAGGGTATAATAGTTATTTCACTATCATTTTGGAAGTCTCATATATCTTTTGATATGGATATAAAATTTGTTGGCTCCCAATTCAGTGTTGCAAAAAAAAATGGCCTCGAATTGTATGATATTAATAAGAATGAAGCTTTCTCTCTTTCCCTTTGTGTTTATCTTATTTGTTATTACGTACCTTGAGTATTTATACTTAGATATGTTCTGTAGACTTTACTTTCCATTGTGCTTTGAAAGCTTTAACCGATATTCAGTTTGTATCAATTAAGAAACAACTTCATGGATTTTCTCTAAGAAATGGTTTATTTTTTAATTTGTGGTGTATATTTTTTGATATATATACACAATACTGGACGAAGCTTGCTAACTATATGTTCGATGGAATGCTCAAACGAAAAAAATGGCTAGTTGGATTAATATACCCTGGCTTATAACTCTATACACATTTTGGAAAATGATATAAATGCGTGAAGTAGGGGATAAATACGTGTTAGATCGATACCACAGACTCACAAAACATTCTTTGGGTGGAAAACTAGGATTATGAATTCATGACCTCAACAATTACTTGTTGAATTTGGCGTTGATATCATTTACATGGTTCTGGGAAAATTTCATTGAAGATTGTCCATGATTTCCATACGAAGATACTTTCAAAGATATTAAACCCATCACTTACTTCATTATGATCTTCGCATCTTGTCACTTTTTCCTTGCTCAGCTTCCAAACTTCAACTTTATCTCAATCAGTGGCGTACAATTTGTATTACTACCAAGGGAATGACTACTGCTACAAGTGTTGAAACTCTAGTCTAACTTGTTTGCAGGTTAGAATAATAGTTTAGGTCGACGACCGTGATTTAATTAGATATCTAAAAGAAAAACTTTCAAGCATTATACATCGTGATTTATAAGTATATAATTGAATAGTATGAATCCTTGATTAAAATTTAAAAACCTTTAAAAATATGTTTTCAAAAACATTTCTATGTCATATGCCAAACACATTTTCAAGTTTAGAAGAAGAATATGCTTTTAAATACATCTCTCGCACTCCTCTAAAGAATATTTAGGTCTCCAAAAAGAACCTAAAGAGAAACGGCTTGTTCTACTCAGATTTAGGAGATTTGGGTTTGACAGTTAAAATTGAGTTGTATTTTTTTTTTCAACCCTTGGTAGTATTAGGTCAAGTTTTCTATTATTTGACTTTAGATTTTTGTTTCTCACTTGCCAGTTAGTAAGGTTTATGGACCTCTATGATGCTTTTGTTTTCTCTATTATAGAGATTCCTAGTGGCTTTAGTGGACGTTTTGGGTTATGTTTTGGCTGGGGTTTTATAATCACCAGTGATGTACTCAAATGACGGAAACTTCATTAGTGATTTCTCCGACCGCCGAATCTTCATCACTGATTTCAAGAGTCTTGATAAATCACTCTTATTTGGGAGTAAATCTTTTATATAATGAAAAACAAACAAAACGATTGGATTATACTTTATAGAAGTGTTTTAAGAATTGGACAGGACCAGTCGGTCCAAATGGTTCACCCTTAACCCAGTAAATTTCCAAAAATCATGCGGAAATTATTAAACCAGGTGAACCGGTTGGTCCAACTAATGAACCAACTGACCCAACTGGTTTTTTAGCCAGTTCACCTGGTTGCTTCCTCATCCAGATTTTAAGTTTTTTATTTATTTATTTTTTGGATTTTTTTTATCTCCGACTGAGATTCAAACATGCAATCTGAGAGCCACTAATTTTTTAGTTCTATTATGTTATCACTAAACAAAAGTAAGTTTCGCAAGGAAAAAGAGAAGTGAAACATAAAAGATCACTAAAAAAACACAAAACCATGATGGATCATCTAAGTTACGATAGAGATAAATATATAACTTAATCTTCCAACAAAATTATGACTGACCGGGAAATCACGCCTACAGAGCGATTCCGCATAGGTCGTATGATGTAAGGCATCCTACTCATAATATTTTTATTTCCTATTATAATTCTTATTAGGATTTCCTTTTCCTAGTTTTATTTTATTTCTTAATTAAGGATTTCATTTTCCTAGCATTATTGGTTTATTTCCTAAATTAGATTGATTTCCTTTTTCTAGTCATAATGCTTTTAGGAAATATTAAAGCCTGCATAAGAAGTCCTACACCTCGGTTGTTTTCTCCAGACTCATCTGAGTCATCTGAATCTGACTCGTATGGATCTGACTGATATCATCTGACTCATCTGAATCTGACTCAATATATTTATTGTTTGACCAGATCTGACTCATCTAGCTCAAAAATATGTGAGTCAGTGGCTTGGTCCCATGAGTCAAGGAGTTTTATTCTTTGATTCAAACGGTCTGAGTCAGGGGTGTTATACGCTTGCTACGAGCGAAGACAACAGAGGGAGAAATCGCGAGACCTAGCAGAGGATTTTGTGGAGCAATTGCGAGTGAAGACAACACTAGTAAGTGAACCGAGCATACCGAGTTTAAATGCTGGATCAACCTAATTTCACAAATTCTGAAGCATTCAATTGAGTTATATCTTGTAAGCGTACCTCAAGGTATGTCTGTTTGATAGAATCCGGTGACTAAGCGTACCTGTTATTCGGTGATACAAGGATCTTTAGGGATAACTAAGCGTACCTATTATCCTACGGTTGGTGATGACTTAAAAGCGAAAGCGTATAATTTGCATCAAAGATCCGATAAAATATAAAAACTAGTGTGAGATCAATAGATTCACAAAAACAATAAAAAAATAAATATAAATATATTAAATAAGAAGAAGATCAATATTAACCAAATAATAATATTGGTTGTAGAATTGTATATCTTTATAATGCCTTGGTCTTCTTATATAGGCTTCAATGATTCTAAATATAACTAGGACTAGAAAAGGAAATCGAACTAATGTAGGAAATAAACCAATACCGGGTAAAGGAAATCCTAAATTGACAAACAAATTAGAACTAGAAAAAGAAATCCTAATAAGAATTATAATAGGATGTCCTACATCAGGCTTGACGTAGCGGAAGCGTATAATTTGGATCAAAGGTCCAAAAGATAATAAAAACTAGTGTGAAATCAATTGATTCACGAAAATAATAGTAAAACTAGAGACCAATAATAACTAAATAAAATATATTTGATAACTCAAACAAGATAATAATTTTCGATGTAGAACTGTATATCTTTCTCTATAATACTAGGCCTTCTTATATAGGTTTCAATATTTCCTAAAAGCATTATACAGTAGAACCTATATATAAGAATACTCCATATAGGAATAACCTCCATATAAATTTCTGGTCCCGACTTGGGCCAGTTATATTTAAGAATAAACTCCATATTAAAATAAGTCATATTTTGTCATATTTTTTCTCTGGTCTCGTCTTAAGGAACTTACCTTCATATAAGAATAATTGGCATTATAATATGAATAATATTGGTTTTGTCATACATCACAGTTTAAGATGAACATATTTTGGTAACCGTTTTGCAAGATCCTTTTACTTCTAATTTGGTTTAATGCTTTGTTTTTCACAACTCGATAAAATTTCTTGTGTCGTGGTTGAGTTTTGGGTGGATTATGTTATATAGCAACTAAACAAAAATAAATTAGTATTTCTTTTACCCAGGTACATTATGATGTTTCTATGTGTATGTATGTATTTTTCCCAGGTACATACGTAACAAAAATAAATCGACATTTTCAAGGTAAACCTCCGTATAAGAATAACCTCTATATAAGAATATTTTTCTGTAGTCCCTAGGATATTCTTAGATAGAGGTTCTACTGTAAATAGAAAAGGTAAATCAAAATAAACTAGGAGATAAACCAACAATACTAGGAAAATGAAATCCTAAATTAAGAAACTAATGAACTAGAACTAAGAAAAGGAAATCCTAATAAGAATTATAATTGGAAATAAAAAATTTATGAGAAGGATGTGTTACATTACCTAAATGCCTGATGCATCACTATAATGCTAGTGATCGGATCATAAAGCTTAAATTTTCACCAGGAAAAATGCACAACGATTTGACATTCCATAATTCTTTACAAGCATGATGCCTTAAACGTAGTTTTCATACGTAGGTTCACACCTTTCAAACCTATCCTTGTTATGCAAAGGGTGCAAGGCCATAAAGGCTAATACATATGTATTTTCATGCATCACTAAGCTCCAAGTCCTATCTGAGCATAAGGCATGCCCTGGACTTGCACATAGTCCATTGCAAGCCTACTTCTACCTTCCTTACTTCGTTTCGGAAATGAGCTGAATGCATGCGCTATCCTTACTCGTGCAAGGGGAGCACAAATCAGGCCCATGACGTACTTTTATTGCATATTCCTTGTGATATATATAAGTGGTAATACAAGCTTCCCTAACTTGCATAACAATTTCTTCTCCTTCCTTGGTCATGCACGATTCACTATTGATGCATGCCTACGCGAACAAATTGATAGGAAGTATGAGCATCCAAGGAACGGACTTCAACTACCTCATCAAGTACGGAAACAGTTATATCTTTCGTTGCTTAATTTTCCAAGCCAGATGATATGAGTTACCATAATGTCAAACTTACTCTGTTATTAGATGATATGAGCGACAAGATGCTAGACCACTAATCATGCAACTCATTGTGACTGCCTATGTATCATTCTCTGTACCTTGAAGATATAAGTACGAGATGTAGTTCATCAGCTTTGCGACACACAACTAAATCCAACTCGTGTTGTAAGACCAAAACCAAGCAAAACCTAGTCCATATAGGACAAAGGGACAAGATATGCACAAGGCCATGCACATGAGTTCCTTCCTCAGAGTAAGAAACATGGCACATTGACGCATTCGTATCAATTATACTTCACCGGCTTAGCTTTGAAACTTAAGGATGCATCTCTACCTAATGCACCTTCAACCAGAACCCCTTCTCTGTATATGTTAGTGACATTTCTACAACTTAAAGTTTTTTTTTTACAAAAAAAGGGGCACAATTTTATTGATTTAGAAAAAGAAAATACAAATAAACTGCGTCCCAAAGCGCAACCCATACTTGAGATTAAACCTTAAGAGTCGTTACAGTCCGTTGCGGCTTCCTAGTGAGTAACTAACTCCCTGGAGTTATGAATCTAAACCAATTCGGGATGGAACCCCATCGAAATAACAATATTTTAATCCCAATTACTAGTTCATCTCTATCTCTTCCTGGTTTCTTTCCCACAACCCTTCTATTTCTCTCATTCCATATTGCCCATACGACTGCAAGGGGAAGTAGAACTTCCTTTTTTTTCCTGTGTTCCCATGTCTCAAATTGATCTTTGAAATCCATCTTGTAATTCCATCTTTGGTTCATTCTAGTTGTGAAGTAATTTCAGATGTCCTCGGAGAATTGGCAGTTAAGCAGCAGGTGATCTACTTCTTCTGCATTGGTGGAGCAAAGACAACAATTTAGATCTTCAATGTTACATCCTCTTTTGTTGAGATTATCTATTGAGGGGATAACATTCTGCAATGCAAATAAGATAAAAACTTGAGCTTTTGGTGGGACATATTTTATCCAGACATAGTTGAAGTTTTGGGATCCCTACAGATAAGTCTGTTTCATTAGGCATTGCTATCCTTCCCTTGAAGGGTATGCTGATGTTTTTTGATATCTTATCGAATCTTGTGCTTCTCTTAAAATAGGAGGGCTACCCAAAAAAGCTATCATATTGGAGAAATCTGTTATTTCCTACGGTGTTGGATTTTTCTTCAGTAAAATTCTCCATATGCCTTCTTGAATCAAATATGCTACTTTTGCTTTCTTAGAGCTTGCAGCTTTGAAAGCAATAGGGTATAGATTGCAGAGAGGGGTACTTCCATGCGACACATCTAACCTGAATCTCACATTCTCTCCATTACCAATTGTGGCTGAAGAACGAGTATACACCAAATCCCATTCTTTTTGGATTCCTTTCCACAACCCTCTCCCATAAGGGAGTTTATATTCCAGTGGTTGCAGATCATTTTCATATGATCTTGTTTTACAATCTATAATCTTCCTGCAAAGTGCATTTTTGTCCTCCGAGTATCTCCCACTCCGCTTGGCCAAAAGAGTCTTGTTTGTTACTCTTAAGATTTTAATCCCAATACCTTCTAGCTCCTTTGGCATACTCATTTTTTTCCAAGATATCCAACTAATTTTCTTTGTTTTTGAAGTTTCTCCCCAGAAAAATTCTCTCATAATTTTTGTCATTTTCCTTTCCACTTCAACAGGCATTTGCATTAAGGACAAGAAGTACACTGGAAAGCTTGCCAATGCACTATTTGTAAGGATTAGCTTCTCTGCTTTGGAGACAAATTGTTTTTTCGTTTTGCCAGTTTTTGTTGAAACTTCTCTAAAATATAATTCCACACACTGTTTTGTCTCACAGCTGCTCCAAGTGGCATTCCCAGGTATTTAAGAGGAAATTTTTCTATCTTGCAATTTAGAATTTTCGCAATGTCTGTTATCTTGTGCTCTTCCCCAAAACTGATCACTGTGCTCTTCTCAAGATTAACTCTCAATCCAGTTACAGCTTCAAACACTTGCAGAATAAGTAGCAGGTTTTCCACTATTTCTTCTTTTGCATCAAGGGAGATTAATTTGTCATTGGAAAATTGTAGATGGGACACACTAAAATCTGAGAGTGAATGTTGAATCCAACAATCATGTTTAATTCTTCTCCTTTTTTGAGTAGTTTTGTGAGTATTTATGGTACTATAAGAAACAGGAAAGGTGAAAGAGGGTCACCTTGCCTTAACCCCTTCTGATATCTGAATTTATTTGTAGCACTTCCATTCACCAGCACTGATTAAGCCCAAAATATCCAGCTTCTCCATTTTTCCCAAACCCAGCACTTTCCAAAAGAGAGTCGAGGAAGTGCCAGTTGACAATATCAAAGGATTTCTCAACATCAAGTTTGCATAGTATCCCATGTATTTTTGATTTGAGTCTTGCATCTATTAATTCACCTGCAACTAATATCCCATCATGAATTTTATTTTTTTTCCTTTTATGAATGCACCCTGATGTTCTGAGATGAGTTGTGGAAGAACAACTTTGAATCTGTTGGCTAGCATTTTTGATAAGATTTTGTATACACTTCCCACCAAGATAATGGGTCTTTAAGTGTATTGGTTTACTTGATTCTTCTATTTCGGGTATTAGACATATGAAGGAGAAGTTTATTCTCCAGTTCAGCTTTTCTTCTTCAAAGAACTCATTAACTACTTCAATTAGGGCTTCTTTCAAACTTTGCCAAGCAACTTTGTAAAAATTTAAGAGGGTATCCATTGAGCTCTGTCCATAAATTCCTCTATACTTAGCTTCTCTTCTTCTTCCTTTAGATTTAACACATTTATCTTCTCTCTCAATCCTTGTTTTTGACAGCCATTTGTCCATATTGTTGTTTACACCATCTATTCAAAAATAATTGTAGATTATGAAGCTTATTTCCAAAGATGAAGCTTGGAATTCCTGTATATTGGAATTGTTCTCCACCAGACTTCCAAGTTGCTTAAGATTTTTTTTTTGTAAAGCCAATATAGTTCAAGCTTGGATGGAGGGTTGGATGAAGATAATAAACATGTAGTTAGAATGATCGAAGAGTGATCAGAAGCATCTCTTGAGAGAGTGACTTGAGTTGTATTGGGGTATTTGAACTCGAAGTCTGGAGATATGAGCACCCTGTCAAGTCTGCACAACACTGGGTCCCTCTGCATATTAGACCAAGTGAAAATAATCCACCGCTAGCTGGTAAGTCTATGAGGGTTTGCTCTGACATGAAAGTGTTGAAAAGTTGCTTTCTTATTCTTGATCCCCCACCTTGTTTCTTTCCCAGCTTCTCCTAACTGAGTTAAAATCTCTAGCTATGCACCATGCTTTTGAGGACCAACCTGCTGTATAACTCAGTTCTTCCCAAAATCCTTGCCTTTCTTCCTTGTTACGTAGAGAATAAACATTAGTAAATGTCAATTCCCTACAACTTAAAGTTGGGGAGCACTTTGAATCATGTCAAGTACCATCTTCTTTCGCGATAACTAATTTCGAGTAAGACACTAGTATCCAATTCTGGCCCGATGGCCAACTTGAGTATCGTACCATAATGTTATAATATCTCTCTCGGCTAGTCTACAACTGGAGTAATGCACCATGATGGCGCAATTTCAGTCATGGGACAACTTGCCTAAACGCGCAACACAAGCTTGAGATGAAGCTTCATCATATTCAAATGATGCATCTTTGAGCATGCATCATGCGAAAAGTGCGGTGTTTCAAAAATAATTTCATCTTTCTTGTTGTTGTCAATCTTTATTATTTTTTAAAAATAAATCTTTGACTTCATCTCATCTAATAAAAAGTCTTCCATTTCTTCAAATGGAGGTGGTGATTGCGGTCGGTGTGATAAAGGAACATGATTTCTTTTCTTTCTTTACAGGAAGAAACACAATTAGTGGCTAGGTTATAAAGAGGTCCGTTGGGTAAGAAGAAAATGTTTTTAAAAGTTAGGGTCTTGGTGGCAAAAAACTATAAATAGTTAAGAAAAGAAAGGTAAATCTGGAATTAGTATTGTAAGAATTTAGGCCATCCATTTGTAGTGTATCAAACAGACGTCACAAATAATTATCTCCAAACCGTCCCCCCTAATACGAGTGTACTAGTCAACTTTAGGCCTCTTAAATGAAGCTAAATAATATCTTATATATACTGACCGAGTGAACCGGTTGAACTATATTGACCCAACGACTTTTCCTGTTTAACCTGGTACAACTTTCTGAATATTACTTCAAAAAAAACAATTACTTTTCTGATTTAATTGATTCTTATTTATACTTATATTTGTTCATCTCAGGTAATCGGAAGAACCAGTTCCCACTTTCCTTCTGTTTTTTTTCTGAAACCCTAAAATCATCCATGGTTTCTCAAATTTATATCTCAATTTGTCGGCTCCAGAGAGTGGCATCCCTCACAAGGTAAGTTTCATAATTTGGGAAATTTCCATCATTCACTGCCTACAAGAGACGTATTACGACATAGAGGAATGACTATCGAGAATGATCATGTCTGTTGTGCAATTCTCTACGTGAAACCACTGAAAATATGTTCTTGCATTGTTAATATTATTTTGCTATTTGAGACTACTTAATTAAGGCTTTTAAGATTTCGTGGCCTTTACTGAGATCATTGTTAGAACTGTTTGATGCTTGGGAAACTAATGTGTTACAAGGAAGAGGATAGGAGGTATGGAATATCATAAACTATGCTATTTGTTGGATACTTTGGAAGGAGAGAATTTGGAGAGTGTTCGGTGCTTGCAATAAATCTGTCGACGAATCAATTGATCTCGTTAAACAGTTAGTTGTGTTGTGGTCGTATGATAAAGGTACTTTCAGATTTGTAATCCCGGGTCTCATTTGGAGCAACTGGGAAGGTCTGATATTAGAATGAGTGTGAATTTTTTGTAATTCTTTGCCTCTGGCAAAACTTTTTCTTTTAATATAACGTCTTCTTCAGCAAAAATAATTGTCGGCTCTAGAGTCTCCCCTAGGGTTGCATATGGTTAGATCTATGTGATTTAAGTTTTTCGTATGGGACTATCCGTTTATCCAACATATTCTTACTGAGATGGGTGTGGTTTAGAAGTTCCTTATTTTTATGGTTATTTGATTCGCTCAAGTTATACCCTAATTTTCTGTTGATGCTGTTGTTCCTGCTTCCGTTTGATCAATTGACAACTACCTTGGATTTTGATACACACTTCTATATTATATTAGGTATAGGTAAATCCAAATCTCCAATCTGCTATCTCGATTTTAGCTGGGTATTAGATGAATTTAATTATCTCTGATTTTATTTGGAAGTCACTAATCTTGGAAAACAACCTCCAATTGATGTGCTGCTGCAAAAATTTCCTTTTCGGTTTGTTATTAAGTACCTTATATTAATATTTACCATCCCGAATATTTAACCAATTTATCCTAGGCCTTTTCCAAATCTTCTTTCATAACCATTTGCTCAGCAAATTTGATCCAAATCTAAACGAACTTTAGTGAAGTACCTTTTTCTTGGTTAATTCAGATGGCCAGTTTGTTGGCTTTTGTTATGAATTTTCTCGGTTTACTCTATCCATAGAGAACTCTTGAACTTGTTTATTGAAGAACTTCATGGTTTATATTCTCTGTGCTCCACCATATTTGTTGTTGTTGCTTCAAAAAAAAAAAGTTTTTTTGTTGCTGGACTCCTCTAGGATAAAATATATTGTAAGATTGTGTGCCTTGTTGGTTTGGTTATTTGGGAGGTTCAAGAGGGTTTCTCTATTAGAAGAGTCGGATGTGAGTATGTTTAATTAGGTTGATTATTCGTCGGTGCTGGTTCTTGTGTTACGTTAATCTTGAGACGTGTTCATGAATATTTTCTTTCGTTGAAGATTTGGTATCCTTTTGGTTTTCTAGAAGTAGGTACGCATTTGGAAAGCTTGGATCTCGCAATTTAGTTAATCTCTGATGGAGGAACTTCGAATGGTATTCGCTTGGCATGGCTTAACAGTTCAACATAAATCTAATATTCAGGTTCTTAAGCCACCTTAATTTGGTATTCTGAAAACTTTTAAGAAGGGTAATTTTGTCGGGTAGTTCGGGTTCTCTGGTACATAGAGAACCTAGTTCTAATCATCAGCCGGATTACTTCAATATCACTGGCACACCAGCAACATCATCCATTCAGTATCACCTTCAAGGATAATCCCATAAAAGTCCCTATGTGTCACATAACTAATCAATGTAATTCAGGTGCAGTTCTCAAATGACCTCAAATCCTTTACTTGGGTACTGCTTTTTAAATTTTCAGTCTTCGTTGTCATGTTTTTTGCTACAGTTTTATCCCTGCACCTTTAATCAGTTTCATCATAGAAAACATATTTTAGTCCCTGTTTGGTTTATTTTTAGAAGTTGACTAGATTATTAAAACCTATATGCTTATAGTTCTCTTGGTTCTACATGGAGCTTTTTGAGTTAAGTTTGCTTCAGTTCTACTCTTTTTAGTGTGTTCTATGATCCTCTCAGTTAGTACGCAGTTCTTTTGTTTCAGTATTGTATAATTCCAAGTCTATATTGTTTGTTTTTAGTGTTATCTGATTCAAAGTGCTTTTGCTCGTCCTTATACCTTAATTATAGTTTTAGTATAAATTCGTTGCTCTTCTACTACATTGTCTAGTATTTTGGTAGGCATCTTTTCTCTGGTGAAGCCTTTAGTTATTTGCATTTATAGTCACATTATTTATTATTTTTGGTTTTGCATTTTGGTTTTCTGACTGCTTCTAAAATAGTATAAGGGTTTGATTATTTATCTGACTGCTTCTTTCAACTGAGTTTTAGCGGTTTTCTATTGTCATCTGACTGCTTCCTTAAAGTGATTTAGCCTTGATCATTCCTATAATACCTTCAGACATCTAGAAGTTCAATCAATTTACTATTCATCTCATATATGTTGCTACAAATTCTACTACCATTACAGACCCATATCATCGACCCAAGAACATTTATAACACCCTCATTCTTAGTGGTATCAACACGTTTCCACTAGTTCATCACGATAAATCAAAGTCCTTATTCACCTTGTCATAGTTGGGCAATCCTAAGCTAAGCCCAACACCAAAAACCATTCACAAATCCAATATCTTACCACAAAAGTGCAATTAAAAAACAAGGCCATTCACTATCTCTTCAATTTGGAACCACCAACCTTCTCTTCACCTTATTTATCTACACTAATCCCATCTTCCCCCCTCACAAAAATGAGCATTTTGGCATGGAACTGCCAAGGAATTAACTATCCTATGACCATCCAACATTTAAAAGATTAATAGCCCTTACAAACCGAACATTGTATTTTCTATCTGAAACCATAACAAATGAAAATCATATGCGAACTCTCGCACAATCTATGCAATTTCAGAATAACTAAACCGTTCCTAAGTTCGGTAGAAGAGGAGGATTATATTTAATGTGGAAAAGAAATCTCAACGTCCGGATAATTCTCCAATCTCAAAGTTACATCCATGCTATTATCACTTCTCCAGATCCATTCCAACCTTGGTTGTATAGTAGAATATATGGCCCACCTCACCCGCGAGACAATATTTTTGGAAGGATTTCCCCACCCCGCAATAAACAGTGCAACATCTTGGATTTTATTATGAGACTTTAATGAGGTTTATGAACCAATCAGAAAAACAAGGAAAGGGGAGAAGTAATATATGCCCAAACGAAACCTTTCCTTACAATGACAGATCAGGTGGTCTTCATCGATCTAGGATTCCGTGGAGACCCATTCACATGGACAAACAATCAACAAGGATAAGATAACATAATGGAAATACTAAATAGATCCGTCTCCACCCAGCATTGGCATACTGCAAACCCCCATGCGGGTGTTACTCATCTTCCAAGAATAGCTTCTGATCATGTACAAATTATCCTACACACCAAGGCAATACACTGGCATGGAGAAAAAAACTACAAGCTTGAGTATCTATGGATGACGCACCAGACCTCAAGCACATTGTTGAAACAACATGGATGCACCAAAACGATACAAAACCTTACCCAAACCTCCATCCCAAGCTAATATCAACTGGACAAACCCTTACGGACTGGAATAAATAAACTTTTAGACACCTTCCAAAACTGATCCGGAAACCAACATCGCAAATTCAAATGGCGGAACCGGTTATGAATTGGATTACTGTTTAAACCGGAAAAGCAGCTTCGAAATAATCACCTAACCCTACTTCAATGTCATGCAACATACTGGCAGTAAAGGTATAGAATCCAATGGCTACAATTGGGAGACAACAACACGACATTCTTCCAGACGAAAGAAACCATCCACCGTAGTTGTAAAAATATCCAATAATTGCAAGATTCACATAATAACTGGGTTAGCAGTAAATATCGGGTAATTCGGATCATCCAGGAGCACTTCACTGATAAATACACATCCCAAAGCACCACAATATTTGAAGAAATTTTTGCGCAAATCACACCCAAATTAACATCTATAAAATATTATCACAGAAGAGCTAACCACTGCGGAAATTAAACAGGATCTATTATCCATCAATTCACAAAGCGCTCCCAGCCCGGATGGTTATACTATTAAGTTTTTCAAAGTCTTTTGGGAAACCACACACCCTCAATTAACAGCCACGGTCAGCATATTTTTTAGCACATTGAACATTTATCCTCTCTTGAATCACACAAATATAACATTAATCCCATAAGTATACCACCCATCAAAACCATCCCAATTCAGACCCGTCAGCCTATGCAATGTTTCATAGAAAGTTATATCCAAAATCTTGGTAAATTGAATTCGACCTCTTCTCCTTTCATAATAAGTCCATCTCAAAGTGAGTTCTTCCCACAACGATCAATACACGGTAACACCGCAATTGCATGGGAGTTATTCCATTACATCAAAACTTTGGCTCTCACAAAAGACCTAAAGGTGACTCTTAAATTGGACATTCAGAAAGCATATGATAGCTTGGATTGGGGCTTCATCAAAACAACTTTTACTAAATTAGTATTTCTAACCAAATTCATAGAATACATCATGCTTTGTATCACTACAGTTACCTACTCAGTCAACAACATTAATGGTACTCCTCATGGATATATTACTCCTACGGGAGTCATTCGACATGGAGATCCTCTATCTTCCTACATATTTATATTATATGCTGAAAACCTATCGACAAATTTGGGAAATCTGGAAGCTTAAAATCATGTGGGAGGTTTACCCATATCGCAAAAGACTCCACCTATTTTACATCTAATGTATGCGGATGACCTCCTCAGTTACTTACAAGGCTTCCCCGGAAAGTAACATTCACCTCAAGAGGTTACTCTACTCTTACAGCTCTTCGGAAGGTCAGGTAATCAATACGGAAAAATGTATAATCATTCACCATCCAAGACTGCATCCGCATGACATAAATACCCTGCATCACATGCCCACCACATCGACACCACATATATACATTGGGGTCCATTTCAAGCACGATATAATCTCCCATCATATGTCTGAACCGCTGCTTCAAAGGTTGGCGCAAAAATCCTAAGGGTGGATGACAAAATTCTTTACTCAAGCAGGGAGGTTAGTACTAATTAAAACTTCATTGGTTCCTACCTCCAACTATCTTACAAACACATCTCTTCTCCACTCATGTGCATAAACAGATAGATCGGATAGCCAGGAATTTTTCTGGGGGCATGACTCCTCAGTTAAAAAACTTCACTCGTTAAGATGTGGAAAGCTGAACAAACCGATCTCAAAATGGGGTCCAGGCATAAGGAAAAGTAGCCATCACAACAAAGCGTTACTTATGAAAAGAATTTGGAACATTCATGCCAAACCAAACTCTATTTGTGCCCACCTATACAATGAAAAATATCTCAAACATCAACTAATATTCCAAGGAACATCTCCCAAACCTGCTTCCTCTAGCTCGCAATGGAAACAAATGGCCTCCCTAATACCTACCTACAAATAACTAATTTTTCACAGTATTGGAAACGGTTTAGAGACTCCTATCCAAACTAATTAGATACTTCATTTTCAAAACATGGACCCTAATGAATGCTACCTTATCCAACACATCATAAACGTCCACCTACCCCTAGATAGAGCTCCAGACGGAATCATATGGTCACATTCGAAATCGAGACAATACACCACCGCATCCGGATACACTTGTTTAATCCAACAAGATAACCACCTGCACCTAAACCCTCTACCAATCACCAAGTTTCTATGGACCTTAGTCCAACAAAAATTCAAATTTTCTTGTGGAAATATATCAATGAAGGTCTTCCAACCTTTTCAATATTACATCACATCAACCTCACATATTCCAACATATGCCCCCGATGCAACACCGAACCTGAAACAGCTGAGCATTTGCTTATCCGATGTCCAGATTCAGTAACTACCTGGAACAACCTCTCCAATATCCTTTCATCAAACCATCCCTCCAATCGCAACTCCACAACCACTTTAACACCTTAAACAACCATCTCAAAAATTCTACAAGAATCTGGGCCTAAGTCTTCTATCACGACATATTCTTTCCTATTATGGAATCTTTGGACGACTAGAAATGATCTCATTTGCAAACAATTTCACGCTCCTCCGGAAGATATCTTGGCAAGATCATTGGCGCAACAACAAGAATTTGAATGGGCACAAAAGATATCACCATCGATTCTCCCTAAAGAATCACTCTCTGGATTTCCATCAACCAATAACAGAACAACAACAACTATATTAGCAGGATGGTCCAGACCACAATCAGATTGAATAAAAATCAATACTGATGGTGCTGATAAGTACATAATTAATATGATTTTAGTGTCAATTCCATACTTGTTTTAGCTATTATTCTTGCATATTTTCGTATTATTACTCTTGCTTTCTCTTGTTTTCATATATTAGGTGAATCATCCATAAAGGAGCTACAAAGTGCTTAAAATAGCTAGGAAGAGAAGTATTCCAAGTATCCAAGTGCCAAAGTCCAAGAGAAGTGGAAGAAATGCGACGAAAAGGAGTAAAACGCTCAAAATCAAGAGAAGGGCCAAAGAACGATCTTAACTCATTCAAATTAACGATTTCTCATCATCAACTTGAATAGAATTGAAAGATAGAGAGAATGAAAAAAGAATGAGGTCATTCAGAGTTCGGATGAAGAAGTTGTGGACAAAACAAGCTTTTATTGAATACCGAAGACATTAAAGTTCGCGGACGGGTTTCATACTTTAATTCCGAAAATATCTGTTGGAATTTGAAGTTCCCGGACTGGGTTCGCGTACTTAGCAAGTGGAAAACATTTATGCACAACTTGGAAAGCCTAAGGTCACGTTTGGGAGTCTTTATGTCATATTTTCGGGTCGGATTCTTTAACCGAACTAAATACTTGGAGACCAAGTAATGTAAACCTATAAAAAGGTACTAGGTTATGTAAAATAATATCATCGAATCTCATATCACAAGTTCTACATTAAAAACCTAGGGCATACCCCTTTAGGGGGAAACCACCATTATTCATCTTCTTTGTAATATGAGTAGCTAAATCTTTTGTTGATTAAGGATGAACTCAATGTTCTAAGCGTGAAGGTTTATTAATAATACAAGTCTATTTGAGGTTTTTATCATCATCGTTTGTTTACATCATATTTAGGGTTTATAAATGATTCTTAGATTGATTTGGGATGCATACTAGATTAGTCTATTGATCATTCTATTGCTAAGGGAAGTTATGAGATAAGTAATCGTCAATCAACTCTCTACACAAGTAGAAATCGCGAAACCTTACAGAGATATTTTGTGGAGGAATCGTGTGTGAACGCAACACCAGCAAGTAAACCTTGATTTAAGAGTTTAACTAGTGGGATCAACCTAAATTCACAAAGCTTGGGGCGTTCGATTGGATTACACCTTGAGTGATCTACTACTTGGCGGTTCGTTGAATAGAATCTGGTAGTCGAGAACTTCTGTATCCAGTGATTGAAGGATTTTTGGGGATAACACTGATCTAGCTGTTATTCCACAGTTGGTGATGAATGATTCTAATGAAAGATAGATAAGTATATTAATCCAGCTATCGCTTGGGAACAACGAAGGATTCATTGATCATCCCTTTCTTCTTTATTGTCTTTTTTTTAATCTTAAACCAAAACCCCCTTTACTATTTACTTTATCTTGCTGATCAAATAACCTATCAATTACACAACTCTCTGTGGGAACGATCTCTTACTACCACTATATTACCAGTTAATTAGTGGAAAATATATTTATTAATTTGTTGAGCCTACGACAGCCCATACAAATTTTGGCGCCGCTGCCGGGGAGCAGTTGCTAATTGATTTATTATTTGTTTAGCTTGTTTTCGTTTTTATATTCTTACTTTTATTTTCTCTTTTATTCTTGTGAGTCGTCATGTTTCCTTATGGAAATAACATGTACGGAGCACAAGATTACAAATACAATAGTGGTAATCAATATGGTTTTCAATCTCATTCATATAACAACTACCAACCATCCTATGGGTATAATCAAAACCAATATTTTGGCTATGATCAATATCCTACGGAACCTTACGGATATTCTCATACATGTCAAAAACCTTATGACGGGCATGTAGGTGAACAATCGCGAGGTGGAAGGATAATTATACTTCTAATCAATTGTTTTCTAGTAATATGCAGATGGAAGAGAGTTTGAAGTTAAAAAGTTATGATACTGAATCAAAACCTATTCCTCTTCATCGTCTTTTTCCCTCACTCTTTCCAAAAGAGGAGATTGTGCATAACGGTGGAAAGCGTGTTAATGTTAGAAAACTTTTTAAGTAACACGAGCAGATAGAAAAAGTTGGTGCATCACAAGAGACTCTTGACGAAATTAACAAGGCCATAGACATGGAATTCGAACGTCGTTTTGATGTTGACGATTCTGAGGTTGGCAGTGATTCTGATGAAGATGAACCACCTCTCGAAAGTCCTTGCAACAATGATACGATTATTCCAACTCCGGATCATAATAACGATCTTTCACCTATTCAAAAGGAGGACATGGGTATGACATATCTATTGTTATAAATGATGTAACGTACACAAATGAAGAAATTAGGAGTTGCATCAATGAACTAGACGTATTAGGAGAGGATTCCGATTCTGATGACGAGATTGTTGAAGAGATTGAGATTGAGAATGAAGATGTCATGGAAGACCCAATTGAGATAGATAATAATAGTTCGATAGAGGACCACGATATACTCGAGGTAAATAATTCATTGTTAATTAAGAACGATGAGGATCCCGTACAAGGTTTTTATAAACCTTTTGCATAATTCTATATCTATTGATCATTTCCATCCAATTGAAGTAGATTCTAAAAGAGTTGTTAACCCAACTTTTAAGAAAATACCTCACTTAGGATTGGAGTTGTGTGCTTCTAAAGTTTTAACAAATTATTTTACTTATAAGTATCCACAACTTGATGCGGTTGATTCGAGTATTGTGCAGGTTCAACAAACTATAGAACCTTTTGAAGTTCCCGAATTTTATGTTCTCTATCCACTTCCAAGTGTAGAAAGGACTAAGTGTGGGGGAAACTTCAACAAAGTGATAGATTCAATATTTATATCTTGTGCTAATATTTTTGTGAAGCTGTTATTTTAATTAAAGATTGTTATTTGTAAGGATTACCAAATTTTCAGATTTTTGGTGTACGGACGATAACAATAACGTCGGACTGACGACGTTAAACCAAGCGCTGCGTGGGAGGCAACTCATCGGTTTTGTATCTCTATCCCTTTTGTTTTTAATTTTCTTAGTTTTTCATATCATATCTTTCATTCCCATATTATATTTTACAAAGTCCTATATCTATAATGAAAGTTTTGACGAAACAATTCTCGTCAGAAAATTCTGACTGCGTACTTGTTACGAAAACAACCCTCGAGACTTCATACGGAGTCCGATTTGAGTGGTTGACCCCAATCTTTAAAGAGAACAGACTCACATTTCTTTTCCATAAATAAAATCTGAATTCGTAGTCTGTTAAGTTGGAGCGATAGGCCTGGACATTGAGTTTCGGTATTTTTCCAGAAATTTTTCAGATTGCATGGAAGTCAGTCCGGAGGCCATAAAATTCATACCATTTATCGAAACACTGTGCCCTTTTGACACCTTATACAAAATACGTAGGCGAAAACTCTCGTTTAGGATGTTACCAGAAGAATTTTGGTTTGAGGAGGAGGACAACCTGTTGACGAATTCTTTATACCCTTCAATTATCTTTTTCAGATTATCTCTCATTTCATCAATTTTTCTTCTTTCTTCTGAACTTCCTTTATCAACAGGAGCAGCGTTATTTCCAGAGACCACGACACAATCTTCCTTTAGATGATGTTTATTAAGACGTCTGTTTTATACTTGTGTGTTCGAGGAACTCATTGAACTTACTTTCCTGGTAACATACACATGGTAGGTATGAAAACTAATTGGTTTAGTCATACGAATGTCAGTTACACCTTTAAGAATTAAATCTAAGGTGTGTTGAAGTTGAACCAAGGATTTTTTTTCTTCAACCTAGAGGTTCCCTTTCGTTTAACAGAACTCTTTGTCTCACAAACAAGACATACTTTATGATCATCAGAATGATAGATGGTACAGTCTTAATATCATCATTAGAATATTTCTTCCATCCATTTGATGTGCAACATCCTTGAGTGTTGGTGACTTCAGGCACATCCGTTTTACTAGAAGGGGCTTCCGTTTTTACTTCTGAGCATGAATCATCTTTAGTTGTGCCAGAAGTACTTGGCATATTAGATTGCTTTGAGCATCCTTAAATAGAGAGCTTACTCAAGCGATGGTCAATTTCCAAGGCATCTCTTCTGAGGCTAGCTTCAAGAGACGTACCCGAATAATGAGCTTGAGAATTACCTTTGGGTTTGCAATCTCTTACTACACCAAGTAGAACATTGACATGGTGCTTAAACCGCTTGAATCTATCAGCTTGTATTTTAACAAAATTTAGAATCAATTCACTCTCTTCAGCTGAATACCGTTCATTAATAGAGAAGCTCTCTTTTGAAGGGTAATCGGGATCACACATGTCAGTGTTTGTCTTTCTTGTCAGTACAAAAGATTCATATATATTCGATATTGAGGAACCTTTCTCTTTAATAGAGTTAGACGAGATAGAACTTTTATTTCTAGTGACGCGTTTATCAGAGATAATACTCTTGTCCATAGAGTCAGATCTCTACAAACACAGACTTGTAAGGTCTTGAACGTGTTTGCCTGCTCTGATACCAATTGAAAAAGCGGGGGTCTAACAACACCACCCAATATTTCTCTTAGAAATCTGTATGGACTAACTCCGAAATACTTTCTAGAGAATCAACTAGACTGTCAGACTCAATCTAGGTAAAAGTATCTCAAGGAGTTAATATCTCTCTCTTGTTTTGATTTACTCGAGCTAATAGAAATCAACGAGTATTTAATCAAACACAAGGAATAACTTGGATGGTACCAAAGACCAATATCTAAGGATCAATCAATGACAATCAACAACCAAAGGTTGGATTACTCTAATTGATTATCTAACGCACAACCTGTATTATTTCAATTATAATGATAAAACAATATAATGCGAAAACTGAAATAACACAGACACCAGAAATTTTGTTAACGAGGAAACTGCAAATGCAGAAAAACCCCGGGACCTAGTACAGATTGAACACACACCGTATTAAGCCGGTACAGACACTAGCCTACTCCAAGATAACTTCGGACTGGACTGTAGTTGAACCCCAATCAGTCTCCCATTGATCCAAGGTACAGTTGTACTACCTACGCCTCTGATCCCAGCAGGATACTGCGCACTTGATTCCCTTAGCTGATCTTACCCAGAAATAAGAGTTGCTACGACCCAAAATCGCAGGATTTAACAATAAACAAATCTGTCTCACATAGACAAGTCTATCAAAGGATCAATCTGTCTCCTACAAAAAAAACCTAAAGTTTTTGTTCCGTCTTTTGATAATAATCAAGGTGAACAGGAACCAATTGATAATCCGGTCTTATATTCTCGAAAAACAGCCTAGATAAATCAATCACCTCACAACAATCTTAATCATATGGTAGCAAAGCAAGATGTTGCGGAATCGCAAACAAGGAGACGAAGATGTTTGTAACTACTTTTTATATCTTTCCTATCGGAGATATTAATCTCAAGACAATCAATCTGATTACTCGTATGATAGAAGATGCAAGATCAGATCACACAACTACGATAAAAGTAGTATCGGTCTGGCTTCACAATCCCAATGAAGTCTTTAAGTCGTTGACCTGGTTTCAAAAGAAGAAAACCAAAGGTTAAAGGAGAAACGACTCTAGAACGCAAACTAGTATCACACGTGAGGTGTGGGGATTAGTTTTGACAGAGTTGCTAGATGTCCCCTTATATAGTCTTTCAAATCAGGGTTTCGCCTTGGTCACAAAGCAACAATATCCACTGTTAGATGAAAACCTGATTTAGATTCAAGCTAATATTTCTCAACTGTTAGATCGAAAACTTAGCTTGTTATACACAAATGAAATGCATGCTTCTAGGTTTGTTAACTGTACCCAAACGTTTACATTGTTGGTTCAACAATAGTTAACCAAAAGATTAGGCATATGAGAATTTCATACCAACCATATTCTTCTTCACCATAACTAGTTCAAATGACTCAAATGAACTAGTTAGAGAGTTGTTCAATTGCAAGAAAATCTTATGTACTACACAACAAGACAAAACTAAAGCAAAGATGATTTGATTCACTCGAATCGGTTCATGAACTTTATACCACGGTTTGCAAATTGCATTCCTTAGTCTTTATAAGTTTAAGTTCAGAAATCATCTTCAGATATATAACCTTCTTAAGTTCGCACACTAGGTTTGCGGACTTAAGCAACCGGGCAGAGTTTACAAACTCCAGCAGAAAATCTCGACAAAGACTTTCCGCCGGTTCGTGGACTGGGTTAGCGGACTGGTACTCACGCAACAAGTTTGTCAACTCCAGCATAATTTCTCGGGTTGAGAAGTTCGGCAGTTCGCGGACTTGACAACAAGCCATTCTTCCGGTTTCTCTTGATCAACAAAGTTCGCAAACTTTGGTTCAAGGGGTAGGACTTATGCACATATGTGTTTCCACAATAATACTTATGTCCATCATTGGTTATGTAATCTAAACTCTCATTCCAACCATTGAAACATTCTTAGAGGACGTTATATAGTTGTTACACCATTTCTCGTCAAAGAAATTTTCAAAGTGATTGAAACATATCATGACTTACGTCACTAGGTAAAGATAAACATGGTCGAAGCGAAACGCTTACCAACACATATTTCGAGATGTAGATAGGCGAGGTATACTCGACTCGAAATAATAAATGTGTATAATCTAAGTCTATATATAGCATATGACTTTTTGTCTCAAGAAGTAGGAGATAGAGTAGATAGATTTTTGAGTGACAGATAAGCTCAAGTCTTAACATACCTTTTTGTCGAGAAGTTCCACCGGTTCCTTGAGTAGCTATTCTTCTTGTATGATGAATCACCATGAATTCCTTGAGCTCAACTACACTTTATATCCTAGTCCGAGACTTATATATAGTAGAGTAGAAATCAAGACTTATAGTTTTGATCACTAACATTGACAAACATGCTTGAGATAGCACGCATGCGAGTTCGACCGAGCAATGCTCTAATAGATTGGATTACACCTTGAGTGATCTATTGCTTGGTGGTTCGTTGAATAGAATCTGGTAGTCGAGAACTTCCGTATCCGGTGATTGAAGGAGTTTTGGGGATAACACTGATCTAGCTGTTATTCCACAGTTGGTGATGAATTATTCTAACGAAAGATAGATAAGTATATTAATCCAGTTACCGCTTGGTAACGGCGAAGGATTCCTTGATCATCCCTTTGTTCTTTATTGTCTTTTTATCTATCTTAAAACCAAAACCCCTTTGTTATTTACTTTATCTTGCTGATCAAATAACCTATCAATTACATAGCTCTCTGTGGGAACGATCTCTTACTACCGCTATATTACCAGTTAATTAGTGGGAAATATATTTATTAATTTGTTGAGCCTAGATAGCCCATACAGGTGCTGCGAGGGGCCAACCAGGAATAGCAGGAGCAGGTTTAATTTTCAGGGACTTGAATGCGCGAACTGTGATGGCTTATGCACAACCTTTAGGAATCACCACTGCGCCAATGGCCGAAACATGGGCAACTCTGGTGCAACCAGGATAGCAGCGGAGCGACAATGGAGGAAGGTGTTAATTGAAACTGACTCAGAAAATCTCATGCGCTTCATAAAATCGTCAGCTGAAGCTCCTTGGTACAAAATCGTCAGCTGAATCACCAGGCCGAAACATGGGCAACTCTGGTGCAATCAGGACAGCAGCGGAGCGACAATGGAGGAAGGTGTTAATTGAAACTGACTCGGAAAATCTCATGCGCTTCATAAAATTGTCAGCTGAAGCTCCTTCGTATATCTCTGGAATGATTGATGACATAAAACAAAGAATGCGACAAATCCCTTGGTGCACTATAAACTTCAACTACAGAGAAGGGAATCAACCAGCAGATGGTCTAGCAAGCCATGCAGCGGATGGAAGGCAAGCTGTATATTTTTCAACAACAATCTAAAACCACGTTGTCCCACCATTTCATCACCAAGTTCTATTAAATGATTCTATGAGTACTAGATACCCACGTGTAATTGTAGTTTAAATCTGTTTTTATTTATCTTCATGCTTCAAAAAAAAGAAATCTCAGGTAATTTTTTTCCTTGTCTGGTTTCTCAGCATTGTACGTTTAAAATATGCTTTTATAGTTTTTGGTTTTTAACACTAGAACACCGTTGCCACGGCAGGAAGGGCGGACCGAAAAGTATCACTTTTCCTGAAACATGGTGAAAATATTATTTTTCCTGACACGACGTGAAAGTATCACTTTTCCTTACACGGGGTGAAAGTATCACTTTTCCTGACACGGGGTGAAAGTATCACTTTTCCTGACACGGGGTGAAAGTATCACTTTTTCTGACACGCCGTGAAAGTATCGTTTGTCCTGACACGGCGTGAAAGTATCATTTTTTCTGAAACGAGTGCAAGTATCATTTTTCCTGACACGGCGTGAAAGTATCATTTGTCCTGACATGACGTGAAAGTATCATTTTTCCTAACACAGCATGAAAGTATCACTTTTCCTGATACTATTACTTTTCTTGACACGACGTGAAAGTATCATTTTTTCTGACACGGGGTGAAAGTATCACTTTTCCTGACACAACGTGAAAGTATCATTTTTCTTGACACGGAGTGTAAGTATCATTTTTCCTGACACTGGGTGAAAGTATCACTTTTCCTGACACGGTGTGAAAGTATCATTTTTCCTGACACGGGTTGCAAGTATCACTTTTCCTGACACGCGGCGTGAAAGTAACATTTTTCCTGACACGGGGCAAAAATATCACTTTTCCTGAAACGGGGCAAAAGTATCACTTTTCCTGACATGGTATGTAAGTATCACTTTTTTTGATTGCATAACGGCTATGTATTCAATAGAAGGAAAAAATGGAGGGTATTATCGTCAATTAGGAAAAATATGATACATATGGAGTTATAACAATTGGACTAAAAGAAAGGGATATTTTGGTATTATCAAGTGCAAACTACCAAACTATTTTCAATCTTTTTATTAAATTACACATTTGTGTTTGGCTCCATAAAATTGACTCTCTTCCTACATGCCTTTTGGCCCTCCAGTCGGTCGGCCCAATTAAACTCCATGTTACCTTGAATTCTCATTGATAAAAAAAGAATCTGTTTTTATCTGGGGGAAAAAACACATTAAATTTAGAACAATTGTTAAAACCCCAACCAAACATGCTCTAACTTTTCTTTGTTATATCTTAGAGCTTTTTTTTCTTACTTTCTGTTATCTTTACCCTGACTTTTTGCCCTACCAGTTTGGGTAAACATGATGGGTCTAATTTTTAAGTGCAGAAATCGGAAAGTTCATAGCCTCTTCTCACTTGTTTCATTTTGTTGCAACTTAATTGCTAATTACATCATCCATCTTTCCTGATTATACTCGATGTATCATCGTACTAGGACTACGTATTACCCACGGCAAGACACGTGCATAGCATAAATAATCTTTTTCCTTGAAGCTTTCGCTTTAAACGGTGATGAAACCGTCGCTTTTTATTGGTTGAAAGAGGCCTTTTCTAATGCAAAAGCTATAATAAAGATACTTGGGAAACTCTATTGGTCGAAATATTAAAATTTGGGTTACACTTGATTTACATCAATTATTTAATTATTTAACGGTTCATTAGTAATACCGTCCAAAAAAAGGTAGGTAGACAACATCTCCGTTAGAATTTTAATTTAAATAATTTCGTTACACCGTGTTTACACCAACCACTTAATTATACGTTAGTAACACCGTGTAAGGTGGACAATGCTTCCGTCAAAACACCAAAAGTTTTGGCCATTCGGTCGATCCACCGAAAATTTGCAAATACAAAAATTTGCTAAATTTTTTTTTACGTATTCATTGTCAACATCTAAACATAAGATCGCGCCTACAATATGCTTCTCAAAAAACAAAAAAAAACAAAAAATCGCCTCTAATAATTAACCCTAAGATCGTACACATTAATTCAGGTAATTTCTTTTAACTTACATGATTTTGATTCTTTCATGCATCAGATTTTTTGCATGTTAGATACTTAGATCTGTTTTTTTTTTTCAGATTTCAACTTTACTTTAAAATTATTCTGATGTTCTGATTTTGATTATCTGTTAAAGAAAAAAAAGTTCCCCTTTTTGATCGGATTTAGGATGCAAGGAGGAAAAGTAATCGCAGGTAATAATTCTTTGATTTCGTATTGTTCTTATTTTTCATCCAAAATCCTATTCAATTATCCTTTTTAGGTTATTATATATTTTTAAATCCGATTTAGGGTCTATCCTAAACCTGTTTTTAAATCTGATTTAGGGCTTACCTTAAGCCTGATTTACTGTTCTAAATTGCAGTATCTTGCAAAAGAATTTTAAGGGTTTCTCTTTCAGAAATACTTTACACACCGAAAAATGGGTACCGCGATTGCACTGTGTGAGTGTGGGATGGGGCCCACTGCTTCCCTTCCCAATCCCGATGCAAAGCACGTTCCCCTTGTGTCCATTGGATCACCCCTCGGTGTAAATCACGGTCTTTTTTTGCGGTGGGTCTATCATTGCTCTTTCTCTTTTGATTTTTGCGTTTGTTAGTTTGATTAATTTGGATGTAATTTTCAGTTTCAGTAACGGTGATAGCAACCGCATGTTGGAGAAAATGAGTTATTTGATAAATGGATTTTTGGTCTTGGTGTGGTTTGATCTCATGACCTAAGGGTCTAAGGATACTCACTCATTTTTGAGTGAATGAAATGGAACCTTTAGTCCCACATTGTGGAAAACTAAAAAGGTGCTCTACTATATAACCATGTGCTCATGGATATGTTGTAAAACAATGTGTGTGGAGCAGGTGGGGGGAAAAATACATGTTTCGACCCATGCCGATGCGCATATACCATGCACCAAGTTCCTCTTCTACTCGTATTTATTTTTGGCGAATTTTTCTTTAGGAAATTAATTCCAAAAATATTTTCTTAAGAGTTTTATTTGTGGGAAATTCCTTTTATGAGTTTTACTTATTTTTGAAGAAAAAACTAAAACCTAACTTGATTTGCAAGTATCTCATCCTATAAAACAATGTGGGTGGAGCGGGTGGGGCGAAAAATACATGTTTCGACCCATGCCGATGCGCATATACCATGCACCAAGTTCCTCTTCTACTCGTATTTATTTTTGGAGAATTTTTCTTTAGAAAATTAATTCCAAAAATATTTTCTTAAGAGTTTTATTTGTGGGAAATTTCTTTTATGAGTTTTACTTGTTTTTGAAGAAAAAACCAAAACCTAACTTGATTTGCAAGTATCTCATCCTATAAAACAATGTGGGTGGAGCGGGTGGGGCGAAAAATACATGTTTCAACCCATGCCGATGCGCATATACCATGCAGCAAGTTCCTCTTCTACTCGTATTTATTTTTGGCGAATTTTTCTTTAGGAAATTAATTCCAAAAATATTTTCTTAAGAGTTTTATTTGTGGGAAATTCCTTTTATGAGTTTTACTTGTTTTTGAAGAAAAAACCAAAACCTAACTTGATTTGCAAGTATCTCATCCTATAAAACAATGTGGGTGGAGCGGGTGGGGCGAAAAATACATGTTTCGACCCATGCCGATGCGCATATACCATGCAGCAAGTTCCTCTTCTACTCGTATTTATTTTTGGCGAATTTTTCTTTAGGAAATTAATTCCAAAAATATTTTCTTAAGAGTTTTATTTGTGGGAAATTCCTTTTATGAGTTTTACTTGATTTTGAAGAAAAAACCAAAACCTAACTTGATTTGCAAGTATCTCATCCTATAAAACAATGTGGGTGGAGCGGGTGGGGCGAAAAATACATGTTTCAACCCATGCCTATGCGCATATACCATGCAGCAAGTTCCTCTTCTACTCGTATTTATTTTTGGCGAATTTTTCTTTAGGAAATTAATTCCAAAAATATTTTCTTAAGAGTTTTATTTGTGGGAAATTCCTTTTATGAGTTTTACTTGTTTTTGAAGAAAAAACCAAAACCTAACTTGATTTGCAAGTATCTCATCCTATAAATATGACTCGAAATTCTGTTTTCAAAACACACAAGCAACGACTTTTTCTAGGTCTACTTTTCTTTTTCTTCTTGTTTTTTGTGCGGCGTTTTACTTCCATCCCTGTTGCTGAGTTCAAGAGTGGGTAACTTGCGTTGTGCTAACTCAAGTTATATCGGGCAGTCTTATCCTGGACACATCTTCGCACGTTGGGGTTTAGCATTACTTCAGAGTATACCTGCGAACTAATGTGTTAAGGACAGCTTGTTGAACCTGTCATTCTTCCCTCATCAATTTGTTCGTGGTAGAGTTGTTTGATACGGTTCTTTATATTTATTGTTTGATACATCTGACGTTTCTTCTATTGTTGGAAGATTCCAACACCGCATTGCAGGGAGATAAAGAAAGATAAAATTCCTAATTCTGCCTTGATCAACTCCAGATGTAGTCATTAATCTCTTACTTTTTTCTTCAGCAGACTCCATCACCATAATGTAGTTGATTCTACTATGGTAAAAGTTAATCTGGTAGTTTTTACCTCTCACAGAGTTGGTTTTTCTTTTGTTTGATATTCTTTTCTGACTTATTGTTTAATTTTTTCCCTCCTTCACAACTATTATCGTTTATCATCAATTTTTGGTCATTGTAGTGCGCATTACAAATCTAATGTTGTGATTTGGCTACACCTTGAACTGCTAAAACTTCTTTTAAAAGTTTGGATATAAGTTTTATAGACACTGTGGATATGTTTTAGTAATTTGAATGATATGTTGATGTCTATGCTATTGATGTGGACCAGATTCTTGAGATGGACACTTACTGCAAGTATCGTGGGCACTCCATGTCATACCCAGGCAACACATACAGAACCTGAGGAGGGATTCGTGGTGTGAGACATGTTAGTAAAATTTGAATTGTAATGGCTGTGGTGTTTTCTTTGTTAACATAAATATAATAATTTTGCTTTTGGGTGTCTTCTTGCAGTTGCTGTCCGGAATACCCTCTAACAGTAATGTCATTAGTGACGCTAAGTACGGTTCCGAAACGGCATAAATTGTGAGCCATAAATCATGATCTATTATTAAAATGCGACTTCTAATTTTATCCAGTGTTGAACCGTGTTATGGCGTGATGGTAACGTCGATGCAGTTGTTGTTGATCCCTTCACCACTTAGTTATATGTGGCAATTTTGTAAGTGAGACGAGGATCTTGCATATTACTCATCTTCTGAATGGAATACTAAGCAGTGTGTGATTTTACGTAGGAGAAAGGACGGAAACAAAGATATTTATAGTGAGTTTCTCTCTTGGATTTAGTGGTTTTCTTCTTGGATGTTTATAAAGTTTGTATTCCAAATTTGCACAATGTTAAACATTGCACGCTCATAGTCTTAACAACTGAATTTCAAAAATGGGCTTTATTATTGTTTTAAGCTGGGATATTAGCAGAAAACTTATATACCAACGTACAGGTTCATCAAGTTAGTGAATACGCTGTTTTTTTTTGGAAGACAAATTTAAGTCTCACTCCCCCAAAAGAATTTCAAATAATGCTATTTGCAAAGGGAACATGATCACAAGTATGGTTGGAACGAGAGATAAATTTTCCACTGATAACTTTATCAAAACTAGCGTTGGAGCAAGTTTTACTGTTCTTTTTTTTTTTTTGCAAGGGAATTTTATAAAAAGAATAAAAGAATACAAAACCCTCTACCCAAGGAGGCTAGGACGTCAAACTGAAACCCAGCTGAAAAAGAAAGAAGCCAAAAAAGAAAAACAACCCACCCACCCTAAGTTAGTGAGGACGTAGAAAAAAATTAGACCATCCCACAATTACATTTGTTGTATTGATGCACTTAAAAGCAGTCCAGGCCTCCAGACCAGTTGAAGGCATCTATTTTTATATCTCTAACGACATCTTGCAGCTTGAACGTCTTTCCGGAGAAGGCGATGCCGTTACGAGCTTTCCACAATCCCCGAGAGATGGCCGCCTGAAGTCTTTTCCAAAGTTGTTTTCCTTGGGCAGATAGAGGAGAATTTTTCCATCCCACTATAACCTCCTTGACAGTACGAAGAATAGCACTGCCACCATCAACAAAATTCAGGAAGTTTTACTGTTTACTTTGTGTTCATTATTCAACTTTAAACTCCACGGTGCGAGGGGAGTGCATAGTTACGAAAGCATCTATAGAATATGTATATCTAAGAAAACGTTATGTAAATATATTGCGACGATGCGGGACACACCATTTTCTGGCATCGTTTTGTTTGGTGGAAATTTGTATATGATATGAGAAGTCAAGTTAAATATGCACAGTAGCACAGGTTACATGCCAATTTTGTTAAAAGAAAGGAAAGTTTAATATATCGTGACGGGACGGGGAAAAACTACACCACACCAAATCAGATGAGAATCGGTTCGTAGCATACATAGGTAACATGCCAATTTTATTACAAGAAAGCAACTTTTATGAGAAGTTAAATATGCCCTGTGCGTACCAAATCAAAAACGCATCGCCACCGGAAGGGGAGAAACCATCAAAAAATGTATCGTCACGGGCTGGACGAAGCATGTACACCAATCAAAAATGCATCGTCACGGGGCGGGCCAAAGCCCCACACACCAACACAGTTAAAAGAGAAAAAATGCTAGGTGCGTAGCACAGGCACAAATCTAGTACTAACTAGCAACTTACACTTCTATTACACTAGCATTACATGACTTGAACATTATAAACAGACGGCAAATAAATAGCAAATTAGATGCTACGAAAATCACCCAAAGAACTCACTACCTCATACAACAACCATGTAAACATACGTTGTTGGTCCATCCAACATCAAATCCCTAAAGAAAAATATTAACCTCGATCACCCTCACAGAAATCATTACAATCTTCAAAAGAGAAGGAATTAAGAGAACATCAATGTTTTGGACGCACATATTTACATAACCGTTAAATCATGGAGACCAATTTACCGTTATTGTTTTTCTTTTCAGTTTTTTTTTTTTTTTTTTTTTTTTTTTTTTTTTTTTTTTTTTTTTTTTTGGCTGCCTTCAAGAAGGTAGGTGGCAGATGTCCAAAATACCCGCCTGGGTGAAATATGAAATCTGGTGGTTGATGATGAACAACAAACTCCGTTTTTACTACTATGGCTGATACTCGGGATTAAAAGCAAGAGCTTCCCTGTAAATGAGCTCCTTCATCTGTTCCTCTGACAATGCGTGTTGCTCAAAATCAAAATTGAAAGGAGTCATGCACACTGGCTCATCACTAATGTCGTGCAAGGTCGCTAGATATGGATGAGCCAATGCATCCTCAACTGCACCCACCACCACCAAAAGAAAACAAATTCCGTAAGCATTACAATATCTGAAGAAGAAACTCTTAAGAAAGATAGAAGCCACGAATTAGCAAGCTTACCTGTAATCCTAACTCTAGGATCAAAAGTTAGCATCTTTTCAACAAGATCAATGGCAGACGGATGAACATGAGGAAACTTCTCAGTAAGTGACTGCCGAGTGTGACGAGGAAGCTGTCGGATGTATCTCTTTGCATTATCATTCACGAATCCCAAGTCAGCTTCAGATGGAGTGCCGATAAGCTGTACATGTGAAACACTTTTACTCTCAGCAATAATGAGGAGAGATAGTCAGCCAAAAGCATAGATTTTGAGATGTTGAAATATTCATAGATTTTCTGTACAAAGAGCATGAAAAAAAAAAATTACGCTGGCTACCCGAATCTATGTCTATCCATATGCTTAATTAAATTATAGCAAGAATTAACAAACATGAAAAAAGTAAAAGTAATCCCAAGCATGCCACGTAAGGCCATTAGAAACCAAATGCAAGCACTAGAAAAGTGAAAATCTCAGGCTAGATGTGTGGGTTCTGCGAAACCAGATGTTTAAATGTTTGGGTTAGTAATAACAGATTGATTCAGAACATTAATCATCTGAGGCAAAAGCAGAATATTCACTAGATTTCTCAACATCAACAAATTATAGCAAATCTGAAATCTCACATTTTCAAAGATGCTTAAGTGGGGAAACACAATCTCCCCGTGCATGGTGAAGGTCGAACTAGTCATTACATAAGTTTGTACTGTACTTCTAACAAAAAAAAAATGACTACACATGGTTCGAAAGGTGGAGAAATTTTGACAAAGCCGACATGAAGTACACTGTGTCGCACAGTTACACCGACTGTAACTAAACTTATCATGCAAACGAAGTGTCACATTTCATATAACTCAATTTCCTACTCGTCAAAGTTCTATAATAAAATTCATTCAGACATTCTAAGAGCGTGACTGTAGTCTAACACTCTCTTTATTAAAGTATGAATACTTGAAGTGAGACATTAAGCGAATTCTAACAATAACTCTTTTTAAGCTTACCATGGTGCTTCTGCATACTTGATAAGAGCATACATGCAGTGTTCAAAGTAAAATAGGACTTCACGGTCAAATAGTTGTTAGGGTGGGCTGAAGGTAATAACTGATATAGAATAATGCTACTACCTCCAACAGTAAACGTAGCTGGTGCACATGATCTCGACCGGGAAAAAGAGGCTTACGGTCCATCAATTCCATGAAAATGCAGCCTACAGACCACACATCAATTGCAGCAGTATATTCTGATGAGTTCAATAAGAGTTCTGGTGCTCGATACCATCTTGTTACAACATACTCTGTCATAAAATCAGTTTCCGAAGTGATCCGTGCGAGTCCAAAGTCACAAATCTTTAAATCACAATTCGCATTCAGGAGAAGATTGCTAGGCTTCAGATCCCTATGCAGAACATTTGCGGAGTGTATGTATTTCAATCCACGGAGTATCTGATACAAAAAATACTGTACAATAAAACATTGAAGAGAAAAAGTGTCAATTTTGTTTCTGATATGGTTTCTAGTAAAAATCCAGGAATAGAAGTCAAACAAAAAAAATATACAAACTATACACATAGTAAACACAGAAAATGGGTATGAACTATTATCAGGGATGATGACTATTGAACTGTATGAACATGCTTAGGAGTCGGCCCCATACATTAAACAAGCATCAAAAATTATAAAGGGATTAAATTTGAAGAATTTATTCTATTGTTACATTGCCTAGGAACTTAACCTTCAAAAATATTTCTAGTTAGGCATCAGGACTGAAGACTGGAGCATAATATCCATTATGTCTCTGCAGAGTAATCTCCATTTTGTACAAAGTGCCCAAGCTTGAATGGGCCCTGAGAATCAACTCTGAGTGCCTTTTCAAATTGCTCTGTTTTGTTTTTTTTGATAGTGAGAGAGCTATATATATTAGAGAGATTAATTGCTTGCTCATAACAGAATATTACTACAACTTCCTCATTAATTGCTTGCTCATAACATAACAGAATAAGTTTCGTGGATTTTTTTTTCGCACCATTCGTGGAATTTTTTGGGGTTGTGCTCAGTTTGTATCAGAGGTACCAAAAGTTAGAGACCCATTTATGCATGAGACCAGAACTCAGCAGAGAGATTGTTTAGCTGATGAAAATTCTGTATGCTTCAATCAGAAATCCACAATATATCACCAAGAAGCATACTCGAGGGTTTTTGGATGAGTAAATTGACAGGTCAGTTTTAATCTTGGGTTTTTTTAACTACGGGTCAGTGGACAACTGGACAAACAAAACAAAAATACAACCTATTAATGACAAAAAAAATAAAAAAAATAGTAATAATCATAAGCCACCAAAGTACCTGACAATGCTCCTCGGATAAGGCTTGGTTTGAACGAATAATCTGATGAAGATCAGTGTCCATCAACTCATATGCGATATAAACATCATTAAAGGCCCCTCGATCAGGTGGTGGTATTATATCTCTGATTGCCACTACCTATAAGGCAAATACAATTTCCATCAGTTAACACAGCATCAGCTTTTTCTAAATTTGTAAGCAGTCAAAATGCATAAGGTTCTTTGCTGATGTAATACAAAAAATTCGACAATGGACGTGAACAAGATAGCCTAAGAAAGGAGTTTACACATTGTTGGTTTCAAACTTGCTTTTTATGTTCCAATAGCCCCTAATGGTCCAATATTTGCAGCTACAGATTTTAATTTGTAGACTCAAAACCTAAAAGACACTCACTCTCCACTGATTGAGTCACTCAATAGTTGAAGAAACCAATTGACAACAAGACAACGAGTTATTGGAAAATTTCTTGACTATTTCTCAGTTACAAGACTATAATTGCTACCGTTGTGGTACTGGCTGCCGAAAAGAGAATTACGTATATCAATTGGGAAAAAACTGAAAGCAATTATTAATTACCAATACAAAATGGGAAATTCTGCAATAATCAAAATTAGAGATGGCCAGTATAACTTTCATGTTTCCCAACAAAAATCTACTTTTAATCTGGGAAAAAAGATTCAAAAAAGTTTAGGTCGACGTTTGATTCATTAAAGTTAAAACTAGATCCAGATACCCCCAAGTATATTGAAAAGGATTATAGATAGTGCTTAGAAAAGGTAATTAGGACACCGGGGTTTGTCTCCAGAAGATGAGTATAGTATCAAACAGGTTGTCTACCAAACATCAGCTTTACTTTCAGCAGACAAAAAAGAAAAGCACATACATACTTAAAGATAGAGAGAAACATAGAAAAAGAAGAGATAGTTCGTAAAAAATGAAAATCATAATATACATCTAAAAATGTCAAATGAGTCACGAGTAAGAAAAAAAGTGCTCGTTATGCCTCTCAGACCAATAATTTAACCTGTCAGAGGTGTAGAGTGTAAACGTCAGATTGCTCACTGACCGAAATTCAATTGAAATAACACAAACCATATTTCCACTCAATGCACATGTGTGACGGTCACCCAATCTAGTTGTTTTATCATTAAACGCAGAGTGAAACACCAACTGACATTAGAAACGTCAAACGACAGTGGTTTCCAATTTCAAGTGCTAAGAGGTGTACAATGCGGATCACAAATTCAATTAAGATGTTGATATATGGTAATAATCTAACATAAGTAAGGTCAATATCTTTTAGATAGAATCAAAATAGAAAGAAACAATGAACAAAAGGAAGGTTCGGAATTACAAAAGATTGGAACTAAATAATGTTATAACGACAGTGGCAAATGTATGTTGGCACAAAACTGGGCAACATATTAGAATGAGAATAAGTTGTAAGGTGGGTGCAGGAGGGGAAAATGTGACTGAACCAATGTCATGTCAAACAAGATTCAAGATTTTCAATGAAATGGTGAGATTTAAAGGAAAAAAAAATGTTTGTTTTCTTGCACATCCAAGTGACACTTTAAACCAGGGGTTGCCCCCTCAGTAGACATTAAATTCAATCCAATGGATATTAAAAATATTTGATCATTGCATATATTTGTAATGAATGAAAAAAAAAATCATAAATGAATGTACTCACTGACGTTTTCATGATCCATATGGCGAAGAAGCTTAATCTCACGTAGAGTCCTTTTGGCATCAATCTTGTTGTCAAAAGCATTAGCAATCTTCTTAATTGCAACTTGTTCACTAGTCTCAGAATTCAAAGCCGAACTAATTTTTCAAGAAAAACGAGAGAATGAGAATGATAATTCAAACAATAATTTTTTTGCTTCTCTTCCAAAGTGTATATTAGAAAACAAAGAAATGAGGATTACCAAACGATTCCGTAGGCGCCTTTGCCGATGGGCATGATTGGAGGTTTGTATTTAGCAGTAACCTCAAAGATATTCCCAAATATGTTATATTGAATAAATTTCCCACCATGGCTTAGGGTCGCTGGAATATTTTCCATTCCACCACCACCTTCGGATGCTGACGGTGGTTGTGGCCCTTCCCCGGCTGTAACCCCAGACGGTGCCTCCCCCATCACCGTATCAGTAGCTGCTGCTTCTTGGGTTCCATCCATTTCGTCTCTCTTTCTCTATTTCTCTCTTTCTCTCTGTCTGTCTAATAAGTTAGATTTGGTTCAGATGCGAAACCCTAGAAAATAGTAACTACAAATAATACTCAGATCAATCTCTCTCTAAACGTGAAGAAATTAGGTCAGGATAATAGTACTAAGAATGATGAGATTTGAAGAGAAAAAAAATTACATTATTTTTCTTTCTTTTTGGTATATAATGATTTAAGATCCTGTAATAAAGAAAAAATTGTAGCTAAAAATAAAAAATAGATATATTTGTTCCCTCGCTTTCTCCTTTTGATGCTCCGGTGTCTCAACCAGTCAGTTTGTCTGACTTAATTTCTTTGGCGAGTAAGGATTGTCTGTCTCCACTTTCAAGTTGATGAGGGGGAGGGGGGTATTTCATCATTTATTTATAGCGCGGTTGAATATCTGAAGTTGCTTCTAAAAATTATTTGGAAATTTGTACATAAGCTAACTTTTTGTTTTTTGTTTTTTTGATTTTTAGAAATCAAAAAGTTACTTCTAAAGTACACATCCAAACATGTCAGGCTTGTTTTGTTTTATGTGCATCCGAGATACTAGCATGATATACAGAAAATGGGTTATTTGCCCAGAACAATGTACCTCCCGGTTCAGATGGACGGGTAAGTTTTCACATGGGTGAAATTGACGTGAATTATTTAAATGTTAAACTGACAGATTTATCCTTTAACAGATCTTGTCACTACCTAGAAATTACCGATCTTTTCTTTCTCTACAGCATCTTCAAAACAAATCAGTAGTACTAAAATCACCTTTCTTCGTCGTTGCTTCAACAAAATCATTTTCTCTGTCGCTGCTCCACCATAATCATCTTTCTCTGCCATCGATCCATCGTCTGCTCACCATCAACGACATCAACAATATCATCATCTTTGTCCACCGTCTGCACCATCAACACTAACATCGTTCGTTGAAATTGGTCTCTCTACAGTCTACAAACACCACACTAGCTACAACATGAAAAATTCCTAGCAGAATTAGGGTTTCAAATGATCAATTTCACAAAATGTCTCCTAGGATTAGTAAGTTTCCAAACCCTATCTCTGTTTTAATTTTATATTCAATATTTCATGATTGATTTGTTGAATTTGTTGATTTTATTTTCACTTCACTGGATTTTAGTTGATTTGTGGAACTGGTTGTTTTTATTTACATTTCATTGGATGCAATTGAATTTTAGTTGATTATTGTAGTGAACTTAATGGTTATAAGTATTGGATAAAGCTGGTTTGTGTATTGTATGGGTTAAGAATTAATAAGCAGAATCTAATTCTCCATTATTGAAATCATGCTCATCGGGTGTTTGTAAGAATGTCAAAATAGGTAGAAGATGAAACTGGTTTCATCCCGTCAAAAATTACTTTCGTCAGTGTATGCAGGTTCAATAGGTTTATGAATGTTTATGTTTCAGGATATGAAGGATGAAACCAATTTCACCCTGGATAAAAAAAAAAAATTCTTTAATAATATGAAGGATGAAACCAATTTCATCCTGACCAATCTGTTTTTTTTCTTCTAAATATGGAGGATGAAATCAGTTTCACCCTGGCCAAAAATATGTTTATGGTAAAACTTGTTTGTAGCGTGTTTGTAATAATGTACGATTGAGTTTCTATGGCCTACAATATATATAGCATCTCCACATCTAAATGTGATCCATATAGCATTACCTAGTTAGCTAAATGTGATCCATATAGCATCTCTATAGCTAGGTTATGCATATATCACTAAGCCTAGAAAATAACAACTTTGCTTGGACTTTGAATGTTTACTGAGTTTCTATGGCCTTAGAATGTGACGAAATATTTTAGTGTATGTTGGTGCAGGGGCATAAACCCATCTTATGTGCTTGTTTGCTTATGCATTACTTAGTCGGATAATGTGATTCTTATGTTGTCTCCGTAACTGACACGCAGAAACTGGTTTCATCTTAATTTCCATTGGATGAAATGTTTGTACATCCTGCGTTATTACGAGATGAAACTGGTTTCATCATGTGTTTCCACTGGATGGGCCTAGTTTCTTCCATGTTTCATCATGTGTTGACATTGTTATTATTCTCTTTTATTTTTAAAGTTCCATCTTAATTGCCATTGGATGAAACCTTTGTACATCTTGTCAAATGAAACTCAAATGTTTAATTGGATATGTTATTTATGATTTTTATAGAACTACTAAAGTATTGATACAATCTGTTTTAAATTTGTTTTAATTTCGTACATGCTTACACCAAGATGAAACTGGGTTCATCCTGTTTTGGATTGAACTAAAATTGTTTTCATCCAAGTTTAAACAAGGATGAAACTGGTTTCATAATGTGTTTTCCATTGAATGAAACCTTAATATATCATATGCTAATACTGAGTATAACTGGTTTCATCCATGTTTCATCGTGTGTTGACATTTGTTATTGAATTCTTTTTCATTTATAAAATACAAACTGAATCAAGACTTATTTTTGCAGTCATGATCGTGGAATGGCGAAGCAATACTAAGGAAGATGATGATCACAAAACGAGTAGATCTCGCACAAAAAATACTCAATGATGAGCGAAGTAATCGGTAGTTGAACGAACTAAGATTGTCGTTTCATTACAAGGTTGTTTAGCAATATGTCGTTACAAAAAAACTACTGATGTAGTTTAAGTTTAAGGTTTTTGTTTGTAAAAACTGTATCTTTTCTTATGTTGATGAGTTTAAATTTACTTAACAATGTATATGTGTCTTAATTACATGTCAATTAATCTGGAAAAAAAATCTAGTTAAGTTAGCCTGCACTATATAGTCTTGTCAGATTATGCAGGTTGAAACCAGAAACATCCTGAAGAATTTTTATTTTTCTATGAAACTGCGGGATGAAATTGGTTTCATCCAACCATTTTTTTTTCATACGTGCAAGATGATTTTTTTTTTGTTGTTGTCAGAGTATGCAAGATGAAATTAATTTCATCTTGCCCAAAAATCTGTTTTTATCAGAATATGTTGGTTTCATCCAAGTTTAGTGTATGATGTAAGCAATCTTTTTTTTCGTTGAATCATTCACAATATCATAAACATGAAACCAGAAATCATTATTGAAAATCAACTAGTGTTAGTTCAAAGTGATACACACCATACATCAATCATGAACATCATACACTCTCTACTCAGTTCACCGATGTCCTAACACTCCAACACTTTTTCGCTCTTCTTCCAGGAACTCCATCGAACGTGTTGAAGGGGTTTTTATGGTGATGAATAGGTGAGTACGATGTGGTATTTTCGGCCTCTACTTATAACACTCCTTCCTTGCAAACTCTCCTAAGCACTCATATACACAGAATCATTCAAGATTTCAAGTCATTCACTTCCAATCATTATCGACAACCACAATTATTGTTTTTAAGTTGTTTTTCTCAGGTCTAACGGTTGCTTGAAAAAAACTAAAATCTTTTGTGTTCTTATTCAATTCTAAATCAAGTCTCAGTCTCAGCTCTTCCAATAGAACCCATAAGAACTACTTAATCTCTCTTAAAAAAATTATCCAACCACAACTCATTCTTCCCTCTCCAAACAGAACTTGAATTGCACTTGAAACCCTTTCAATTGACTACAAACATCAACGACGGCAACAACACATTCACACTGATTTTTCACACAATTTCTCGAATCAGAATACATCTCAAATTTCGTAAATTTGTTGCATTTGTTCCCTCTTTTAGCTTCATAGATTTGGTGAAATTGGGTTTTTAATAGTTGAGTTTGTAGGGTTGGATTGACTGTAAGAAGTGATTAAACAAGTGGTTGTGATGATGATGGTGGATACGGTGGTAACAACAAAGAAAGACGACGGTAGTAACGAAGAACACGACATGTACATAAAAAAATCTATAGTGTTTTGCGTATAATAATTAGGCAGAAGGAAGGGTATTTTTGTCAACTGTAGGAAAATTAAATTTGAGTTTTGGGTTAAATACGCAGGTCAAGATATTTAAACAGTATCTTTTAGATTCTATGATATTAAAACAATATCAAACTTTACATGTCTCACCCAGAAATTGTTGTTTTAAGGCTAATTGACAATCTTGTGCATGATATAGGACATGTCAGATGAAGATATCAAATTGACTGTGGGATGACTAGACGACCAAATACGACATGAAAATGGTCAATATTGCGGAATTACTTCTTGTCGTCCCATAGTGGTAGAGTATTTAGGGAAAGGAAATATATTTGTTTATTGGTGTTGTGAAAGGAGAAGGAGACAGAAAATAAGGAGAAGAAAAGAGAGAGATTTGTTATTCATGTGTATAGAATACAATGTTTAAGCCTCTATTTATATAGATAGAAAACTTGGTGTCCAAGATATGTAAACCCTAAACTTAGACACGAAGGGCATCTTAGTAAATAAATTTGGTTTATAACACTCCTCCTGATGACCAATATGGCTAAGTCATTACATATATACCAGGAAAACTTAAAAGAGAAAAACCTGAAATGCATAAGCATGTAAAGACTCGAAACAGTGTTGGACACGCAAATGTTTCCTCGTTAAAACCTTGACAAGGAAAACCCAGTGGGACAAAACCTTGACGAAGGAAAAAGAGTACAACGCGATAAAGTTCAGCGAATGCACCTTAATTTGATGATGGCGCTCCCCCTTATAAATACTTCATTCAAATCTTAGCGTGCAAATCTTTGAGTCGAGACTTTCCAATTTTGAAGAACGAATTTCTTGAATGCAGAAGAGGACTGTGCTTTCATGCAGATGTCGGATAGTTGATGAAGTCTTCATTTGTGTTGCACAAGCAGTAATACCTTCGATTAATACTTTTGCGGAGTCCACGTTCTTCTTCAACACATTGAGAACTTGCGTCATGCATTGATAGCTTCTCGAGATGATTTGCATAAGTTGTTGATGTAATTTCTTCAACATAGATCCAAGATGTAGAGAAATTACCATAACTGAACAAAACTGAATTTTTGTGGTTATACCTTATGTGGATCGGAATGACATCCAAATTACTAAGGGCTTCTTATGTTGATTTGTCCTAACAAAATGACCTAGTTAATGATGGGAATCCACCAAATAACAGAAATAATACAACTCCCCCTTGGATGACCATCATGTTGAATAAATTGCCTCATTAAAAAGCTTTCCAGTAAAACCCAATGGGAAAAAATCTGGATAAAGGAAAAAGAGCATAATATCAAAATTTTGAATTAAACGTCAGGGAGATGTTGCCTCGTTAAACACCTTGTCAGGAAAACCACATGGGACAAAACCTGAAAGAAGGAAAAAAGAGTACAACGTTTTTGACGTAACTATTGATGTTAACCCGACTATATGAGTTTTACATAAGACAAGCATCAAAACAATAACTTTAGTTTATCTCAAAAGCGATTTTAAGCTAGCAAAATTTTAACTGCAGATTTAAGAAAGTAAATTTTTTTTTAGAAATTATGTTATTAAAGCGTGGATGTTTGTGTTTTGAATGACTCCTCAAGAGACCAATAAAAGTTGATGGCATCAACTAATTAATCTGGATTCTTGGTTTTATACCAAATTATAAAAACACATAAAGGATTGATAAATTATAATCGAGTCAGGTGGCTGCCTAAATATAATCGGAATCCTACAAGGATTACAAATTTGAATATGTTCTCATCCACATTTCTTGTGTGAATGCAAGATCATTCCTTCAAATACTACCACGCCAAATGCATTATATATATGGAACGAAATATTTATTGAATCAATCCTAGGGTCTGGGAAAAAAATGAAACCCTCTAATCGCTTTTACAACGAATAAATTTCTCGTATAACGCATTATAACCACACCAACCTGTAAGTACTAGGCTTGGCAACTTTAAGGTGTTAAGTCTTGGATCCAAAACTGCGTTAATCAAGAAATTAATCCAAATTAATTTGGATTGTATGACAACCAATCACATATGTCGATATTCCTCTGCAAAGGGGTTAACTACAACCATCTTTATTATTTTAGTAGCTACCATAAATGAATATTCGACAATCATATTAGCTTATCACGATCTCACACAACTTCCAACGTATGCATATTTTGAAAAATTCAAAATTTATGGTACCAGCGTCCACGGGTATGATAATCTCCTACTAATCAAATGAGGAGATACGAATTTTGAGAATGTGAATCTTATTATGATAGACTCTGTTTGAGCTATCTGTAGCCTATATACAAATGCTACTTGCTTGATATATGTGATTGAATTTGCCTTTTCAAACGGCAGAAGCTTATATAAAAGCTAGATGAGATATTTTCGCGGCTAGTAGACAGCCTATTTCGATTTGATCAAAATGGGAGAGAAACGTATGGTAATGTATAGTCTCCCCCTGATTATGGCAGAAATATAATCATCTCGCATACGAAAACAAGTTCGCATAGTATTATCCAATTAAATCGAGGACATATACTCGTAACAACATCTGGATTTTAATAACACCAGTTGGACCGTAGATAATGACTTCAAAAGCCATAAACGAAATGTCCAAATAAATAAATAAAATTGTAGTCTATTTGATGTACAAATTTAAAAATCAACCATGGATTCGTTGTTTAGAGCAAGAAAAACATAAATCTTCAATGACCTATAAGGCCAACGAGATATTCATTCACCCAAGAATGAAATTATAGACACTTTATTTTATTCAAAGAAATTAATATCAAGATCAATATAGTCAGTACAAGGACTAATTAATGATTTAGGCTAACAAAACGGGTGCGCCCCCTTTGATCTTTAGTGTCCGATTCCAACTACAAGTGGAACTATTTTAAATTTGGAGATTTATCATGAGGAAAAAAAATGCTCAATATCCCTTAAGAATGCAAAAATTTCCCTTGGTGTTTGCAATTGTTAATATCAGAACAACAATACTTTATATATCCCGTTAGGATCGATAGGGAAAAACCAAATCAATTGGCTATATGATTCTTCTTAAGAAAATAAAGATATCATTTACATTTTTAAGGAATCCATGATTTCCCGTAAGAAATGGAAACTAATGGTTTGTTAATAAAAAAATAAAATTATGATTGGTAAAGGTTTGTTTAAACGATCATCGTCGAACTATGGAGAAAACAAAAATATTGGCTATAATTTCTTAATGCCAATTTTAACATCTGTTCCACAAAATTGATGGAGAAAACTAATATCGGTTGGTATATACGGTACACCAAATTTACATCGACAAAAAGAAAAATAAATGTCGACTTAGTCATCGCATAGAGAAAATCCACTTCGTGGTTGACAATGGTTTCTTGTAACAAAAAAATAAAAACCAATTATAAAAATCACACGATCTTCGTTTAATGGAAAGAAGATACCAAAATTAATTGGCCATAGGTTTTTCAACTATTCATGTAATTAGTTACCGTAAGGTAATTAAAGTCTGCGACGACACCAACTTTTGGTGATTAGAGTTTCATGAAAGAGATAGAAACTGTAGACCATCTTTTGATGTATTTTTTTTCTATGAAAAAGATTAGAAAAGAAAGGAAATCGTACCTTTTTTTTCTGGCAAAGTATCACCCACATCCCATTAATATAGAAAGAATAGTATTATCCATCATTAACATTTATTATTATCATATAGAGAAAATAATAAGATAATCAAATATCTCAGAATATCAAACGTATACACCCATTCATGGAACTTATCTGAAAACGTGGGGTACAACAACCTCACCCAAAACTTCGCTTATCAATTTGTATGGACAAACTCCAATATACTTTCAAGAGAATCATCGAGAATCAATCATAATAAAGTATATCAAAGAGTTATATCTCTCTTTCTTGATTCAATACTTACTCAAGCAAATATAAATCTGCGACTCTAATTGAATACAAGAGAAATCACTTGAACGGTACCAAAGACTAATGTTCAAGTATCAATCTATGTAAATAAACAACCAAAGGTTGGATATTCTAATTGATTGATTCAAACGCATAACCTGTGATATTTCAATTATATAACAAAATATAATGCGAAAAAGAAATAACACAAACACCAGAAGTTTTGTTAACGTGGAAACCTCTAACGCAGAAAACCCCTGGGACCTAGTCCAGATTGAACACACATTGTATTAAGCCGCTACAAACACTAGCCTACTACAAACTAACTTCGGTCTGGACTGTAATTGAACCCCAATCAATCTCACACTAATCCAAGGTACAGTTATGCTCCTATGTCTCTGATCCCAGCAGGATACTACGCACTTGATTCCCTTAGCTGATCTCACCCACAACTAAGAGTTGCTACGACCCAAAGTCGAAGACTTTAATAAACAAATCTGTATCACACAGAAAAGTATACGGTAATAGATAAATCTGTTTCCCACATAAATACCTACGAGTTTTGTTCCGTATTTTGATAAATCAAGGTGAACAGGAACCAATTGATAAACCAGACTTATATTCCCGAAGAACAGCTCAGTATTATCAATCACCTCACAATAATCTTAATCGACGCGGCGAAAGAAGATATTGTAGATCACAAACGATGAGACGAAGATGTTTGTGATTACTTTTATATCTTGCCTATCGGAGATATCAATCTCAAGCCAATCATTAAGATTGTAGTCAACATGATAGAATCAGCAAGATCATATCACACAACTACAAGAAAGTAGTATCGGTCAGGCTTCACAATCCCACTGAAGTCTTCAAGTCGTTACCCTACAGGGTATCGAATAAACCTAAGGTTAAAGAATAATCGACTCTAGCTTATACAACTAGTATCACACAAGAGATGTGGGGATTAGGTTTCCCAGTTGCTAGAGTTCTCCCTTATATAGTCTTTCAAATCAGGGTTTGCAATCAATGTTAGCTTAGTAACAAAGCATTCAATATTCATCGTTAGATGAAAACCTGATTAGATTCAAGCTAATATCTTTCAACCGTTAGATCGAAAACTTGGCTTGTTACACACAAATGAAATGCACGATTTTAGGTTTGTGTAACCGTACCCATATGAGCAAATGGTTATCCGTATGAGCACTTTCATATCAACCATATTATTCTTCACCATAACTAGTTCAAATGACTCAAATGAACTAGTTAGAGATTTGTTCAATTGCTTAGATCTTATAAAAGTATACAAGACACAATCGAAGCAAAAACGATTTGATTCACTCGAATCGACTCATGAACTTCATAGCCACAGTTTGCAAACTTGCATTCCTTGGTTTATATAAGTATAAGTTCATGAATAATCGTTTTTATAAATAACCAACTTAAGTTCGCGGACTGAGTTCGCGGACTTAAGTATCCGGAATAAGTTTGTAAACAATTCACAAACTCCAGCAGATTTTCTCCGGACGAGAACCTCCAACAGTTCGCGGACCGGGTTCGCGGACTCTGTTTCGGTTATCCTGATCAACAAATTATGCATACTTTAGTTCAATTAATAAGGACTTACACATATATGTGTTACCACACAATGCTTATATCCAACAATGGTTATATTTTCTAAACTCTCATTTCAATCATTGAAACATTCTTAGAGGACGTTATATAGTTGTTATTCACAAACCATTTATCGTCAAAGCCATTTTCAAGTGATTGAAACTTAACATGACTTTCGTCACTAGGTAAAGATGAACTTGGATAAAGCGAAAGCTTACCAACACATATTTCGAGAAATAGATAGGCGAGATAAACTTGGCTCGGAATAGCAAATGTGTATAATCAAAGTCTAAATAGTAAAACGACCTTTTTTATCAAGATAGGAGATAGAGTAGATAGACTTTTGAGTGATAGATAAGTTCAAATCTCCACATACCTTTTAGTCTATGAAGTTCCACTAGTTCCTTGAGTAGTTATCCGTCTTTTATGATGATCGACATGGAGTTTTTGAGCTCAACTACACTTTATATCCTAGTCCGAGATTTATCTATAATAGACTAGAAATCAAGACTTATAGTTTTGATCACTAACATTGACAAACATGCTTGAGATAGCAACGCATGCGAGTTCGACCAAGCAGTGCTCTAACAATCTTCCCCTTTGTCAATTTTAGTGACAAATCTTTTAGTACATATGGAATACAAAAATAGATAAATAAACTTTTGTAGATCCTATTCCACATGCCTAATCTTCAACATTACTCGAAATCTTCGTCACTTCCAAGTACTCCAATGATTCCAAAGGTTGTAAGTTTAGCATAATCGTTGTTGAAAATCCGTAGCTATAATAATGAGAAGACAAGAATTCTCAATCATTGTTATACAGTGTCATAGTATTATTATACAACATCAAAGTTCAATTGTATCACAACTTCGACAACAATACTGCGGTGATATGTATCACTCCCCCTTAGTCAATACTCCATCTCACATGGAAACATTCCCCCTTACATAATGATCCGAAAACCATATGTATTTGTAGTGTGAACTACACATTAATTCTCCCCCTTTTTGTCAATAAAATTGGCAAAGGTACGAAAACGGGATCCTAGTGAAATTTCCAAAGAGACATTTCATGACCAAAAGTAAGCACATATCAACTTATTTAGATGAAATCATATAGCCGAAGCTAAATGCTTTCATCAAGGAGTTTATAAAGATACAATATAACTCCTATAATATTCCACAATCGCACTCCCCACAAATATTTGGCAATTAAGCACCAGTTCAATTAAGAACTCTCCCCCATAATATGTCATTCCCGAAAGAACAACAAGACCGACCTTAATTTCATAAGAAAAGAAGGATTCTTTGGACATAAAAAATCACATACGAATATGAATTTGAATCCAAATAATACTCAATTAAATTAACCATAAACTCATGATTAATCTAATCGAAGATGCTCAACATAAGAGAACTTACGGAGCCGCACAGTATATACATAAAATATGGATCAGGGAAGATCAATACTGCAGAATAAACAAGGATTCATTCTATTTTCCATCACTATTTGCACAATAACATACAATAGGCATAATCCTCGTAAACAAAAGTTCATCCTATCTTCCATCAATAATGACATAATAGGCTTCAAACTTTTGTAAAGTCAAAAGCTCATTCATTCTTTTATCAATACATGCATATCGACATATGAAAGACTTAACTTTTGACAGGGTATGGGACAGTCATAGTTCACGGACGCAAACACACATATCCCATAAAAAAATTTAATATATAAAACCATAAAGATTAATACTGCAAAAATCATCTTCCAAACAATTTTAGAATTTAAATAATTAAACCTAAAAACATGAAGATGAAAACGTTGGACATAGCTATGTGTAATCATAATAATGGCTATTCCAAATTCTAGTTATTCTTCTAAACAAAACAAGAAAATAAAATTCTCATCCAAAGATTTACTAGGAAATAGAAATCAAAGTTCATTGAGAACCTCATACCGTTCAATGAATCCATCAAAGAAGGTATCACTGATTTCCTTTATTCTCTTGACCGTAGACACACCATGTTCTTGAGTTAGAACACCAACTTTACGATCAACAAACCGAACAAGCTGTCTAGCCTTGACGCAGTCCATGATGAGCTTCTTTTGACTCTGTATCAGAATACTCTGATTAATAAGGATTCTGACCTGACCATCTAAGAGTTGGTTTTTTTGCAGTTGAAGATTTGCAAACTCGACCTTTGAATTGTTCTGAAAAGGCATTAAATCCTTGACGGAATCATCAATCCAGGATTTGTGATCCTTTCTTTCAAGCATCTTCTTTAGAACCAGCTCTTGAATTGATTCACGTCTTTGAGTATCGTCCTCCATATCAAGATGCACAATCTCTTGAGATTTTGCAGAGTTCTCCATGTAATTTTTTGTTAGGGATGGAAAAACACCATATAGAGCGAATATATATATATATATATATGTGTGTGTGTTTTGTAAACATGAGAAGGAAACTCTTGTTATGGAAACCCTGTGAACTCACAAGAAGAGGACGCGAACGTTTGTGGACCGTTAGCACAAAAACTCAACAGAAAAATAATATACAACATACTTGAGCATTTCTCAATAATTTTCCTTGCACCTCTGATAGACACATTTTTGTGTCTGAATTGTCCTCAGTGTCTCTATTGCTAGTGCTTGATTTTGTACTTATTATTGTGTTTTTATGTTTGTGTAGGTGTTTTTGGAGAAATACACTTGTGTGGAAAAAGTTGCTCAAAAAGTGCTATTTGGACCCCTGGAGGACATTTGCTATACGGACACCAGATTTGGCTAAGGGGCACCCAAGGTTATGCGTAGCCCAAATTCATCCTCAGCACCCAAATTCATCCTTAGCATCCATCTTCTTCTTTTGAATTTCATTTTGGCGGGAAAATGAAAAACAAAATTGTGTAATTTTCAATCAAATTTTGAAGGAGTTCTGGGTAGATTAAAGGGCTGAAATTTGTTGGGTAGTTGTGATATGTCCCAACAAAACTATCATGAGTGATTTGATCGACTAAATTTGGCTAGATAACTCCCGAGAAGAAAACATGGGAGTTTATTCTCGGAAGAGGTTATCACGGGATCTGCGCGAGCAGCAGAGGAGTTTGCACGTGTTTGGAAGACCCTAACAACTATTTGGAGTATGAAGGAGTTAAATATGGAAATTTGGAAGCTTCAGAACACGTGTAGAGATCAAAAATATGAATTATTTCCTAAACTGGCCTTGAAGAATAATGGAGAATTATATGAAGTTATTACGTGAGATTTTGCTGTTGATGGGTTATAAATAGGTGCCGGGATATCATAGAAGGTTTATGGAGATTTTGGGAGATTACAGAGCTGTGAAAGTCGAGTTGCAGAAGAATCACCATTTCTGCTGCTATAAAGAACACCAAGAACATAAGGCGTGCAACAACAGTCGTTTCTCAACAGTGGAAACGACACACAGGCGTGGGTCGAGAGCTACAGAATCAGCGACAGTACTGTTCTATATCGTTTTTTTCAGTTTGTAACAAATATAACTGTTACAAAACCCGGTTTAATAGTTTTTCTCCATTTCATCTTTGTAAACACCCTTTGAGCAACGAAATCAACTTTTGAGCGTGTTTCCAACATGATAATGAGCTAAATCTCCCACAACCAAGGCAATGAGGAAGCTATTTACGCATGAATAATTGGTAACTATTTTATTTTCTCTAATTTATAATTCATAATTCACTCAATCACTGCTTTTGCAGAGTTTTAAATTGTTTGTATAATTTTCTTAATTAGTTGTGATTCAATCTGATAGGTTATACTTTGTTTAGTCAATTGATAATCTATGCTTAGGGAGTACAATTGATATTTGAGAATTTGCCTGATTATTTGTGATTAATAAATAAGGGACTTAAAAGATAATTAGAGGTTTAGATTATTTGCCATAATTTATTCATGTGTGATAGTGGAATCAGTGTCTTGGTAATTCCTAATGATCTTGAATTAAGTTTTGTTTGTTTTTAAATTTCATTAAATCTAAAATCTTTTGCTTTCACAAGTCTCAATGAACCTATTACTACTACAACAACTTGAAACCGCATCAATTTTTGGCGCCGCTGACGCGGACTTGTCTTTAGGCTAGAGTTTTTAGAATTTCTTTTTTTTTTAGGTTTTTATTTGTTTTTCATTTTTATTTTATTTGTTCTTCTTTACGTTTTTGGGTTTTTGTCTTTTCCTTACAGATTTTGGAGTTTTGAGCGAAAGAAAAAATTGCCAAAGTTTTTGGTGAATACTTAAAGATTTGGAGTAAAAGCAAAGCGAAGGGAGCGAAAGAAAAGAAGTATAAAAATTAATTAAAAACAAACGAGAAAGAGAGACACAATTATTTTTTTTTAGATTTTTTTTTTTTTAGATTATCTTTTTCTTTTGCACTTTATTTTTGGACTTTGGATTGTGGACTTTGGGACTTTATTTTTTTAAAACCCTACGGAAGGGTGGTTTAAAAATAAATTGTTTGCAGAGAAGGACGACGATTATGATATCGCCTCGGCCCCTCGGGTTCGTACATGACATAAGAGTCGTGGCCCGAGTCGACTTCAGCGGTTCATCCCCCGTCTGGCACGGGAGGTAAGTTTGTCGAAACACTCGCGAATCCCCTGTCAGCAAGTTACTGTATTCCTTCGTTTGAATATATGCTGAGGATTTGAAAACGACTGCTTTAATTTCCTAGTAAAGGGCAAGGACTGGCCATACAAGATAATGGTTCGTATTTCATCACCGTTCCCTTCTTGCCCACCTTAGGAAAACGAAACCAAACGCGAACTTAAGCCTAAAAGTTGACTAGAACGAGACCTATAGGGTAACGAGCTTAATAGGAAAGTCATTCGAAAAATATTGGTTACTATTTTAAGCATGCTTCAAAAGTTCATGATGGTTTCCATGAGTTGAATACGCCGCCTTGTAACGCCGGTGAGGCCTTGGGTATCAAAGCTCCACTAAGCTTCCCTCGTCTCGATTCAACTTACTTAAACTCGGATTGATTCCAGAGGGGTTTGCTTAAATTGTAACGAATTTCCTTTCGAAAGATTAGAAGCTGGTTTGAAAACAATCTAAGTGGAGCCATCATGCTTTTTGTTTGCTAGAAATCAGTAGGTTTGCTATGGTGGAGTTAGCCTTGTTTGTGTTTGCATAGAACTTCCATTCATTACTTTTAGGATTTCTTTCTTTTTCTTTTGTTTTTCTAGTGTATGCCCAAGGTTATTAAAGAGCGGGCTTGGAAAAGAAACACTCTAGGTCGTTTGATTAGTGATAAACCTAGTAGTTCTTCTTGTGAAGGTGGGGAGCTCGAAGACTCTTATTTTGAGAGCCCTTTCTTTGGAAATTTCAGCTTTGAAAACTTGACAATTAGTGAAGAAAGTACTCCTAGTCCTTTGGTAATGCCATAAATGGCAACTTTGAAAGCTTTATTAAACCCAACTAGGACCTCTCGTTCGTCTTGTATCAAGTTAGCTGAAACCGAGGCAAATTATGAACTCAAACCTGGGACTTTACAGATGCTCCCAATCTTTCTAGGAAAAGAGAATAAGAACCCCTATTTTCATGTTAGGAAATTTGAGGAAGTTTGTAGTACTTTGAAAATTAAAAACCTTAGTGATGATGCATTAAAACTTAGGTTATTCCCCTTTTCCTTAAAAGATAAAACCAAATCTTGGTTGTATAGTTTGGCTTCTGAGTCAATTGAAACCTATGACCAACTTACGTCTGCCTTTATACATAAGTTTTTCCCAAGGCACAAAACATCGTCTATTAAGACACAAATCTGTATTTTTGCTCAACAAGAGGGAAAATCTTTATATAGGTATTTAGAAAGTTTCAATGACTTAATATCTCAATGTCCTCATCATGGTTTAGAGATGGTTAGGTTAGTTCGGATCCTCCACGAGGGTTTAGATTATTCAACAACAACCATGGTTGAGTCCTTATGCACAAGTGGGTTTGAGAATAAAACTGTTGATGAGGCGATGACATTTTTGAATGAAATCATTGATAAGACCCAATAATGGGAAAATAGTAGGGAACCCCAGAAAACAATTCTTCTAAGTAGAGGAAATGTCAATAGGGTAGAAGGATCTTATGAGTCAGATGCTAAAATAGCAGCCATAGCCAAAAGGTTAGAAGCCTTAGAATTAGGTCATTCTAGTGGTAATAATGGTAGAATAGAGCCTTCTTGGGAAGGCCATACTGTGGAGGATCAAGCCACTGCTCTTTATAACAACACTAGATTCGATAACCGTCAGAAGTTTGACCCATATTCAGAAACCTATAACCTTGGCTGGAGAAACCATCCCAACCTTTCTTGGTATAAGGGACAGAATCAAGGTCAGTCTAGTAACTCTCAGGTTCCCCCAGGTTTTGGCTATACTAAGAATCCTTCAGCTCCGACACAGTTTCAGAACCCTTAGGATAAGAAGATTATGAGTTTAGAAGAGTCTGTTGCTTTGTTAACTCGTAACACTGTGCATTTTCAGCAATCTGTCGCTCAAGGTTTAGAAAAAAATAAGAGAATAGGTCAGGCTAACTCTCAGGCTATTTCGGAGTTAAAAACCCAGGTTAGTCAGATAAATGAGTCTTTAAGAGAAATAGGTAAGTTTCCTAGTCAAACTCAACCCAACCCTAGAGGAATTAATGAAATTGGTGAAAGACCATCTGAACATGTAAATGCTATTAAAACCGTTAGGAGTGGTAGAGTGATAGATAACAAGGTTTCCATGCCTGATAGTGAACATGTTGTAGTTCACCCTTCTGAACCAGAAACTGGGGAGAGGGGGGAGTTTTGGAAGAGCAAAATAGTTGCGTTTAATTTTTCTCCTTTTCTCTTCTTTGTAAACACCATTTGAGCAATAAAAATAAATTTTGAGTGTGTTTTCATAATGAGAAGCTAAACCCCATCACTGAGACGACGGAGGAAGTCGAATTTCATACATGGTAAAATTATTTTACTCTCTATATGACTTTTGCACTTATTTTAAATTGATTTATGATTTGAATTAATTAGTTATTATTTTATTCGATGGGTCATGCTTTCTTAAATGTTTGATGTCCCATGCTTACGATTTATAACTAATGTTTTGAGAATCTACCTTGGAAAAAATAAAAGTTAGTATATTTTATTTATTGAGCTATAATTGCCGAAGAATAAATAATTGAACCTTAGGATATGAATTCGGTCAACTCCTAGTCCCAGTAACTCTCTCTTTTATTATTTTCATTAAACCTTTAAATTTAATTTGCACAAGTCTTAGAGTTCGAATCCTTATTTACAACAACGATTAAAAATTTCATCATTTTGGCGCCGCTAGTTTTATTAGTCTTCACAAAACCATGACTTCTAAAAATTTCATCATTTTAGAAGTCATGGTTTTGTGGATACACCTCTGGTAAACCCTCCCGAGACTATATCTCGGTCACTAGGGCCACCTAGTGAGTTAGGATTTTATTTTTATTAGTTTTGCTCGAGGACTAGCAAATAATAGGTTTGGGGGTATTTGATAGACACAATTTTGTGTCTGAATTGTCCTCAGTTTCTCTATTGCTAGTGCTTGATTTTGTACTTATTATGGTGATTTTATGTTTGTGTAGGTGTTTTTATGTTTGTGTAAGTGTTTTTGGAGAAATACACTTGTGTGAAAAAAGTTGCTCAAAAAGTGCTATTTGGACCCCTGGAGGACATTTGCTATACGGACCCCAGATTTGGCTAAGGGGAACCCAAGGTTATGTGTAGCCCAAATTCATCTTTAGCACCCATCTTCTTCTTTTGAATTTCATTTTGGCGGGAAAATGAAGAACAGAAATGTGTAATTTTCGATCAAAGTTTGAAGGAGTTCTGGGTAGAGTAAAGGGCTGAAATTTGTTGGGTAGTTGTGATATGTCCCAACAAAACTATCATGAGTGATTTGATCGACTAAATTTGGCTAGATAACTCGGGAGAAGAAAACAAGGGAGTTTATTCTCGGAAGAGGTTATCACGGGATTTGCGCGAGCAGCAGAGGAGTTTGTACGTGTTTGGAAGACCCTAACAACTATTTGGAGTGTGAAGGAGTTAAATATGGCAATTTGGAAGCTTCAGAACGCGTGTAGAGATCAAAAATCTGAATTATTTTCTAAACTGGCCATGAAGAATAATGGAGAATTATATGAAGTTATTACGTGAGATTTTGCTGTTACTGGGTTATAAATAGGTGCTGGGATATCATAGAAGGTTTACCAAGAGTTTGGGAGATTACAGAGCTGTGAAAGTCGAGTTGCAGAAGAATCACCATTTCTGCTGCTGTGAAGAACACCAAGAACATAAGGCGCGCAACAGCAGTCGTTTCTCAACAGTGGAAACAACACACAGGCGTGGGTCGAGAGCTACAGAATCAGCGACAGTACCGTTCTATCGTTCTTTTTAGTTTGTAACAAATATAACTGTTACAAAACCCGGTTTAATAGTTTTTCTCCATTTCATCTTTGTAAACACCCTTTGAGCAATGAAATCAACTTTTGAGCGTGTTTCCAACATGATAATGAGCTAAATCTCCCACAACCAAGGCAATGAGGAAGCTATTTACACATGAATAATTGGTAACTATTTTGTTTTCTCTAATTTATAATTTATAATTCACTCAATCACTGCTTTTGCAGAGTTTTAAATTGTTTGCATAATTTTCTTAATTAGTTGTGATTCAATCAGATAGGTTATACTTTGTTTAGTCAATTGATAATCTATGCTTAGGGAATACAATTGATATTTGAGAATTTGCCTGATTATTTGTGAATTAAGAAATAAGGGACTTCAAAGATAATTAGAGTTTTAGATTATTTGCCATAATTTATTCATGTGTGATAGTGGAATCAGTGTCTTGGTTATTCCTAATAATCTTGAATTAAGTTTTGTTTGTTTTTAAATTTTATTAAATCTAAAATCTTTTGCTTTCACAAGTCTCAACGAACCTATTACTACTACAACAACTTGAAACCACATCAACCTCTCAAGTTAAAAACAAGGAAAAGAATACCTGGAATCAGGTGATAGAGTGAGAAATAATCCCACTATGATCATTGAGAAAGGAGTTGTACATATCATCTGACAGTTTGATTTTTGTGTTCTTCTCCTTTATTTGGTTGTCTTTCATCACAGAAGAGTAAGACACAGCTTGTTTAACATATCCGTCAGAAGACTTTCTCTGAGGACTAAATCTAGGACCTCTTGAGATTGGTTCAAGAGGATCAGGATAGAGAGGGATCCATTTTCTAGACTTAGATTTACCAGATTCATTCTTATAAACACAGGGAATGTGTTCATTAGTGGCACAAGAATTTATACCATTGGGATGAACTTGTACCTCGTGATGATTTATAGAAAGGGGATCATTTTTATAAGATTTCTGGTTTTTCTGGGGGTACGAGATTCACTGTAGAAGTCGACGGACTATTTACTCTTGATGGTAGAAAGAAGAAAATTATGAAGATTAGAGATTTGTTTCCTCCTGGCAAAACAATGAATAGCATGGTGATTCTTTTTCCCACATAATGTACAGGTTCGTGGAGGAGAAGCAATAACTGGCACCTGTTTTAACCTCATATCTATATGAGAAGATTGTAAGTCATGTAAACCTTTCTTGACACAACCTTCTTCTGGAGGATATCTATTCATGTGCTGTAATTCATGAGAATTAGTTAGTACAGAAGAATTTCTCCGTAAGACAGAGTTTTCCTTTTCCAAGGATCTGCATTGTTCATGGGCTAGAATAAGAGATGCGCCTTGTTTCTCTTTTTCGACACGAAGTCTGTTTAGATCTGATGAATGCGTCTCGATCAAAAGTTTTTCTCTAATTGAGTCTTCCTTGACAATATTCTCAAGGCTACTAATATTTTCACGTTGTAGAGTAGTTTCTTGGGAAGTTTTTCAATATTGTTAGAGAAAGACTCAATGATATATAGAGTTCACGTTCTCGATCAAGAGACTTTTCAAATTCATCAATAAGTTGAGAATGATCATGAAAATCAATGGCCTCAGTAGAATTTTTTGAGATTCTGGTGAGCTCCATTTCAGCTTTGCCATATTGTCAATTGTCTCATTGGAGGGAGAGATGTCAAAAATTGATGAAACAACCTTCCTACCTCGGGATTCGGAAGAATCATCTAAGGAGCAATCCTTTGAGGTATTCCCAAGACATTTGGCATAGTTAAAATCTTTTGGAGATATCTTGGTATGCGTATATGTCAGAGAAGATATTCTGTCCTCAGATTCAGATTTCCACAAACACAGATTTGTAAGGTCTTTAAATGTGTTTTCCTGCTCTGATACCAATTGAAAACGTGGGGGTACAACAACCTCACCAAAAATTTCGCTTAGCAATCTGTATCGAAAAACTCCAATATACTTTCAAGAGAATCAACAAGACTCAATCTTAATAAAGTATATCAAAGAGTTATATCTCCCTTTCTCGATTCAATACTTACTCAAGCAAATAGAAATCTGCGAGTCTAATTGAATACAAGAGAAATCAATTGAACGGTACCAAAGACCAACGTTCAAGTATCAGTCAATGTATCAACAACCAAAGGTTGGATATTCTAATTGATTGATTCAAATGCACAACCTGTGATATTTTAATTATATAAAAAAATATAATGCGGAAAAGAAATAACACAGACAACAGAAGTTTTGTTAACAAAGAAACCAAAAACGCAGAAAAACCCCGGGACCTAGTCCAGATTGAACACACATTGTATTAAGCCGCTACAGACACTAGCCTACTACAAACTAACTTCGGTCTGGACTGTAGTTGAACCCAAATCAATCTCGCACTGATCCAAGGTACATTTATGCTCCTACGTCTCTAATCCCAGCAGGATACAACGCACTTGATTCCCTTAGCTGATCTCACCCACAACTAAGAGTTGCTACGACCCAAAGTCGAAGACTTTAATAAACAAATCTGTATCACACAAAAAAGTCTACGGTAATAGATAAATCTGTACCCCACAGATATACCTACGAGTTTTGTTTCGTCTTTTGATAAATCAAGGTGAACAAGAACCAATTGATAAACCAGACTTATATTCCCGAAGAACAGCTCAGTATTATCAATCACCTCACAATAATCTTAATCGACGCGGCGAAAGAAGATATTGTGGAATCACAAACTATGAGACGAAGATGTTTTTGATTACTTTTATATCTTGCCTATCGTAGATATCAATCTCAAGCCAATCATTACGATTTTACTCAACATGATAGAATCAGCAAGATCATATCACACAACTACAAGAAAGTAGTATCGGTCAGGCTTCACAATCTCAATGAAGTCTTCAAGTCGTTACCCTACAGGGTATCGAAGAAACGTAAGGTTAAAGAATAATCGACTCTAGCTTATACAACTAGTATCACACAAGAGATGTGGGGATTAGGTTTCCCAGTTGCTAGAGTTCTCCTTTATATAGTCTTTCAAATCAGGGTTTACAATCAATGTTAGCTTAGTAACAAAGCATTCAATATTCACCGTTAGATGAAAACCTGATTAGATTCAAGCTAATATTTTTCAACCGTTAGATCGAAAACTTGGCTTGTTACACACAAATGAAATGCACGATTTTAGTTTTGTCTAACCGTACCCAAACATGTACATTCGTTGGTTCAACAGTAGTTAACCAAATGGTTATCCATATGAGCACTTTCATATCAACCATATTCTTCTTCACCATAACTAGTTCAAATGACTCAAATGAACTAGTTAGAGAGTTGTTCAATTGCTTAGATCTTATAATAGTACACAAGACACAATCGAAGAAAAAACGATTTGATTCACTCGAATCGATTCATGAACTTTATAGCCAAGGTTTGCAAATTTGCATTCCTTAGTTTATATAAGTATAAGTTCACGAATAATCGTTTTAAGAAATAACCAACTTAAGTTCGCGGACTGAGTTCGCGGACTTAAGTACGCGGAATAAGTTTGTAAACAATTCACAAACTCCGGCAGATTTTCTCGGAACGAGAACCTCCAACAGTTCATAGACTGGGTTCGCGGATTCTGTTCCGATTTTCCTGATCAATAAAGTATGCATACTTTGGTTCAAGGAATAAGGACTTATACATATATGTGTTACCACAAAATACTTATATCCAACAATGGTTATATGTTCTAAACTCTCATTTCAATCATTGAAACATTCTTAGAGGACGTTATATAGTTGTTATTCATAAACCATTTTTCGTTAAAGCCATTTTCAAGCGATTGAAACTTATCATGACTTTCGTCATTAGGTAAAGATGAACTTGGCCGAAGCGAAAGCTTACCAACACATATTTCGAGAAATAGATAGGCGAGATAAACTCGACTCGAAATAGCAAATGTGTATAATCAAAGTCTATATTGTAAAACGACTTTTGTCTCAAGATAGGAGATAGAGTAGATAGAATTTTGAGTGATAGATAAGTTCAAGTCTCCACATACCTTTTAGTCGATATAGTTCCACCAGTTCCTTGAGTAGTTCTTTGTCTTGTATGATGATCGCCATGGATTTATTGAGATCAACTACACTTTCTATCCTGGTCCGAGACTTAGCTATAATAGACTAGAAATCAAGACTTATAGTTTTGATTACTAGCATTGGCAAACATTCTTGAGATAACAATGCATGCGAGTTCGACCGAGCAGTGCTCTAACAGTATCATTAAGTCAAGGTATATATATGTCTTACCATCAAAACCAAAAATCTACATCAGAGAAATAGATAGGTCAGTAGTCATGTCATAATGGACTTTGATAATAAAAAAGAAAATTGATTCAAAGAAACAGGAAGACCAAACAGTAGAACTCGGTTCACGTGTAATGATGAGTTATTGATTTTCTTAACATGATATTGCTTCTGTCCAACCAAAAGATCACTGCCAAAAATAAATAAATTTATTAGTAGTGGAATAAGTAAACATAAAAACTAATCAGTAGAAATCGTCACAGTAAAGGTTGTTGATTCATATAGCCAATTCTTTCTTGGCTTTAAGCACAATGACCCAACTTTCAACCGAAATTTTTATTTGGAGATTAATCTTCTATGCTTATGTTGTTGGAGCAAACATGCGTGATAACGTCTTGTGAAAGGAGAAGGAGAAAGAAAATAGGGAGAAGAAAAGAGAAAGATTTGTTATTCATGTGTATAGAATACAATGTTTAAGCCTCTATTTATATAGACAGAATACTTGGTGTCCAAGATATGTAAACCCTAAACTTAGACACGAAGGGCATCTTAGTTAATAAACTTGGTTTATAACACCCCCCCTGATGACCACTGTGGCTAAGTCATTAAAAATATACCAGGAAAACTTAAAAGAGAAAAAACTGAAATTGCATAAGCATGTAAAGACTCAAAATAGTGTTGGACATGCAAATGTTGCCTCATTAAAACCTTGACAAGGAAAACCCAGTGGGACAAAACCTCGATGAAGGAAAAAGAGTACAATGCGATAAAGTCTAGTGAATGCACCTTAATTTGATGATGGCGCTCCCCCTTATAAATACTTCAGTCAAATCTTAGCGTGCAAATCTTTGAGTCGAGACTTTCCAATTTTGAAGAACGAATTTCTTGAATGCAGAAGAGGACTGTGCTTTCATGCTGATGTAGGATAGTTGATGAAGTCTTTATTTGTGTTGCACAAGCAGTAATACCTTCGATTAATACTTCTGCGGAGTCTACATTCTTCTCAACACATTGAGAACTTGTGTCATGCATTGCTAGCTTCCCGAGATGATTTGCAGAAGTTGTTGATGTAATTTCTTCATGATAGATCCAAGATGTAGATAAATTACCATAAATGAACAAAACTGAATTTGTGGTCATACCTTATGTGGATCGGAATGACATCCAAATTACTAAGGGCTTGTTATGTTGATTTAACCTAACAAAATGACCTAGTTAATGGTGGGAGTCCACCAAATAACATAGATTATACAACTCCCCCTTGGATGACCACCATGTTGAATAAATTGCCTCATTAAAATCTTTCCAGTAAAACCCAATGGAAAAAAATCTGGACAAAAGAAAAAGAGCACAATATCAAAATTTTGAATTAAACGCCAGGGAGATGTTGCTTCGTTAAACACCTTGTAAGGAAAACCACATGGGAAAAAACTTGAACGAAGGAAAAAGAGTACAACGTTTTTGACGTAACTATTGATGTTAACCCAACTATATGAGTTTTACAGAAGAAAAGCATCAAAACAATAGCTTTAGTTTATCACAAAAATGAGTTTAAGCTAGCATAATTCTAATTGCAAATTTAAGAAAGTAAAAAAATAAAATAAATAGAAATTATGCTGCTAAAGCGTGGATTTTTGTGTTTTTAAGGACTCCTCGAGAGACCTATAAAAGTTGATAGCATCAACTAGTTAATCTGGATTCTTGGTTTTATACCAAATTATAAAAACAGATAAAGGATTGAAAAATTATAATCGAGTCAGGTGGCTGCCTAAATATAATCTGAATCCTACAAGGATTACAAATTTGAATATGTTCCCATCCACATTTCTTGTGTGAATGCAAAATCAGTCATTCAAAGACTATCACGCCAAATGCATTATATATGGAACGAAATATTTATTGAATCAATCCTACGGTCTGGGAAAAAAATGAAACCCTCTATTCGCTTTTACAACGAATAAATTTCTCGTATAACGCATTATAACCACACCAACTTGTAAGTAATAAGCTTGGCAATTTTAAGGTGTTAAGTCTTGGATCCAAAATTGCGTTAATCAAGAAATTAATCCAAATTAGTTAGGATTGTATGACAACCAATCACATATGTCAATATTCCTCTGCAAAGGGGTTAACAACCACCATCTTTATTATTTTAGTAGCTACCATAAATGAATATTCGACAATCATATTAGATTATCACGATCTCACACAACTTCCAGCGTATGCATATTTTGAAAAATTCAAAATTTACTGGTACCAGCGTCCACGGGCATGATAATCTCCTACCAATCAAATGAGGAGATACGAATTTTGAGAATGTGAATCTTATTATGATAGACTCTGTTGGAGCTATCTGTAGCCTATATACAAATGCTACTTGCTTGATATATGTGATTGAATTTGCCTTTTCAAACGACAGAAGCTTATGTAAAAGCTACATGAGATATTTTGCGGCTAGTAGACAACCTTTTTCGATTTGATCAAAAAGGGAGAGAAACGTCTGGTAATGTATAGTCCCCCCTGATTATGGCGGAAATATAATCATCTCGCATACGAAAACAAGTTCGCATAGTATTATCCGATTAAATCGAGGACATACACTCGTAATAACATCTGGATTTTAATAACACCAGTTGGACCGTGGATAATAACTTCAAAATACATAAAAGAAATGTCCAAATAAATGAAATTGTAGTCTACTTGACGTATAAATTTAAAATCAACCATGGATTTGTTGTTTAGAGCAAGAAAAACATAAATTTCCAATGACCTATAGAGCCGACGAGATATTCATTCACCTAAGAATGAAATTATAGACACTTTATTTCATTCAAAGAAATTAATATCAAGATCAATATAGTCACTACAAGGACTAATTAATGATTTAAGCTAACAAAACGGGTGCGCACCCTTTGATCTTTAGTGTCCAATTCCAACTAAAAGTGAAACTATTTTAAATTTGGAGATTTATCATGAGGAAAAAAAATGCTCAATATCCCTTAAGAATGTATCAATTTTCCTTGGTGTTTGCAATTGTTAATATCATAACAACAATACTTTATATATCCCTTTAGGATCGATAGGAAAAAACCAAATCAATTGGATTATATGATTCTTTTTAAGAAAATAAAGAGATCATTTACATTGTTAAGGAATCCATGATTTCCTTGATGGAGAAAACTATGGAGAGAACAAAAAAATATTTGCTAGAATTCCTTAATGCCAATTTTAACATTTGTTTCGCAGAATTGATGGAGAAAACTAATATCGGTTGGTATATACGATACACCAAATTTGCATCGATAAAAAGAAAAAGAAATGTCGACTTGGTCATCGCATAGGGAAAATCCACTTTGTGGTTGATAATGGTTTCTTGTAAAAAAAAACAATTATAAAAGTCACACGATCTTCGTCTAATGGACAGAAGATGCCAAAATTATCTTCGTCTAATGGACAAAAGATGCCAAAATTAATTGGCTGTAGGTTTTTCAACTATGCATGTAATTAATTACCGTAAGGTAATTAAAGTCTGCGATGACACCAACTTTTGGTGATTACAGATTCATGAAAGAGATAAAATTGTAGACCATCTTTTGATGAATTTTTTTAATTTTTTCTATAAAAAATATTAGAGAAGAAAAGAAATCACCCTTGTTTTTTTTCTGGCAACGTCAATCACCCTCGTCCCATTAATCACCAACTTTTGGTGAAAGAGATAGAAACCGCAAACCATCTTTTGATGGATTTTTTTTTTTCCTATGAAAAAGATTAGAGAAGAAAGGAAATCACTTTTTTTTTGGTACATTAATTAAATAACCCTAGTTTTGACCCCTAACAAATATATCCTTACACAACAATAAATATACCCCTATCATTTAAAAACTTTATCCATTAAAAAATAAATTACCTTAATACGCTCGCTTATAATTATTTTTCATTTACAAACCTTATCCATTAATAAATTTCTTTCTCTATTTCTTCACGGCCACTACCACCACCACCACCATTACACCACCACCATCACCACCGCTTACTAACTACAACCACAATTAATATTCCACCACCTCCACGAATATTCCACCACCACCACTGTCGACGTTATCAACGCCGTTGTCGCCACCACCGCTATAGCCGCCACCGCCGCCGCTACCAAAATTTGGTGTCAACAACCAAAGTTGATCCAAAAATTAAAAGTTCAAAAAAAAAAACTTTACTAATACATATTTCAATTTTTTTTTGAGTCAACAAACTAAGTTGATCCCAGTGAATGAAGTCGACAACCAAATTTGATATAAATAACAAAAAATCATTCCAATTCAGTTGTGTCAACAATGGAAGTTGATCCCACTGAATGGGGTCAACAACCAAAGTTGACGCAATAACTGAAAAAAATATTCCAGCATTTTTGTATCAACAATGGAAGTTAATCCCAGTGAATGGAATCAACAATTAAAGTTGGCACAAATAACCGAAAAATATTCTAGTCCAGTTGTGTCAACAATGGAAGTTGATCCCAGTAGATGGAATCAACAACCAAAGTTTGACACAAAACAAATTATGACATATATGAATGAGTGAATTTGGAGTGAGTCGAATATGCATCATCTGACGTAGAGTCAGTCATGCTACCATTGCACCACAATTCATCATTTGAAGAACTCCACACCTATAAAATCCAACAACACCACTACTACCATCAGTCGAACAACAAAACACAAACCAATAAGAAATTAAGCTTTAACAAACATGATTTAAACTACAAACATGCCTATACTAATCCAAAAAAATGTTGTCGACAATAGGAATCAGTAGTTGATCCCATAAAAAATGCTGTCAACAACAACAGTTGATCCCATAAATGGGATCAACAACAGTAGTTGATCCATAAAGAATGGCGTCAACAACAGTAGTTGATCCCATATAAACTGAAGTCCAAAGATCTTTCGACCATGAAAGTTAATACCTAAGAACCAAAACTGTAAAATGGATCTATAATAATATTAGCTCCAATATAAATGAAATGAAGATAATCAACATATCCTAATCAATTTCCAAACAACACATAAAAACAACAACAAAGATGTGGTTATAAGTAATGAAACACATTCCACATGCTTCCAACAAAACTACTATCGAAGAAGCAAAAAAGAAGGATTAGCTCATTACCTTTCTCATTAAACCCACTTGAATAAAGTTATAATTTGATACCACCAAAAACGAGTAACCTCTAAAATATACTCGTAGTGCTGACGTTATATGAACCATTGCCATGATGTATGGTGCAACAAATCCCAACAAATCCAATTGACTCTATCTATGTACGCTTCAAGTACAAATGTATGCTTCCTCAAATAATTTCAATACCTACGAAAACAAAAAGCAATTAGTTAACCTGAAAAAAAAAGAAAAAAATCTAACTGTGCTTGAAAATATACAAACCTTGGGAAACTAAGATCGCTTGCAAGAGGCGGGGAAGCCGGCAACCGGATATGATGTATGAGCCTCATATATGGACATGAAAAGCATATTTGATTAAAAAGAAAACAGTGGGATGACCAAGGTTAATTTTCTAACACGTAAGGTTCTTGTAAGAGTGAAGGTCAAAAAATGAAAAGGGTACTCTCCACTTTGTCTTGCAGACACACTGGCATCTCTTGCAGCTAAAAATATGAAGGATATATATAAAAGGGTACTCTCCACTTTGTCTTCCATACAAACTAACATCAGCACCATCAACGATACTCCATTCAATAAATACGGAATTATATCACCTAATTGTGGAATTACAAAACACTAGCATCAGCATCTTGCTTTATAATAAGTAAAGAACCTACATTTTCTTTCAATTAAATGTAGCATTCAATCTACACACCTGACAAATCCATGTTATTCACATTTCACACCTTACTTGATCTAGACCCACTAATAGTCAAATTGAGACGCAATTCCTTAAAAAAGCACCAAGATAATATGAAAAAGTGTGTTGTTGACTTGACCCCTTGTATTCTTGCCGATGCTTAACAGAATAAAGTAAAAATAGCATTTTTAAACTCAAGAAAAACCATGTAAAATCATATAAAATATGTCAAATATCATTCCTGGTGTAGACTGGAAGTAAATCACCACACCAAACAATATAGAATTGAGCGTAGTGACTAGTAACAGACCAATAAAATGTTGCGACATACCAAACCCAGGAAATCATCACCACCACAATCATTTATGTACCTTTTTTCTTAGGAAGCAGGAAGAATTCACCACTACCACCATCTCCCGACCACGACCACCACCACCGTTTCCTACATAGAGATTGTTAATCAGGTGCAAAAATCTATGTCTAAACATCAAATTAACCAAAACATTTGTCGTGTATACATCTTAAAATTACTTATTTAATTCATTTTCTTTACATTTTGAGATTCAAAGATTATCCATTAATAATCGCCACTAATTAGAATGAAAATAAGAGATAAAACTTATCTTTTAATTCTCTTTTGAATATTGAATCTCCAGATCCAATTGTTGGTGACGATTATCATCATTATTTCGCAATCGATTCTCGATATTAGGCTTTGAAGATTATTTTTTCGTTGAATCATCACCAAATTTAGGTTTTGAATCTGAATCGATTGTTTGGGAGGAAGAAGTGGTGTTGTAGGTGGTGGATTTGGTGGAAATATAAGAGGTAGTGATGGAGATGATGATGAATATGTAGATATGGTGGGCGATGAGGTGGTGCTGGAGGTGATGGTGGTGGAGTTAAGTTTTATCGATTTTTCGTGGAGATGCAGACGGCGATGGTGGCGACGAAGATGGAAGTGGTGGAGACAAACATAATTTTGTTTTGGATGAGTTCACAGATGGATGAAGTAATAGAAGATACGTAAGGGCAAATATGGTACTAATAATTATACAGTGTCTCTCTCTTAGAAAGTGGAGGGTATAATTATAGTGTGCAGGGAGCCTAGTTAGCAATTCGGGATTCGACAAACGTACGGAACGACAAACGTACGAGTATTATACGGTTTTGTAAAATCCAGATTCGGTCCAAAATTCGGTCAACGGGACGTGATTCGTCAGTAATTCGGAACGGCATACGTACGTGTATAATTCGATTTATAAATGTGAGTTCGACTCTGAAAAATCGGTATCTATATATAACAAATAATTTGTATTTATAAGGTCATAGACCAATTTTATGCATATGTGTGAGTTATTTAAAGAAAAAATAAACTTAATATGATGATATTAATAATATATACTACATTAGTCATCCAAGAGGACGTCATATGGTGATTTAGATGCTTGGTTAGTGAGTTTGAGATCTCTCTCACCTTCACCTTCAAATCTCTTCAGTCATTTTTGTTTCATAAAAGTTACAACACGTCTAATATTGGGTCGTGTATGCTCGGGAGGCAGTAAAGCCCAAAAAATGGGGTCTTTGAAAACGTAAAAGCTAAAGAATTTATGGCAAACTAAGCGGACGTATCATTCGGGATACGTAAAATTCGTGAACGATTCGCGAATAATCCGGAAATGCCACATAATACGCGATTTGGATTCGGAGTTGCAAACGTTCGCAAATAAGACGGTAAAATTCGTGATACGTAAAAATTCGTGTATGATTCGCGAATCATTCGCGAACTTACTAACTAGGGCAGGGAGACCCATGGATAGCAAGGGTATTTATTCGATTCCCACTTTTTTTTTCCTGTCAAAGTCAATCACCCACGTCCCATTAATATAGAAAGAAAAATATTATCCATCATTAATTTTTATTATCATACAGAGAACCTTCCGTGAGTTATAACCCCAAAGATGTCACATCCATGCACAAAAACTCCACCAAAACAAAATGTTCACAAAAATCCCATTTAACATAAACTGTCTACATTATCCTTCTATTATTTAAATCACCCCAACAAAAACAAAAATCAACCCAACCTTTAAATTTTATTATATTATCACCACAAACAACAACCCACCACCAGCAACACCATCACCGCCCGTCGTCGCCGCCGCCACCGACCACCTTCGCCGGCTCTACCGACCACCACCGCGCCACTACCAGAAAAATGATGAAACCAAAAATTGGTTTCACCAAAATAAGATGAAACCAAATCACCACAACCACCACTATCATTACCTCCTTAACTAAGACTACTTTCAACAAAAAACAATCCACAATAAGATGAAACCTACCACCACCGTCAACTGCACCACCCCCATCGCTGCCACAACCACCAACACCACAACCACCACTACCATTACCCCCTCAACTACAACCAGTTTCAACAAAAAATAATCCACCTGTATCCCACCATCAAAAATTGGCTTCACAGATATTAATATTCAACAAAATGAAAAAAATACGATGAAACCTAATTAGGTTTCATCAACTTCAGCCAATTCATTACACTTTTAACAATGCATACATACACCTCTTTAATTGTAACCCATACCAGTCCTTTATGCAACACCTGAATCTCAACTACAACTCTCATTGCATTAGCACCACCCGTACTCAGTTAATCCATTCTTTATCACTTCCATAACTTCAGTTAAGGCCACCACTACCAACAAAACTTCTTCATCAATACCTGGAGTACCAGTACCAGACCCTGCTATACACATTCTCCTAATTCATACACACATATAATCAAAACCACCATTGTACATACAATCGAAACCACATATTGTCATTTCACCAACATAACTTCAATGATGAAACCAAACATGCCGTCTTCCAAGTCAGACCGAATAAACTAGACAAAAATCAGGTGAAACCAAAATTTGGTTTCATCATAAACTTAATTTTCATCATTAAAATCTTTGGTTTCATGACAGAAAATAGGCAAGTTTATGATGAAACCAAATTTGGTTTCATCATTAGTTTAATGTTTTCACCAACCAAAACTGTCAGAATTTGATGAAACCAATTTTGGTTTCATCATAAATCTGTCATTTCCCAATACAATATTGATTTCGACTTTGAAGATGTATCATCATTTGCTGGTGATGAAAATATCATAAGGTGGTGGTGGTGATTGTAGAGGATTGAACGAGGAGGCGGAGGTGATGTTGGGAGCGGATCTGCAGGTACTGCTGTTGATTGTAGATGAGGTGTTGTTGGTGGCCGATTTGAAGGTATTGGTGGTGGTTTTAGATGATAAAAGGAGGAGGTAGAAGTAGTGTTGGTGGCGGATCTGATGTACTGGTGGGAAAAACAAAAATAAGAGGAGGCGGTGTTGTTGATGGAAATCTGTAGACGGAGAAGAAGAAGGTGATGATGGTGTTAATGGAGGAGAAGGAGGTGATGATGGTGTTAATGGAGGAGACGGAGGTTCTGTTGGTGGCGGATCTGGACACATTGGTTGGTTTGATGGTGGCGGAGCTACTGTTGGTGATAGATCTGAATAGAAATAGAAGAAAAAGAGACGAAGGTTTCGTGGAGGAGACGAAGGTGTTGCTGCTGGTGGTGACGGAGGTATTGTTGTTGGTGGTGACGGAGGTGTTGCGATGGTGTTCATGGAGAGATATTTGTTGTTGCTGGTGTTAATGGTGGTGGGGATATGAAGACCGCATAAATAGAAAAAAGAAAGGAGATAAGAAGAAGAAGACAAGGTAAAAAGGTATGTTTGGCTTTTTTTAAAGTAATAAAAACTAAATTTGCACATTATTATTTGACTTGGAGTTTTTGTGTCACTTTTTAATAAAATGATTTTCATTTATTAAAAATAATATGGCTGGATTTTTTGTACCACATGTTTGGTCACCTTGGTTTTATTTGACTAGTTTTGTATAGAGAAAATAATAAGATAATCAAATATCTCGGAATATCAAACGTATACATCCATTCATGGAACATATCATTATGTCTAGGGCCGTCACTGGCTATAGCTAGCTAGGCAATTGCCTGGGCCACCAAAATTTTGGGGCCCAAATTGCATATGCCGTTAGTATAGGGTATGTTTGAAACCCTTGAAAAAAATATTTGTGTGAAACAGTGACCACGAAATCAAAAGAAATTGAGCTTTGGGTCGTCGGTTAACTGACATGGACATACGAGTTTGGGATGTTTGAAACTGAGTTTTGTATCTTTTTATTCTTGAAGTGATCAAATATCAATTCCGATCATGGATCCTAGAAAAACAAAATACAAGAGTGGTGTTTCTAAGTGAAAAACGAAAGTAAGAGTCGAAAAACGTAATAGTTCTCTGCGAGGAGCAACGAATAAATATTTAGTTTCAAATGATGACTACCATGAAGAAACAATGAATGGCAATGGCAAACAGTGGGAAAATTTGGTTAATGAGATGGAAATAAAAGGTGATCTTTTGGACAATGATGAAAATGCATTTAGGCAAAACGATGAACTAAGAGGGCCAAAATTATCACCACCAAATACAAATGAGACCGGGGAAGATGAAGATAAAATGAGGCGAGAGTTGTCACCATATAATACAAATGAGATTGGGAAAGATGAAGTTGAACATGGAGAATATTGACTAGTGAATATCTATGATCCGGGAAATTGGGACAACAATATTAACCAAAGTTTAAGAGATATTTTGGTAAAGAAAGCTCCAATAAGAAAAACAGATAAGAATTTTCGGTTTCCTTTTAACAAATATGATACATGCTTCAATCATGATCACTATATAGGGAAGATGGAGGATGATGAAAGTCGGGATAGGAAATGGCAACAATTTTTTTTTATTTTGCTTATATAGGCCCCTGTTTCAGTAAGTTCGTCCAGAACCTCTGAAAACTTTGCCACGACCCTGATTAAGTCAAGGTATATATGTGTTACCATCAAAACCAAAGATCTACATAGAAAAATAGATAGGTCGGTGGTCATATCATAATGGATTTTGATAAAAAAAGAAAATTGATTCAAAGAAACAGGAAGACCAACCGGTAGAACTCGGTTCACGTGTAATGATGACTTATTAATTTTCTTAACATGATATTGCTTCTGTCCAACCAAAATATCACTGCATCCAAAAATAAATAACTTTATTAGTAGTGGAATGAGTAAACACGCCCTTATAGCCATTGATTTAATCATATAGAACGGCTGAGATGATAACATACAAAAAATAAACACGGTTCAGATTTGTTCGGTAAAAAGGCGGATCATGGGGCGACCCATTTACTAGCTTTCATTATTCCCTTTATCTTCTTCGCCTCTGGATCAAGTTAGCTTTGAAGCTAAACAAATTAAGTTGAGAGAAGGAGGAGATGGAACTAGAAGGATCACCGCAAGTAGATTAGGTTGGGGAACATGAATAATATGATTTTGAAGTGAATTCATATCAGGAATCATTGGATCAAGATCTGATAGTGAAAATGCTGATGTTGATGATGAGTTAGTATTAGTTGTGATTTGTAAACCAAGCAGCTAAAATGGGACAAAGTCATTGTATTCGTAGTACAAATCAATTAACAAGAGCTCTAACTTATCCAATTTTGAAGATTTTTGTAAAGAAACTCCACGGTTCGTTGCTCCTACCCAATTCAACAGAAACCAGACACAACAAAGGGGTTTAGAATTTTCTACCAATTTACACAAAGGAGAAACTAATTTCATATGAACTCTTATCTGTCTCCAAGTGTATCAATCTTCAGCTTCTTTCTTCCTGTATTGTATCGAGGTTTCTTTTTTTTATTAGAATGGTATCGAGATTTTGGTTTGTGTTTTATCCAAAATAATAGAAGTTTTTAAATGGGTAGCCCGATTCGCATTTCACCAAATAAATCTGAGCCGTGTTTCTTTTTGGTGTCTTATCATCTCAACCGTTCTATATAATTAAATCGACGACTATTATGGCATGTTGGATTTTGTCCCCCTAAGCCTGTCCACCGATCCCCCTCAAACATAAAAACTAATCAATAGAAATCGTAACAGTAAAGGTTGTTGATTCATATGGCCAATTCTTTCATGTCTTTAAGCACAACGACCCAACTTTCAACTGAGATCTGTATTCCGAGATTAATCTTCTATGCTTATGTTGCCGGAGCAAACGTGTGTGATAACGTCTTGTGAAAGGAGAAGTAGAAGAAAATAGAGAAGAAAAGAGATAGATTTGTTATTCATGTGTACATAATACAATGTTTAAGCCTATATATATAGATAGAAGATCTGGTGTCCAAGATACGTAAATTCAAAACTTAGACACGAAGGGCATCTTAATAAATAAACTTGGTTTATAACAATTGGTATTATTATTTTTTTTAAACATTTTTTTAATGGATAAAGAGTAATACATTAATTAGTTGGAACCTAACAAGCTAAGCTCCAACAACATACTACTACATTAATTGAACAGGTTGTTGTGCTAGCCTACCAGCGAGCCTCATGAGTAACCTAGCCAAGGGAGCGGAAGCGGATGGGAGATGAGATGTGATTAATTAAGTTATTTTCATTTGTTAAGAATATTTTAGTAATTTTTATGATGAAGTTTGTGCGATTAGTTCATTGCATGTATTATTGTGTCCAAAAATAACTTTGTAAAATTTGGATTTGCCCGAGGATTATATAAGTTTCCTCACCCAACTTAAATGCGAGTAATTATACCTGTAAAATTCGAATGCGAATTTTTTCTGAAAAGGGGAGAATGGTGGAGTATTTAGGGAAAGGAAATATATTTGTTTATTGGTACTATTTTCTTATTTCGTATTATTATTTAGAAAAATTATTTTTATAATCATTATACAAAGCTTTTGGTTGGTAACCTAGCAACAAGCTGGGCTCCAACACCTTTTTGAATAACAACGCCTAATCTATGAAAAATAAAGCTACCAAAACCACTACTAGCGTCGTTACTAACTAAACAATTCTTCAGACGCTTGAAAAAACACAAAGTATCCTCACCCAACTCTTCTAGAGTAGAGAAAGCCAAAACACTCAATTCATGGCCATGTGAAATACACTTGTCCAAGTATTTAGAGTGTTTACGTGAAACCGCATTAGATATAGCTTTCCCTGGGACGAAAGAGCGAATTCCATCACCTGCGAAGGGCGAAACACCAGTGACATCCATACAAACATCCTTTCCGTCTTCCCAGTTAAGCACAAGAATATCAGCAGGTTTCAGCTCTTTGTCATCATTCGTCAGAAATCCCAAAGAAACTTCCTTACGAGCAAGCACACTAGCTTTGAAGCAAATGTCGACGACTACATCACGAACAATAATATTATAAGTTATTTTTAATTAAGTTAATATTTAGAAAATAATATTATAATTAATTAAGTTATTTTTTTTATTAAGAATATTTTAGTAATGTAATTGTTTATGTAGGGATTTATTAGTTTACAAATATCTCTTATTTTAGGTAATAAGTATTTTGGTAGTTTAGGAAATATGGGAAGATTTATCTATATAAAGAGCTATTTGTTTTAGTATTAGACAGTCTTGGATAATTTATAAAATAGTGTTTTTCTCGAGAGTGGTATCTCAGAAACATGAGTTTTAGATTTTAATTCTATTCAACGCTTCCGCACTGCATCACATAGCCGCTCGACTCTGTTTAAGCGAGCGGTCAAGCTATGGTCAAGCAGTTTGTTTTCTTTTGTTTGCTTTGTGGTGTTTTAAGCGAACTGCGTCTTTTCATAGGGTACCAAATCAAGAATGGAGCTAGAATTTTAATTAGAAGAAGATGGATTAATATATTTAAGCGGTATTTAGTTGTTGCACCTAGGTGTAATATAATTAGTTATTAGGGGTGCACCTAGTCCACTAATTTTGAGTTTGCACCTACTTTGTTCTTTTTATCCAATTTCATGTCACGTGTTTGTGAATGTGCAGTCTTCTTTCTTTTGGTTTTGGGATTTTGTTTACAAAGTCGACAACAATGCCAGCGATAAAAATCTCTCCACCAATAAACTCAGAGCCATTTTCTTGCCCGTATACAAATCCAACAACAGTGAGAATTTATTTTTGTACTCATTATTTTTTTGTTTAGTTTGATTTCCAACATCTGTTGCTAGCACTATTATAACAGGTTCGAGAATGTTTGTACCATAAGTAAAAATGCCATATAATGGGTTAAATTGCTACTTGAATCACCATTTGGCTCCCATCCAAGACAGCCATCTATCCAATCGACGTAGCTGCCATCTAGCCTAGTGTTCCATGAAGTCAATGCCGGTCATTGGTCAAAATCAACGACCGGTCAATGGTCAAAGTCAATGACCAGTCAGTGGTCAAGGTCGACTTTCGATCAACCGTCAAAGTCAAGGGCCGGTCAACCGTCGGTTCAACTGTCGAAGCCATGTTGCCAGTCACGCTTCCAGCCATGTTGCTAGCGGTGCTGTCAACCAGTTTCTAGCTAAGTACTTTTCTGCGCTGCCAACCAGCCTCCATCTATGTTGTCAGTTGTGCTGTCAGCGAGCCTCCATCCAGTCTCTAGCCATGTCTTCAGTCAAGGCAGTCTGCGAATCAAAGATCGATAGTCGCAGTCAACAGCGAAAGTTAACCCCAGTCAAAGTCAAGGTCGATGGTCAAACCCACAATCCCATGTCAATTTAGCCCGTTTCCATCGATCTAGTTCAATAAACCTGGAAGAAGATTCTGGATGACTTGATGACCAAGTTACTTGCAGAGGAAGTTTATCTCGAAGTTAGGGTTTAACCGATGTATTTTCAAGTGTATAAATAGAGGGGAAGCTCAACCCTAAAGGGAGAGGCTCTGATAGACGAAAATATATCTGCAAACCCTTGAAGGGATCAGAAATCATTGTAATCCATACATCGATAAAATATCTCTCCCTACGGGGAATCGCTCGTAGATGTAGGCAAACCATGCCGAATCACGTAAAATCCGTGTCTATCATCTTTATGCTTGTTTTTTGGAAAACCCTAGTTTTCATTAGCATCACCAAATCGATTGTGTTTTGTGCCTGGAAATATTTCTGGGTACAAACAGAGAAGAAGATACAAAAATTTTGTTATTGGAAAAGATCTAAACAAGACAAAAGTTGCAGCTAGTTTGAGTTGGAAAATATTTTACACTTTTTATGGCTTAAGTTTGAAAGTTTGTGGTGGAGAGAGTGGATTGAAGAATAGTAAAATAGGAGTAGAGAAAAGTTAAAAGGAGGTTTAATTATGGCTTATCCTTTAAATTAGATCTTCATCTTGGTGGAGATGGTGTCTGTTGATGGGGAAAAACGATTTGCTGGTTTTTTAGGACGACCGTGCGGATGAGACTCCTCAACCGAGATAACTGCTTAACCTCAAACAGATGCACTGCACGGGAGTGCTTTGAGTTCGATAGATCAATCTGTAGGACTCCGGCCTAAACCAAGTCAATGGACGTTCCAGAGTCAATTCGGTCACAAAGAGGGAGATGGGTTGATCTGTAGGAGGGAAGCTGAGAAGTGTGTAAGATCAATGATGATCAGGGATTGTGGATATGTTGTGGGTTTCTGCAAGTTTTCTGTGAATTGTTGAGTTCAAATAAGTTCTTGGTCGATTGATAGAATTCTTGAGTGTGATTACTCAAAAAATTGTGTGTCCTTCAATCGTGGATTCAGAGACTTATTTATATTTCCAGAATAGTAGAAACATTGATCTCCAGTAAGTGTGACGGTTAATCGAGTGAAAGAGTGGGAAAGTGGGAAATCGTGGTTTAACCAATACCAGGTCGTGCGAAGACTTGGTTGATTGTCCATCCACTACTTTGCTAACTCCCTCAACTGCTTGCACGACTTACTCACATTTCTCATTGTGGATGAACACACGTGTTGTAGGCCGCCAGACCAAAACCCTAATTGATATCCCCCATGTGACTTGATTGATGTCTCATGAACATGGAGTCTGCAAAGCAGACGTGTATTTGATTAGTCAGTCATTGACTTGATTAGACAGTGTGTCTAAGTTTTGTTGAATCGAGCATGATTGACGAATGCTCAGTGATTCGTGGATTGAACATGTCTGTTGAGACGTATAGTTCTTGAATTAACATGATGATAATTTGAGCAAATATTGCTCGTCTGAGCAAATATTGATCATATGATAATCGTTGAATATTGACAATTGAATCAATATTATCACTCTGAGCAACGTTGCTCGCGTCTGAGTAAAATTATTGAATATTGATGGTTAAATCAATATTCCTCGTTTGAGCAAATATTGCTCATCTGATGAATTATTGGTAGCATGACCAAATAAAATATTAATTAAAATATTATTAGCTGGACCGAATATTATATAATTACTTAAGATGTTCTTATTGAATCAACATATAATTATTAGTGTTTAAACTTTCTCAAAATTACGATTTGCAAAGCATTCAGTTCGAAACCCTAATTTGATCAATTACTGATCAATTGGTGATTTATTGAAGATCAATCGTTAAGTGAAGGAGGGACCGGCTACATGGGATGATGGACGACCATGTAGTGCCCAGGTGCTCGTGTGAGCATGTACCAATTGGTGAAGTTTAAATGCTGGTTTAATCATTTATTAGAATAGTGCTCGTCTGAGCATTAGGTGATATAACCTAATTATGGAGAAGTGGGGGACCGACCAAGATGGCATGAGACCGGACCTTGATGGTCGTGGGACCAGCTGATGGTCGTTTGAGCAAATTCCAAGTTGGTTGGAAAGAGTTTGGACCCAATATGAGCAATTGAGCAAATTAGGTCGAAATTATAAAGATGTATGGGACCGGCTCCTTGCAAGACTTAGGTTCGGTCTTGGTCGGTCAAGAAAGCATGCCCGTGTCACCATAATGTCTGTGTCCCAGTCCTGAGAGTTTTGGTATTTTCTAGTGTGCGTTTGAGCAATATTTTGGATTTTCAGAAGAGTTTGATCTTTGACTGAAATCCTTGATTTTGCTCGAATGAGCAAGTAGAACTTTGCTCGTTTGATCAATATCTTGAGAATATTAAAATAACAATATTTTAGTATTTTTCGTGAATAGCCTAGTCGGTCATGTGACCATTTGGCTTTCTCATGGTTTGAGCAATATTTGAGAAAATATGAAGAAATCAAGGTTTTTGCTCAAACGGAGGAGTTTCATGAGATGAGGAAAATAATAATTATGAAAACAAGGGATTGCAAAGTGTGGGACCGGCCACGGCCAGGGCATGGCCGTATGGCTAGGTAGCCCGATCCCTTGACACCTTCCCTATTTTTATTATTTTTCATCGTTTGAGAGAAAATATGGAGAAACCGTGAATTTTGCTCAAACAATAAAATTTCCTCGAATGAAGCAGTCTTCATGAGATTATGAAAATAATAAAATAAGAAAAAATAAAGGAAGAGGCGTGGGGGACCAGTCACGGCGGCATGACCGGCCGACCGGTGGATCCGGTCCATAGGCGCGCCTCTTTTTATTTTATTATTATTATTTTCTCTCTCCTATTTTGTGTATGAAAAGACGAGGGTACCCAAATATACCTCAATCTAAAAAATTTTCACCTATAAGTCCTTTCTCCGAAAGTGATTGTCTATGGACTGAGTCGAGACAATACAACTATTCGGTTCACACTTCGTGTGATCGTCTATGGATACAAGATCAACACAATACAACAACGAAGTATGTTTACTTGATAAGAGGTTCAGACTTAACCAAACACAGTAGAATTAATATCAAGTAAATAGGAATTAACGTTTGTGTATTTTACTTCTAATTATAATAAAAACATATATAATTGCGGAAATAAAAAAGTAAAAGACACAAAAAGATTTTGTTAACGAGGAAACCCCAAATGCAGAAAAACCCTGGGACCTTGTCCAGAATTGAATACTCTCAGGATTAAGCCGCTATACAAAATCAAACCAACTTCATATAGTTGAGACCAAGCAACTAAACCTATAGTTCACCTAGTTCCGTCTGTATTCCCACGCCTCCAACTTGTAATAAGTCACGTACTTGGAACAATTCCTTTGGTTCGTATTCCAAATAGTAAAGGAACAACAAATTTGTTTGGTATCAACTCTTTTCAACTAAGTGATGTGAGTTCGAAAAAAGGCTCTTCCGTTTATCCCAATAAACTCCTTCATCAGGTCCTTAGATCTATCTACTAACAATTACCAAAGTAATCATCTAGATTTTGCAATCAATAGTTTGAATCACAAAGAAACGTATTGATGCCGATCTACTCAACTAATCAATCCAATCTACCACAAGGATAAACTGATTATAGTTGGATCCTCTTTAACCGAAACAAGTATTGTGCACACCAAAGATTATGAACCCTGTTGATAAATGAAAAATAATTCCCCTTAACCAGGTTAGGGTGCCCAAAGAAGGGAAAGGTCACACATGGAACATGGGAACTAAATCCCAAGTCCACCAAAGAAGTATCCATGAGGTGGAAGGGACAATTAAGGAATTAACAAGGAAGAAGGAGGTTATATTAGAGAAGGGATGGCATTAGTAGTAATTAAGGAGGTTTCAGACACATGGCAAGATGTCATAAAAAGAAGGGGATTTTGGAAAGTCTATATAAGAAAGGACAAGGTACAATGGAAAGACAACTCTCTCTCATACTATTCTAAGAAAACTGAGGTCATCTTGGTATACTAGGACGGGTAGAACCCAACGAGAATTTCGGTATTAACATTTGGCGACCACACCCGGAGGCTCGTGCCTAGTCTATCATGATGCAGCCGAGTGGTACTACCCCAAGCGCGACTAACGATCAGTTGAATAATCCGCCCCCTAATCTAGAAGGGGAGCGAATAGGGATAGTAACTGACCCAATCTTACAAGAGAGAAGACCTGAAGTAACGCAGGAAAGGGATAAGCAACTAGAGGGCGGAAGCACGTCACTCGCGCATCCCACTTTAAAGGAAATGCAGAAAGAGTTGGAGGAACACATCCGCGGGGCAAAAGAGTTGAAAAGATTGCTGAAAGAAGCTAGCAAAGAGAAATGTGCCAAATAGGTCTTGGAAAGCGCCGAGGATAAAAAATAAAATCACGGAATGATGACACAGGGGCAATGGCCAATTTTTTCGAGACAAACTACAAAGTGGTAAAACAGAACAATTACGATTTCATGGCAAGCCCATACACCCCCGAAATCGTGGAATATCAATATCTAGAGGATTATACTTCACCAAAATTCAAGGTGTATGATGAACAAGGGAATGCGCGAGAACATTTTAGCAGATTCGTCGCCTCTATGAACGATCGAGCCTCTGATGGGAAGTTGTGTCTAAGGGAGTTCCCTAAGTCGTTGACTGATACAGCCTTCTCGTGTTACGACAATCTAAAGCCCGGAAGCATCAGCTCATGGACGGACCTGTCCACGCACTTTCTCAGAAATTTTTATTCTGCAAAAAGGAAAGTCACGACCATCGACTTGAGTAAGTGCAACCAACGGTTAGGGGAAGACATAGGGAGGTGTATCACCCGGTTTCGTCATTTTGCGCTGGACTTCCATGAGGACGTTAAAGAAGAGGCACTAGTGGAAATTTGCGTACGCGGAATAATACCGTGTTTCAAGAAAAGCCTGGTGAACTTCCGATTCCCAACCTTCGTCGAGATGGAAGAAGTGGCAGCAAGAATCGCCGATTGTGTCGAAGAAAGCAACTCGGATTATGTTTGGCGCAACACGGTCAACACCGTCTCAACAACACCAAGGAACACCAGCGCAAACAATAACCAAGAAGGCTGGGGCGCACAAACAAATCAGTCATATAGAGATCGACCGCTTCCTCCCCCATTTCCCTGCGATAAAGAGCAGATCGTCAGGATCCTAGAGAAGTGGGTGGCGAAAAAAGAAATTCAGTTTCCTCCAACAAGGGCGGATCCCACCGACACCCAGAAGAGCGATGCCAGGTACTGTCACTTCCATCGCAGAGTACGACACCCCACGGTCGACTGTTATAACCTAAGAAGAATATTTCAGAAGAAACTGGAAGCGGGCGAAATTGAAATGAGAGATCCATAGGGAGGAAAAGAAATACAAAATCATGTAATGATGCTTTCTCATGATCCCGGCGGAGATGAATGACAACCATGGGAAGAGAAGGATGAAGAAGCATACGAGGTTATCATAGAAGGCTGCACAATTACAAATAAATATGGTGCCGCTAGGAAGTTCGCGGGCACAATGCTGGCTTAGCAGTTTTTTGACTCACTAGGTTTTAGCGAGGATCAGAGCAGGGAAGCGGCCAAAGCTATCGCGGCAATTGCGGCATGAAGGACCTATGATTCCCTTCCCAAAGAAGTTATTGTATTCACAGACGAGGATATTTGCTATCCGGGAGAGCACCTTAGACCCTTATACCTTACTGCGTATATCAATAAGGTTCCTTTGAAGCGGGCCTTCGTAGACGGCAGCGCATCTTTAAATCTAATATTTACGCATATACTAGACTTTCTCGAGGTACAGCGGTTGGAAATTAAAATGCGAACCACGACGGTGAAAGGATTTGGAGGACATACTCAGACGACAATCGGGATCGTCCATTTGGTTATGAAGATTGGTCCCATTCGAGGACTTACCCCTTTCTATGTACTAGAAGACGACACAATGTTCCATATACTACTAGGACGAGAGTGGTTACTCAACTATAAAGTGGTAGCGTCAAAATACCATTAGTGTGTCAAGACTAACATAGGAGGGAGGAAATTTTGGATACCAGCCACGAGCCACTAGATGCGGTTTTTTATGATTTGGCTAAGGAGGCTGATGAAATCCCCGAGGTGAAACTTACCCCGCTACCCAAATGGAGTGAGGAAGAGAAGATGGAGCCAACAAAGTCAGTCTTCAGACCGTCCAGGTTGACGTTCCCAGAGGAAAGAAAGCGGAAACATGAAGATCAACCTAGGTTCCAGCGTTTCTCAAGACCAGGTGGGGGGCACATGTACCGCTTATAGCAATTAACCGAGGGAGCGTCTACGAGCACGCAAAACTTCGACAATCCGACGTAGAGGCCCCCTCAGATGATCAAAACCTAAATGATCTACCATATAATAAAATTGATGATGAAGAATTACGAGAACTACTTAATGCGAGTACACAGTCTATAGAAGAACGGGCTCCTAAAGACCTAACCATGGATGACGTAGAAGAGGTTAACATCGGAACAGAAAATAATAAGAGGTCGATCATGATTAGTAAAATTTTGGACGTAAAAGAAAGGGAAGCTCTGATCACCTTGCTCAGAAAATACAGAGATGTTTTCGCTTATGATTATGATGAAATGTCGGGTCTAGATAGCAGCCTCGTATCTCATAACCTTGGTGTGTCTCCTGAATTCCAGCCAATAAAACAAAGAAGTAGATTTTTCCCGAGGGCGAACGCTCTCGAAATAAAGGAAGAAGTGGAACGTTTGTTGAAAGCCAAATTCATCAAACCTATCCAACACCCGACCTGGTTAGCCAATATCGTCCCAGTGGTGAAGAAGAATGGAAAGATCCGATACTGTGTAGACTATAGGGATCTCAATCGGTCCTGTCCCAAAGATGATTTTCCACTAAACATTGATTTAATGTTGGACGCGACTGAAGGAAATACACGCTTCTCTTTCATGGATGGGTTTAATGGATATAACCAATTAAAGATGGCCGAGGAAGATGCAAAAAAGACTGCTTTCTAAACTCCATATGGGAATTTCTACTATGTTGTGATGCCCTTCGGGCTAAAGAACGTCGGTGCCATGTACCAGCGTGCCATGACATCCATATTCCACGATCTAATGCATCAGATGGTAGAGGTATATGTAGATGACATCGTGGTTAAGATTTCGGAAGTACCAACTCAAGATGAATTCACTCAAGTGCGCCTTTGGAGTTACATATGGAAAGTTCTTGGGATTTGTTGTAACCAATGAAGGGATTCAAGTGGATCCAAGTAAGGTTGAGGCGATTATGACTATGCTACCACCAACTAATACCAAAGAGCTCCAGGCGTTTATAGGGCGGATATCTTATATACGGCGCTTCGTGCCTGGTTTGGCTCAGATAATGTCGGAATTCTTACCCCTACTAAGGAAAGGGACTATCTTCAAATGGGAAGAGACTCAACAAGTCGCGTTTGAAAAACTAAAGCAGTGCCTCGTTAGCCCCCAAGTTCTCAAACCACCAATGAAAGGGGTGCCTCTCTACTTATACACGACGTTCACAAGCTCAGTTATAGGGGAAGTCCTGGCACAAGATATGGGAGGAAACGAATTATCACCCATCTACTACCTGAGTTGGGTTTTAAGAGACGCAGAACTGACATACCCACGAGTAGAACAAGCATGCCTAGCCGTCATCTACGTAACACAGAAACTAAGGCTGTATCTTCTGAGGCATAAGACGATCGTGGTAGCCGCGGAAAACCCCATAGCGTATCTCGCTTCTAAGCATGTCCTGACTGGGAGAACGTCCCGATGGCTGTTACAATTATCAGAGTTCGAACTCGATTATCAGTGACCTAAAGGAGTGCGAGGACAAGCGATCTCCGATCTAATGGCCATGTTCCCCGGGGAAGGAGATGACAAAATTCATGATTGGGTGCCGGGAGAAGTAGCTGCTGCCGATTTCAACAAGCCTTGGACCATGTTTTTCGATGGGTCATCATATGATACCGTTAGAGGATCGGGAGTAGTGTTCGGAGCACTGCAAGGAGAATTGTTCTCATATTCGTTCAAGTTGGATTTCCCCTGTAGTAATAATGTCGCTGAATATGAAGCTTTGATCATGGGGCTCAGGATGGCAAAGGAGCTTGGTCTAGGAGGCGTCGAGATAAAGGGCGAATGGAGGTTGGTGACCAATCAAGTTAACGGGGACTTCCACGTCAAAGAACCACACTTAGCCCCATATCGAGCGGAGGCTCAAAACCTGATAAGTCAAACAGGGTCGACCCTAGATCATACAGATAGAGGAAAGAACAAACACGCAGATGCCCTGAAAACTTTAGCTAGCAAGATACAGCTAAACGATAAGGAAGAGGGCACAATAACAGTCAGAAGGAATGAGTTGCCCAGCACCTGGAAAGAAGACATGGCATTCGAAGAAGCATATGATTGGAGGCGAACTTACATTAAGGACTTGACCAAAACAAAAGAGGATCGTGTAATACCTACCCAAACTCTGAAACAGTTTGTTTTGATCCAAGGAGCGCTTTACTATCGAGCGGCAGGGGGATCTCTTGCCAGATGTGTGGGTAGGAGAGAAGCAGAAAAGATACTTCATGAGCTACATGCGATAACATGTGGGAAAACCGCAACGGTTCACCTCTACAGAAAGCTTCAGAGGAGAGGGGTATACTGGCCCAGCATGTCGGCACACGCAGCGGCCCTCCAAGACAGTTGCGCCGATTGCCAAGCCTCACCACAAGCCGCAGAGGTCTGCACAGTCATTGGAGACAACCATACATGGATTTCATCCAAAATGGCAAATTACCCAGCGATAGGCAAATGGATCTAAAAACTCGAAAGAAAGCGACGCGTTTCTTCATACATGAGGGGATCATCTACCGCAGAAGCTACAGTAACGCGGTACTAAGGTGCTTATCAGACGAAGAGGCTGCTGAAGTAATGACTCGGTCACACAATACAGAACATCAAGGGATGCAGAAGTTGTTCCCGCAGCTTTATGAAGGAGGGTTTTATTGTCCCACCATGGAAAGCGATACCGCGGAACACGTCAGAAAATGCCTCAACTTCCAAACACATGGGAACCTAATCAGAACACCCCACACCCTGCTGCACAGCGTGATAACGCCATGGCCATTCCATAGTTGGGCTTTAGACATTATAGGGCAGATCAACCCGATGTCCTCGAAACGCCATAAGTACATAATAATCGCTACCGAGTATACCACGAAATGGGTTGAAGCGATACCTCTCAAAGACTATGTCGAGACGACCATCGCAGCATTCATCAAAGAATACATCATCTGCAGATTTGGAGCACCCATGATTATCAGGGCAGATAATGCAAAATCGTTCGTAAACAAAGATGTGATGGATTTGCTACAACAATATAATGCGAGGCTTCATACGTCAACCCCCTACCATCCTCAAGGGAACGGGCAAGCTGAGGCGAGCAATAAGATGATGATCCGGGTCTTTAACAGGACAGTGGAAGACCATCCCAGAGAATGGCATGAGCAGCTCTTGGTCGCGGTATGCGCATACATAATCTCAAAACGAAGTTCCACGGGGGCGTCACTGTATTCTCTGGTCTATAGGGAGGACGCGATATTACCGGCAGAGATTGCAATTCCATCCGCAAGGATAACAATGGCTAGTCATACGATTCCGGATGAAATAAGTCGCTTTGCCCATTTAGACACAATAGAAGAAAAGAGAGGAGAGCCCGGGCAGAACGGTTTGCTGAGGCATACAGGAAGAGAGCAACATATTATTATTATCAGAATGTAAAGGAAAGGATATTCGAGGTAGACGATTTGGTCCTTAAGATTGCTCCTCATGTGCAAAGAAATGCTAGCACAGGGAAAATTGCCGCAAACTGGGAAGGACCTTTCAGAGTAAGAAAGGTAGTAGAGAGCGGGTATTACAAGCTCAGACGCATGAACGACACGAAGATCAAGTCACCGATTAATGGTAAATGGCTAAAGAAGTTTTATGCATGAACAAATCAATGTAAAGCCATCATTTCGAATAAAGACCAACTTTTGATATACAACTCGTAATATTTACCAAGATCGCGGGAACGCCAATGGCACCCGAAACGACTGGCAAAAGGCTGCGAGAGTGCTAATGGAGCCTGATCAGCTGACAAATTTACTAAAGGTTGCAAGAGTGCCAATGGCGCTTTATCTACTAACAAAAGGTTGCGGGAACGCTAATGGCGCCCGATCTACTGACAAAAGTCTGCGGGAGTGCCAATGGCGCCCGATCGGCTGACAAATTTACTAAAGGTTGCAGGAGTGCCAATGGCGCCTGATCGACTGACAAAATGTTGCGGGAACGCTAATGGCGCCCGATCGATTGAAAAAAGGCCGCGGGAGTGCCAATGGCGCCCGATCGGCTGACAAATTTACTAAAGGTTGCAGGAATGCCAATGGCTCCTGATCGACTGACAAAAGGTTGCGGGAACGCTAATGGCGCCCGATCAACTGGCAAAAGGCCGCGGGAGTGCCAATGGCGCCCGATCGGCTGACAAATTCACTAAAGGTTGCAGGAATGCCAATGGCGCCTGATCGACTGGCAAAAGGTTGCGGGAATGCCAATGGCGCCCGATCGACTGACAAAAAGCCGCGGGAGTGCCAATGGCGCCCAATCGGAGGACAAATTTACTAAAGGCTACGAAAGTTCTAATGGCACCCGATCAACTTATAAAATATTATAGGAATGCCAATGGCTCCTAACCAATTTAACACACATCCCGCCATGCCAACCCCCTGATTGAACAAATGAAGGGAAGAGTAGGCGCGTTTAACATACATCCCGCCCTCCTAATCCTCGATAGGAAAAAAATGAAAGGGGGAGTAGGCGCGTTTAACATACATCTCGCCCTCCCAAACCCTGGTGAGAAAAATGAGGAGGGAATAGGCGCGTTAACATACATCCTGCCCTCCCAATCCCCGATTATAAAAAATGAAGGGGGAGTAGGCGCGTTTAACATACATCCCGCCCTCCTAATCCCCGATGAGAAAAAATGAAGGGGGAGTAGGCGCGTTTAACATACATCCCTCATTCCCAAACCCTGTTGAGAAAAATGAGGGGAAGTAGGTGCGTTTACCATACATCTCGCCGTCTCAAACCCTGTTGAGCAAAATGAAGGGGGAATATGCGCGTTTAACACACATCCCGCTAACAAAAAAACAAAAAAAGAGGGGTATGGAATAGGAATAAGCATATACTTAATTAAAACTACATTACATAGAACGAACACCCGAGTACAAAAAAAAAATTCTCTCTAACCAACAACAAGTCGTTTGTCATTCATCATCTGGTAGTAACGCGCAACGATGAGCAATGTCTGCATCTATGGACTGCACCATTAAGAGCGCTTCCTCACGCTGATCAATAGCAGTAGCCAACGCATAATCAGCTTCATTAGCCAATTCAGCGAGCCCCTTTATCTCGCTGGGAACCTTTGGTTTACGAGCAGCGTCCAGCATTTCCTCTCGATCATAATAAATCGTGCGTATCTTGTCCACATGCACTACTCGAGAAGCCAATAACATATCTATCTCCCCCCTCAAAAGAAGCAAACGCCTCAATTCACCAGGAATATCAAAGGAGCGAACAAGTGCGGAAACCGCTGCAAGGGTTAAACTATACCCGTGCAAGTGAGGAGACGCCTGCTCAGAGATAGACAGACGATTGTCAGCTATGGCTTGATCTATACTTTCCGTCATAACAACGGACTTTTCAAAGAGTTGATCTGCAGCTTGACGTATTTTAATTGTCTCATCTAGTGCGCGTCGGATTTGGACATAGACGCTCCCCTTCCCCCGAATCTTTTCAGCCATCTGAAATGTTTCGTATTGATTAGAAAATTGGGCTCGTGCGGCATCCCTGTCAATCTCCCTCCACACTTTGAGCGCTTCAATCTCTGCTTTTACTAACAAAAGCCTTGCGAGTTCCTCCTCCTTATATCGAAGATCAACCAACGAGGGTATCGGCGCCAAAGAAAGTACGTAACCATGAAGAACATATGCCATTTGGAAAAAAAGAAAGAAGCGGACAAGTTGGAGCTCAAAGAATCTAAAATTGCATATTTATAGAGAATCGGGAAAGCATGAAAAATTACAACGACCGCAAAACCACGACTGACACGTGGACAACATCGAAAGAGGGACATACTTAGAGAAATATTAAAAAGAAAATATATATATACTAAAAAAATTAGTCTGCCAATAACGAACGGCAGCGAGCAATGTCTACGTCCAGAGACTCCACAATCAGGCGACTATCGCTGACTTGTACGTCAGCCAAGCGCAAATCTTGGTCAGCCTCGTGAACTCGTTCAGTAATAGCCTGAATGATCTTTTCCTCGACTCCACCCCCCTGGTAAAGTGAAAGGGTGTCCTCGTCTTCATCATATTCTCTACGCGTTTTGTCTCGATGGAACGAACGAAGAGTCCACAATATTCCCGCTTCCTCCCTAAGAACAAGCAGACGCGCTAGTTCTTCCTTGATATAAGGATGAGGTACAAGTGAAGTGGTCGATGTTAAGACCAGAGTGTGACCAAGGAGTGGCCGCATCACCAGGTTGGATATCCAGAGGCGACAATCTGAAATAACCCGGTCTATTGTAGACATCATCGCCAAGGAATCTGCATACAACTGATTATCCGCGCCATGTGCCGTAGCGGTATCATTCAGGGCGCTTTGAGTCTCTGACGATACTCGACCCGCTGGCTTCGTGTCTAACTCGATTTGATAAGCTTCAGACACATCCCTAAACTTAGTATTCACACCATGCCTGTTAGTAATTCTCTGCTCTCGTAGCGCTTCAACTTCAGCCTTCACAAGTAGCAGACGCTTCAGTTCGTCATGCTTGAACATCATAGAGGTTAATGCAGGGATAGGCGCCAAGACTAGCACGTACCCCTGAAGAGAGTCAGCCATGCGAGTCGAGTAGCTCGCACAAGGAAAAGGAAAGAAGAAAAAAAATCGAGAAATAAGATGAGATGGTACCAGTTGTACACACACATATATATATATATATATATATATATATATATATATATATATATATATATATATATATAAGAGACACCATTCACGAGGCAGTGACCAACGATATTCTCCATGCGCATAGGAATGCGTATGCTGACTCGACCGTATGAGTATGACTATAAGGTTATTTTACGATCAACCTCATAGTCAGGGGACTAATGTTGATATATGAAAAATAATTCCCCTTAACCAGGTTAGGGTGCCCCAAAGAGGGGAAAGGTCACACATGGAACATGGGGACTTGGGGACTAAAGCCCAAGTCCACCAAAGAAGTATCCATGAGGTGGAAGGGACAATGAAGGAATTAACAAGGAATAAGGAGGTTTTATTAGAGAAGGGATGACATTAGTAGTAATTAAGGAGGTTTAGGACCCATGGAAAAATGTCATAAAAAGAAGGGGCTTTTGGAAAGTCTATATAAGAAAGGACAAGGTACAATGGAAAGACAACTCTCTCTCATACTATTCTAAGAAAAGTGAGGTCATCTTGGTATACTAGGACAGGTAGAACCCAACGAGAATTCCGGTATTAACATTTGGAGACCACACCCGGAGGCTCGTTCCTAGTTTATCATGATGCAGCCGAGTGGTACTAACCAAAGCGTGACTAACGATCAGTTGAATAATCTGCCCCCTAATCTAGAAGGGGAGCGGATAGGGATAGTAACGGACCCAATCTTACAAGCGATAAGACCTGAAGCGACGCAGGAAAGGGCTAAGCAACTAGAGGGCGGAAGCACGTCACTCGCGCAACCCACTTTAAAGGAAATGCAGAAAGAGTTGGAGGAACACATCCGCAGGGAAAAAGAGTTGAGCAGATTGCTGAAAGAAGCTAGCAACGAGAAATGTGCCAAAGAGGCCTTGGAAAGCGCCGAGGATAAAAAAGAAGATCACGGAATGATGACACAGGAGGTGATGGCAAAAAATTTCGAGACGAACTACAAAGTGGTAAAACAGAACAATTACGATTTCATGGCAAGCCCATACACCCCCGAGATTGTGGAATATCAATATCCGGAGGATTATACTTCACCAAAGTTCAAGGTATATGATGGACAAGGGAATGCGCGAGAACATCTTAGCAGATTCGTCGCCTCTATGAACGATCGAGCCTCTGATGGGAAGTTGTGCCTAAGGGAGTTCCCTAAGTCGTTGACTGATATAGCCTTCTCGTGGTACGAAAATCTAAATCCCGGAAGCATCAGCTCATGGACGGACCTGTCCACACACTTTCTCAGAAAATTTTATTCGGCAAAAAGGAAAGTCACGACCATAGGCTTGAGTAAGTGCAACCAACGGTTAGGGGAAGACACGGGGAGGTATATCACCAGGTTTCTTAATTTTGCGCTGGATTTCCATGAGGATGTTAAAAAAGAGGCACTAGTGGAAATCTGCCTGCGCAGAATGATACCGTGTTTCAAGAAAAGCCTGGTGAACTTCCGATTCCAAACCTTCGTCGAGCTGGAAGAAGCGGCAGCAAGAATCGCCGATTGTGTTGAAGAAAACAACTCGGATTATTTTTGGCGCAATACGGTCAACACCGTCTCAACAACACCAAGGAACACCCACGCAAACAATAACCAAGAAGGCTGGCGAGTGCAAACAAATCAGTCATATCGAGATCGACTGCTTCCTCCCCCATTGCCCTGCGATAAAGAGCAGATCGTCAAGCTCCCAGAGCAGTGGGTGGCGAATAAAGAAATTCAGTTACCTCCAACAAGGGCAGATCCCATCGACACCCAGAAGAGCGACGCCAGGTACTGTCACTTCCATCGCAGAGTACAGCACCCCACGGTCGACTGCTATAACCTAAGACGAATGTTTCATAAGAAACTGGAAGCGGGCGAAATTTAAATGGGAGATCCAGAGGTAGGAAAAGCAATCCAAAATCATGTAATGATGCTTTCTCATGATCCTAGCGGAGATGGATGGCAACCATGGGAAGAGAAGGATGAAGAAGCATGCGAGGTTACCATAGAAGGACGCGCATTTACAAATACGGATGTTTTCGCTAGCAAGTTCGCGGGCATAGTGCCGGCTCAACAGTTTTTTGACTCACTAGGTTTTAGCGAGGATCAGAGAAGGGAAGCGGCCAAAGCTATTGTATTCACACATGAGGATATTTGCTATCCGGGAGAGCACCTTAGACCCTTATACCTTCTGAAAAGGCGAGGGTACCCAAATATACCTCGAGCTAAAACTTTTCCTACTTATAAGTCCTTTCTCCGAAAGTGATTTCTATGGACTGAGTCGATACAATACAACTAATCGGTTCACACTTCGTGTGATCGTCTATGGATACGAGATCGAGATAATACAACAACGAAGTATGTTTACTTGATACAAAGGTTCGGACATAACCAAGCACAATAGGATTTCTTATCAAGTAAATATGAACTAACATTTGTGTAATTTACTTTAATTATAATAAAACAATTATAATGCGGATTATAAAAGTAAATGACGCAGCAAGATTTTGTTAACGAGGAAACCGCAAATGCAGAAAAACCCCGGGACCCAGTCCAGAATTGAATACTCTCAGGATTAAGCCGCTACACAAAATTACACCAACTTCGTATAGTTGAGACCAAGTAACCAACCCTATAGTTTACCTAGTTCCTTTTGTATTCCCACGCCTCCAACTTATAAATAAGTCACGTACTTGGAACAATTCCTTTGGTTCGTATTCCAAACAGTAAAGGAACATCAAATCTGTTTGGTATCAACTCTATTCAACCAAGTGATATGATTCGGACAAAGGCTCTTCCATTTATCTCAACATAAACTCCTTTTTCAGGTCCTTAGATCTATCTTATATTCAATCACCCAAAGGTAATCGTTTAAGATTAAGCCAACAACACCTTTATTTCTAAGAATCTTGTTGATGCCGATCTACTCAATTAATCAATCCAATCTACCACAAGCATAAACCGATTATTAATTGAATCCTCGTTTACCGAAACAAGTATTGTGCACACCAAAGATTATAAAACCCAAGTCAGATCTTCAATATCTTCTTTGTCTTCAAATCTTTTTAAATCTTCAATAAAAACCTGCACACAATCACTTGAATCTCTTGTGGTCAATCACGCACAGAACGGAGTCTGTTAATAATGAATTATCACAAGATCGTCTTCAGAACTAACAACAGTCTAAAGATCCCTGTCGAAACTCTGAACTAGCTTGAATGAATCTTATATCAGAAGAGAAGATTCTCAAGAACAAACAAACTAGGTGCAATCATATTTCAACCACCGTTAGGCAATCAAATAAATCGAAAACAAAAGATAAACCGCAATTATCTAGTTTCCCACCAATGGTACACGCTAGAGCTTATCAATCCCAAAGAAGACTTTAAACTGAGCGGACGCCAGAGATTTCGCCTAATTAGGTTACTCTCCTCTCCGAATAGGCGTCTACACCAGTAACAACAACAAAAGAGTAAATTTGTTGTTACGGAGGATTAGTTTGCTAGAAAGGTAAACTTTGAGTATTTATAGACAAGGAAGTTTGGACACCAAGGAATTTCCAAAACCGAAAATATTCTCAAGATATTCAATTAATCACAGATTCGGTTTTCATAATTCCTGGAAATGCTCTTTTCAAAACTAACGATCGAAATCTCTCGGAAAATCTAATTAGTAATGTACATTACTAATTCTGTAATTTGCCTTCAAAATGATATAAATAACCTTAATTAAAAGATTTTTAACTTACTTATGTTTCGATCCTGGGATTCTCTTCCCTTAACCGTTAAGGAATATCTTTGAACAATTAAAGAAATAAACATTCACATCACGTGTTCAAAGTTTCTCGACATCTACTTTGTAATTTCTCTTTCACACTTACAACCTTGAAACCGATTTTCCACACTTCCAAACAAGTTTAGAATTGGTTCATCTGACTTTCAATAACTATGTGATTGATCAAACCAACATTCAATCACAATCATGGGTTTACGGTTCTACCAAAACAAGTTTCAGTTCTACCTCCATGTGAGTACTGTGCATAGTCACACTAGCTTTCCAAAAATTCGGTTGACTAGGTACTAGGATCGGTTCCCCACATATATATATGGTGTCTAACTTATATGTGTTGCACATGTCCATAGGATCGGTTCCCCTTTCTGCTATAAACCTTGTTGCACCCCATACAAGGATCGGTTCCCTTTGATGTACTGCACCCCTTACAAGGATCGATTCCCCTTTCCTTTTAATTTTTCAGACATACAAAATCCGATCATACGACAGGTGATTACTTAAGATCGGTTTTACTAATAAAAGTTATACCAATACAAAAGTCAGACCTTTGTGAATAGTTCTTCCAAGAACACAACAAGTTGTGAGCGGTTATACTCTATCACACATATTGGATGTTCATAAGACATGAAATGAATAACAAAACCAATAACACCTGGAAATTTCCTTTTAAGTCCACAAACAAGTTTATGAACTTACTTCCTTAGAACACATTTAAACATTGTTCCCTAGGATGAAATCCTCACCCCATACCCATACACAATCACAATAGCATTCAAATGATTATGGCGATGTCTTATCTACAAAGTTTAATGGCTAAGCAATAAACCTCCTATTGTATTCCTTAATACTATGTCTATCTAGAGTTCAAATATGCTTCGCATTTACGTTTTCAATATGCACGACTTGAAAGATACATTAGGGAATGAAATAGTTCAAGTAAAATATCACTAACCTCAAGTGGAAGGATGACTGTTGTCATTGTAGCTCCTTGCTTATTCACATCTTCAAGACTTCGCAATACTTGTAATGTCTCATATCCTGATACTTTGAAGCTAACCTATACAAAGTTGGCTCTAGTACATAATCAAGTGACTCTTAACATGAGTTTTGATTCACTAAAATATGACAACCAAACTTGGCATACCAACGCTTGGTGGGTTCAACCTAGGAATGCTCTAATAATCTCCCCCTTTGTCAATTTTAGTGACAAAACTCTTACATCATATGGATAAACAAATTACAAGAATTCATTACAATCCGCTTGATTCCCGAGTCAACAATACAGTAAAACTGCTTACATTCAATCCTTGAAAATGCCGTTGTTGACATTATAATAACAAAGCTAATACTCCCCCTAAGGAAGATAGGTAGATATTCAATCCGCATGTCTTTGTTATACCAATTTATATGACATGTTACTCCCCCTTAGTCTGTGCTTTCACTCTTTCGTTAGATAAAACATTCAAGTATGGATGTTCTTTTCCCTAGCGATGCCAATCAATATAAAATCAATGCCATCATCACCTGTTTACTCCATATATTTCTCTCCCTTTTTGTCACAAAAATGACAAAGAAACGAAAAATAAATAAAGGACAACACGAAAATAATCTTACAAATCTCATAATAGACTTGCAAACCTGTAGAGTTAGGCACGAAGGTTCCACACATCACGTTCTGATAACCAATATCAAAAACAAAACTACAAGTAGTCTTATTTTGATATGTTACCAAGGAAATGATTGTCCGAAACAATTTTTCCAATTTATTTTAGCAAACCAAAAACAACTAAGCACATTAGTCCCTTTGCTACACCGATTGTTTAAAAACAACCGCTTAATTCGATAAAACCAAAATAAAGATAAACTCCATTTTTCTCATCAGGTTCTAATTATCCATAAACTTAGACCATTCAATTTTAAACAAGACAAGTACTAGGTTAGTTAACTAGCATTCCTTGTTTAGGCATTCGATTAGACTTGAATAACCGAAACCTCACTTTGATAAGACAAACTAAGATCAGCATTAACTTAGTTTCTTATCCGGAATCGAATTGGACTAAACAACTCATCCTGTACACAAATTATTTCGTTAAGCCATAAATAATTCATACAAACCAAAATAAATCAACTTGCATAATTATTCACCTTAACCGGAAGCAATTGAAACAACATAGACATTAAAAGCACCGCAATTGCACCGTAATTTTGTAAGCCTAAACAATTGATACCATAAAAAAGCAAGATAACAATGGTTTTTCTTAACCGGAACCAATTGAATCACACACACATCAATTGTACCGAAATTTTATAAGCTTAAACAATTGATACCACACAATAAAGCAAGATAACAATAGTTTTTCTTAACCGGAACCAACTGAATCACACATCCACACACACACATCATGGAATAAATATCAATTGAACTGAAATTTTGTTAAGCAAAAGCAACAAATATATATAATATAAACTCAGGATTTTCTTAAACAGGAAAACAATTAAATAACAAGATTGTTACCTCAAATTTCGCATCCACTTCTCCAAAATGATCTTCGTCCAGGAAGAATTGATATCGAAATATCACCACGTTGTCATCCTTATGCATAAAAAAAAGAATAACAACACACCTCAACCTTTACCAGAGAAAGGTTGAAAATCGGTTTTAACAATTGCAAGCAAAAGTTGAAAACCGTCGAAACACATATACTTTTATGCTAAACCAAAACCGATTCAACATATTGTAACTTTTTCACATATTGTTTCTACCAGAAACCCTCATGATCCTTTGATAAATCCTACCTACTAGGTCTAGAATTTAATCCCGCTAAATCAAAAAGTCACCAAACCATAAAGGTTCACAATATATGAGATTGAATATTAAGGTAGTAAAACCGAAATCAAACATCCCATAAATCAATTTGCAATACACAATAAATATTCAACATAAAATCAAGTATTGCAATTACCTCAATATTTTAGGAAATTGAATTACGAAACCGACGCAAAAAGAATGAGGTCCTTACGAGTTTGGACGAAGAAGTTATGCGCAAAATAGTTTTTACACTTCTTCGTAAGGGGACCTCTTACTAGGATCGGTTCCCTCACCATGTCATGGTACTAGGATCGGTTCCCTCACTATGATAGGGTACTAGGATCGGTTCCCAAGATTTACCTGTGACAGATCACAACACTAAACTGTTTTCGACATAACTTTTGCATATGATGTCCGAATTCAGTGATTTTTGACCTTAAAAACAAGAGCTACACATATATGATCAGTTGATATCAACATCATAAACTCAAATTACCGTTTCTTTCAAAACCCAAAAATAGATAGAGAAAGTATGAGTATAGAAGAAAAGAAATCTCCTAAAGATGTTAATTGGTCATATAAAAATCGAGAGATCATGTGCTCAGTTTCATGTGCTTCCTCACCTTTCAAGATTGAGCACCAAGGTGACTATGCACATTTTAACACAACTAGGTTGTGTTCAGTTGATCCTTGTCTTGTTTATCACGAGTGACTAAGACGGAATCATAATTCTTGACCTCTTGCTTGGTTTGTTTTCTCTTGTTCTTATCTTGTTTTTCTTCTTTGACTTGTGATGTATAGTGTCATTATCACAACCTTTACTAGTACAAGAGATTTGAGACATAATGTCTTTCTTTAGATTTTCAAGAAGACTCTTGTAATTATTGTCACCAACAATTAACAGCCGAGAGTCATTCTTGTGACTAACTTTTGGTCCCTTCTTGTCTATGGAGGACTTAGGGATCCATTTGGAGATGGGTTTCGCAGGAGCAGCTTTCTCCTTCATAATACTATGAGGATCATTGTCCTTTTGAATATTTTGCGAAACACCCTTTCTCCAATTTGGAACATCGGATCTTGTTTTTGCATTTAAAAAGTCATGTCTCTTTCTATAATTGGGTCTTTTATAAAACGACCCTGTCGAATGATATGCCAAATTTGAACTATCATTATAATAATTCTTTTTCCTAAACTTAGGACAATACCGATCTGAGTTCCTTTGGGGAGAAAACTTAGCCAATTCGTTTGATACAAAAGAAAGTGCATCTTGCATCGTACGAACTTTGCATCCCCATTGCAAGTGTCCTTTATTACCATAATTATAACAATGCTTAGTATAAATATACGAAGTATGAGTTTTGATGTTACATTTTTGTGGATCCTCTTGTATTGGAGCTCGACGAGTTTTCTTCTTATTCTTCTTCTTCTTCTTTTTCTTCTTCTTCAACGTTATTACTTTCTTGACATTGGCAGAAATGCTCTCTTGGATTGCTTCAGGTTGAACACTATTCTTAGGCTTGACAGACTTTTCTTCTTTAAAAGAAATATGAGCATCTTTGTCATCAGTGGAAGCCTCTGGTTAGGAAGAATTTGTAGCTTTAAAAAATTTTACTTCTTTGCTAATATTTGAAGCATCTAGCCTAATCCTCGTATGTCACGATGATTTCTACTTGGTTCTAACATTGAGGTTAACTTGTTTGTGCTTTCATTGGATTTTTTCAGTTCCAAATTTTTTTTTCCAACATCTTGATTTTATCAAGAGCACTGGCTAGATTAGCCTCAAGGCGTTTTTCTTGTGAGAGATATATACCTTCTTTCTATTCAAAACTCTTTTGTTGAGAGTTAATCCTTGCATCAGATTCAACAAGTTTCTCTTCCAACAAGTGAATTTTTTCAAGAGCAACATCACACTCTTTCTCTAACAATTTCTTTTTGAGAGAGACTAGCACTGGCTTTTTCTTCAAGACCCTATACTTGTCGGGAATTAAACATTGCTTCCGATTCAGCACGTTTCTTTTCCAACAAAAACAGTTCTCTTCGAAGATTTTCACATTCTATTTTCTTAGAATTTAGATCGTTTGTACGATCTTTAAGAAGATAATCACTGTTTTGGTAACCAATATAATATCCTTGAAAAACCTTCTTCAATTTCTTGTTCTCACGACAACGAGGAGTTATAAAACTAAGAAAATCTGAAGTTCTCAGCTTTTCATTTTTCAAAGTTTCCAGCAGTTTCGAGTATTCTGAGATATCCTCTTCTACTTCTTGTTCAAAATCTGAGTCATCATCATCGGAAATTTCATCTAACCCTTTTTGTAGACGTATTTTCCAGTCATCATCGGTTTATACATTATTAACAAGATTAACTTGTCTCGTAGAATTTCTAGAGATGATTTCTTCAAGTATTGAATTGTAGATGCCATCATCAAGTGTTAATTCAGAACTCTTGATGTCTTGCTTTACGTTAACTGAATCATTCATTAGATTCAATTCTTATAGGTTGTAACACACCAAACACAGATTGTTAGATCTTTTCGTGTTTGCATGCTCTGATACCAATTGAAAAGGTGAGGGTACCCAAATATACCTCAAGCTAAAACTTTTCCTACCTGTAAGTCCTTTCTCAGAAAGTGATTGACTATGGACTGAGTCGAGAAAATACAACTAATCGGTTCACACTTCGTGTGATCGTCTATGGATACGAGATCGAGACAATACAACAACGAAGTATGTTTACTTGATACAAAGGTTAGGACTCAACCAAACACAATAGGATTGATTATCAAGTAAATAGGAATTAACGTTTGTGTAATTTACTTTAATTATAATAAAACAAGTATAATGCGGAATATAAAAGTAAATGACGCAGCAAGATTTTGTTAACGAGGAAACCGCAAATGCAGAAAACCCCCGGGACCTAGTCCAGAATTTAATACTCTCAGAATTAAGCCGCTACACAAAATTACACTAACTTCGTATAGTTGAGACCAAGTAACTAACCCTATAGTTCACCTAGTTCCTTCTGTATTCCCACGCCTCCAACTTATAAATAAGTCACGTACTTGGAACAATTCCTTTGGTTCGTATTCCAAACAGTAAAGGAACACCAAATCTGTTTTGGTATCAACTTTATTCAACCAAGTGATATGAGTCGGACAAAGTCTCTTTCGTTTGTCTCAACATAAACTCCTTCGTCAGGTCCTTAGATCTATCTTATATTCAATCACCCAAAGGTAATCGTTTAAGATAAAGACAACAACACCTTTAATCCGAAGAATCGTGTTGATGCCGATCTACTCCATTAATCAATCCAATCTACCACAAGGATAAACCGATTATTATTTGGATCATCTTTTATCGAAACAAGTATTGTGCACACCAAAGATTATAAAACCCAAGTCAGATCTTCAATATCTTCTTTGTCTTCAAATCTTCTTAAAACTTCAATAAAAACCTGCACACAATCACTTGAATCTCTTGTGATCAATCACGCACAGAACGAAGTCTGTTAACAATGGATTATCACAAGATCGTTTTTAGAACTAACAACAGTCTAAAGATCCCCGTCGAAACTCTGAACTAGTTTGAGTGAATCTTATATCAGAAGAGAAGATTCTCAATAATAAATAAACTAGGTGCAATCAGATTTCAACCACCGTTAGTCAATCAAATCAATCAAAAACAAAAGATAAACCTCAATTATCTAGTTCCCCACCAACGTTACACGCTAGAGCTTCTAAATACCAAAGAAGATTTTAAACTGAGCGGCCGTAAGAGATTTCGCCTAGTAGGTTACTCTCCTCTCCGAATTGGCGGCTACACCAGTAACAACAACAAAAGAGTAAATTTTTTGTTACGAAGGATTAGTTTGCTAGAAAGGCAAACTTTGATTATTTATAGACAAGGAAGTTTGGACACCAAGGAATTTCCAAAACTGAAAATATTTCAAGATATTCATTAAAGCACGGATTCGGTTTTCATGATTCCTGGAAATGCTCTGTCCAAAAATAACGATCGAAATCTCTCGGAAAATCTAATTAGTAAATGCACATTACTAATTCTGTAATTTCCCTATAAAATGAAATTAATATTCTTAACTTACTGATGTTTCGATCCTAGGATTCTCTTCCCTTATCCGTAAAGGAATATCTTTGAACAATTAAAGAAATAAGCATTCAGAACATGTTTTTAAAGTTTGTCGACATCTTTACTTTGTAAGTTCTCTTTCACACTTACAACCTTGAAACCGATTTGCCACACTTCCAAACAAGTTTAGAATTGGTTCATCTGACTTTCAAGAACTATGTGATTGATCAAACCAACATTCAATCACAATTATGGGTTTACGGTTCTACAAAACAAGTTTCGGTTCTACCTCCATGTGAGCACTGTGCATAGTCACACTAGCTTTCCAAAAATTCGGTTGACTAGGTACTAGGATCGGTTCCCCACATATATATGGTATCTAACTTATATGTGTTGCACATGTCCATAGGATCGGTTCCCCTTTCTGCTATAAACCTTGTTGCACCCCATACAAGGATCGGTTCCCTTTGATGTACTGCACCCCTTACAAGGATCGGTTCCCCTTTCCTTTTAATTTTTCAGACATACAAAATCCGATCATACGACAGGTGATTACTTAAGATCGGTTTTACTAATAAAAGTTATACCAATACAAAAGTCAGACCTTTGTGAATAGTTCTTCCAAGAACACAACAAGTTGTGAGCGGTTATACTCTATCACACATATTGGATGTTCATAAGACATGAAATGAATAACAAAACCAATAACACCTGGAAATTTCCTTTTAAGTCCACAAACAAGTTTATGAACTTACTTCCTTAGAACACATTTAAACATTGTTCCCTAGGATGAAATCCTCACCCCATACCCATACACAATCACAATAGCATTCAAATGATTATGACGATGTCTTATCTACAAAGTTTAATGGTTAAGCAATAAACCTCCTATTGCATTCCTTAATATTATGTCTATCTAGAGTTCAAATATGCTTCGCATTTACGTTTTCAATATGCACGACTTGAAAGATACATTAGGGAATGAAATAGTTCAAGTAAAATATCACTAACCTCAAGTGGAAGGATGACTGTTGTCATTGTAGCTCCTTGCTTATTCACATCTTCAAGACTTCGCAATACTTGTAATGTCTCATATCCTGATACTTTGAAGCTAACCTATACAAAGTTGGCTCTAGTACATAATCAAGTGACTCTTAACATGAGTTTTGATTCACTAAAATATGACAACCAAACTTGGCATACCAACGCTTGGTGGGTTCAACCTAGGAATGCTCTAATAATCTCCCCCTTTTTCAATTTTAGTGACAAAACTCTTACATCATATGGATAAACAAATTACAAGAATTCATTACAATCCGCTTGATTCCCGAGTCAACAATACAGTAAAACTGCTTACATTAAATCCTTGAAAATGCCGTTGTTGACATTATAATAACAAAGCTAATACTCCCCCTAAGGAAGATAGGTAGATATTCAATCCGCATGTCTTTGTTATACCAATTTATATGACATGTTACTCCCCCTTAGTCTGTGCTTTCACTCTTTCGTTAGATAAAACATTCAAGTATGGATGTTCTTTTCCCTAGCGATGCCAATCAATATAAAATCAATGCCATCATCACCTGTTTACTCCATATATTTCTATCCCTTTTTGTCACAAAAATGACAAAGAAACGAAAAAATAAATAAAGGACAACACGAAAATAATCTTACAAATCTCATAATAGACTTGCAAACCTGTAGAGTTAGGCACGAAGGTTCCACACATCACGTTCTGATAACCAATATCAAAAACAAAACTACAAGTAGTCTTATTTTGATATGTTACCAAGGAAATGATTGTCCGAAACAATTTTTCCAATTTATTTTAGCAAACCAAAAACAACTAAGCACATTAGTCCCTTTGCTACACCGATTGTTTAAAAACAACCGCTTAATTCGATAAAACCAAAATAAAGATAAACTCCATTTTTCTCATCAGGTTCTAATTATCCATAAACTTAGACCTTTCAATTTTAAACAAGAAAAGTACTAGGTTAGTTAACTAGCATTCCTTGTTTAGGCATTCGATTAGACTTGAATAACCGAAACCTCACTTTGATAAGACAAACTAAGATCAGCATTAACTTAGTTTCTTATCCGGAATCGAATTGGAATAAAAAAGTAAATGACACAACAAGATTTTTTTAACGAGGAAACTGCAAATGCAGAAAAACCCCGGGACCTTGTCCAGAATTGAATACTCTCAAGATTAAGCTGCTATATAAAATCAAACCCACTTCATGTAGTTGAGACCAAGCAACTAAAACTATAGTTCACCTAGTTCCGTCTGTATTCCCACGCCTCCAACTTGTAATAAGTCACGTACTTGGAACAATTCCTTTGGTTCGTATTCCAAACAGTAAAGGAACAACAAATTTGTTTGGTATCAACTCTTTTCAACCAAGTGATGTGAGTTCGACAAAAGACTCTTCCGTTTATCCCAATAAACTCCTTCGTCGGGTCCTTAGATGTATCTACTAACAATTACCGAAATAATCGTCTAGATTTTGCAATCAATAGTTTGAATCACAAAGAAACGTATTGATGCCGATCTACTCAACTAATAAATCCACTCTACCACAAGGATAAACTGACTGTAGTTGGATCCTCTTTAACCGAAACAAGTATTGTCCACACCAAAGATTTTGAACCCAAATTAGAAATCTTCAAAGCCTTCTTTGTCATCAAATCTTCTTAGATCTTCAATAAACACCTGCACACAATCAACTTGAATCTCTTGTGATCAATCATGCAAAGAACGGAGTCTGTTAACAATGGACTATCACAAGACGTCTTTAGAACTAAAAACAGTCTAAAGATCCCCATCGAATCTTCGATCTAGTTTGAGTGAATCTTATATCAGGAGAGAAGATTCTCAAGCATAAAAAAACTAGGTGCAATCAAAGTTCAATAACCGTTAGACAATCAAATCAATCGAAAACTAATAATAAACCGCAATTATCTAGTTTCCCACCACCGGTGCTAATAGAGATTCTCAATCCCAAAGAAGTCTTTAAACCGAGCGGTCGTAAGGAATTTCACCTAATTAGGTTACTTTCCTCTCCGAATAGGCGGCTCCACCAGTAATAACACAACTAGGTAATTTTGCTGGCTCTGAGGATTAGTTTGCTAGAAATGCGAACTTTGATATTTATAGACCAAGGAAGTTTGGGCACCAAGGAATTTCCAAAACCGAAAATATTCTCAAGATATGAAATATATTCTAGATTCGGTTTCCATAATTCCTGGAAATGCTTTGTCCAAACGTTGACCGAAAATCTCTTAGAAAATCTCCAATTAGTAAATGCACATTACCAATTTTCATTTTCCAAAAATAAAATTAAAAACCTTAATTAAAAGATTCTCAACTTATTTTTCGATCCGGGATTTTCCTTTAGCTATTAAGGACTACCTTTGAACAATAAAAGATAAGCGTTACTGCACATGTTCAAAGTATGTCGACATCTTTACTTTGTAAGTCCTCTTTCATACTTACAATCTTGAAATCGATTTTCCATACTTCCAAACAAGTTTAGAATTGATTCATCTGACTTTCAAGAACTATGTGATTGATCAAAGCAACATTCAATCATAATCATGGGTTTACGGTTCTACCAAAACAAGTTTCGATTCTACCTCCATGTGAGTACTGTGCATAGTCACACTAGCTTTCCAAAAATTCGGTTGACTAGGTACTAGGATCGGTTCCCCACATATATATGATATCTAACTTATATGTGTTGCACATGTCCATAAGATCGGTTCCCCTTTGCCTAAAAACGTGTTGCACATTTCCATAGGATCGGTTCCCTTTTCTGCTATAAACCTTGCTGCACCACATACAAGGATCGGTTCCCTTTGATGTATTGCACCCCTTACAAGGATCGATTCCCCTTTCCTTTTAATTTTTCAGACATACAAAATCCGATCATACCACATGTGATTACTTAAGATCGTTTTTACTAATGAAAGTTATACCAATACATAAGTCAGGCTTTTGTGAATAGTTCTACCAAGAACACAACAAGTTGTGAGCGGTTATAGTCTATCACACATATTGGTTGTTCATAAGATATGCAATGAATAACAAAACCAATAACACCTGGAAATTTCCTTTTCGGTCCACAAACAAGTTTATGAACTTACTTCCTTAGAACACATGTAAACATTGTTCCCTAGGATGAAATCCTCACCTCATACCCATACATAATCACAATAGCATTCAAATAATTATGGTGATGTCTTATCTACAAAGTTTAATGGTTAAGAAATAAACCTCCTATTGTATTCTTTAATACTATGTCTATCTAGAGTTCAAATATGCTTCGCAGTTATGTTTTCAATATGCACGACTTGAAAGATACGTTAGGGAATGAAACAGTTCAAGTCAAATATCACTAACCTCAAGTGGAAGGATGATTGTTATCGTTGTAGCTCCTTGTTTCTTCACATCTTCAAGACTTCGCAATACTTGTAATGTCTCATATCCTAATACTTTCAATCTAACCTATACGAAGTTGACTCTATTACATAATCAAGCAACTCTTAATATGAGTTTTGATTCACTAAAATATGAAAACCAAACTTGACATACCAACGCTTGGTGGTTTCAACTGAGCAATGCTCTAACACCTTACTGTGTATATCAATAAGGTTCCTTTGAAGAGGGCCTTCGTAGATGGCGACGCATCTTTAAATGAGCAAGTAGAACTTTGCTCGTTTGATCAATATTTTGAGAATATTAAAATAATAATACTTTAATATTTTTCGAAAATAACCTAGTCGGTCATGTGACCATTTGACTTTTTTGCTTTTTCATGGTTTGAGTAATATTTGAGAAAATATGAAGAAATCAAGGTTTTTGCTCAAACGGAGGAGTTTCATGAGATGAGGGAAATAATAATTATGAAAACAAGGGATTGCAAAGTGGGGGACCGGCCACGGCTAGGGCATGGCCGGCTGGTTAGGTATCCCGATCCCGTGACACCTTCCCTACTTTTATTATTTTCATCGTGTGAGAGAAAATATGGAGAAACCGTGAGTTTTGCTCGAATGAAGAAGTCTTCATGAGATTATGAAAATAATACAATAAGAAAAAATAAAGGAAGAGGCATGGGGGACCGGCCACTACAGCATGACCGGCCGGCCGGTGGGCCCGGTCCATATGCGTGCCTCTTTTTATTTTATTATCATTATTTTTTCTCTCCTATTTTTTGTATGAAAAGATGAGGGTACCCAAATATACCTCAATCTAAAACTTTTCCACCTATAAGTCCTTTCTCCGAAAGTGATTGTCCATGGACTGAGTCGATACAATACAACTTATCGGTTCACACTTCGTGTGATCGTCTATGGATACGAGATCGACACAATACAACAACGAAGTATGTTTACTTGATAAGAGGTTCGGACTTAACCAAACACAATAAAATTACTATCAAGTAAATAGGAATTAACATTTGTGTATTTTACTTCTAATTATAATAAAAACAATTATAATTGCGGAAATAAAAAAGTAAACGACACAACAAGATTTTGTTAACGAGGAAACCGCAAATGCAGAAAAACCCTAGGACCTTGTCCAGAATTGAATACTCTCAGGATTAAGCCGCTATACAAAATCAAACCAACTTCATATAGTTGAGACCAAGCAACTAAACCTATAATTCACCTAGTTCCGCCTGTATTCCCAAGCCTCCAACTTGTAATAAGTCACGTACTTGGAACAATTCCTTTGGTTTGTATTCCAAATAGTAAAGGAACAACAAATTTGTTAGGTATCAACTCTTTTCAACCAAGTGATGTGAGTTCGACAAAAGGCTCTTCCGTTTATCCCAATAAACTCCTTCGTCAGGTCCTTAGATCTATCTACTAACAATTACCGAAATAATTGTCTAGATTTTGCAATCAATAGTTTGAATCACAAAGAAACGTATTGATGCCGATCTACTCAACTAATCAATGCACTCTACCTCAATGATAAACTGACTGTAGTTGGATCCTCTTTAACCAAAACAAGTATTGTGCACACCAAAGATTATGAACCCAAATTAGAAATCTTCAAAGCCTTCTTTGTCTTCAAATCTTCTTAGATCTTCAATAAACACCTGCACACAATCAACTTGAATCTCTTGTGATCAATCATGTACATAACGGAGTCTGTTAATAATGGATTATCACAAGACGTCTTTAGAACTACTAACAGTCTAAAGATCCCCGTCGAATCTTCGATCTAGTTTGAGTGAATCTTATATCAGAAAAGAAGATTCTCAAGCATAAACAAACTAGGTGCAATCAAAGTTCAACAACCGTTAGCCAATCAAATCAATCGAAAACTAATAATAAACCGCAATTATCTAGTTTCCCACCAACGGTGCTAATACAGCTTCTCAATCCCAAAGAAGTCTTTAAACCGAGCGGTCGTAAGAGATTTCGCCTAATTAGGTTACTTTCCTCTCCGAATAGGCGGCTCCACCAGTAATAACACAACTAGGTAATTTTGCTGGCTCTGAGGATTAGTTTGATAGAAATGCAAACTTTGATATTTACAGACCAAGGAAGTTTGGACACCAAGGAATTTCCAAAACCGAAAATATTCTCAAGATATGAAATATATTCTAGATTCGGTTTCCATAATTCCTGGAAATGCTTTGTCCAAACATTGACCGAAAATCTCTTAGAAAATCTCCAATTAGTAAATGCACATTAACAATTTTCATTTTCCAAAAATAAAATTAAAAACCTTAATTAAAATATTCTCAACTTATTTTTCGATCCGGTATTTTTCTTTAGCTATTAAGGAATATCTTTGAACAATAGAAGATAAGCGTTACTTCACATGTTCAAAGTATGTCGACATCTTTACTTTGTAAGTCCTATTTCATAGTTACAATCTTGAAACCGATTTGCCACACTTTCAAACGAGTTTAGAATTGGTTCATCTGACTTTCAAGAACTATGTAACTGATTAAGAACACTCAATCACAAATCATGGGTTTCACGGTTCTACCAAAATAAGTTTCGGTTCTACCTCCATGTGAGTATTGTGCATAGTCACAGTAGCTTTCCAAAAATTCGGTTGACTAGGTACTACGATCGGTTCCCCACACTAGGTACTACGATCGGTTCCCCACATACTTATGGTAACTACTTGTATTTGCTGTACATGTCCATAAGATCGGTTCCTCTTTCACTAAAAACTTTTTGCACATGTTCATAGGCTCCGTTCCCCCATATACTAAAAATGTGTTATACCTCTTACAAGGATCGATTCCCCTTTTGTGATCGGCTGCACCTCTTCATAGGATTGGTTCGCCTTTGCCTAGAGTTGGTCATACCAATAAAACTAAATCGATCATACCATCTCAGGTGATTACTTAAGATCGATTTCACTAATAAAAGTCATACCAATACAAAAGTCAGGCTTTGTGAATAGTTTTAACAAGAACATAAACAAGTCATGAGCGGTTATACTAATCACACATATTGGTAGTTCAAATGATATGCAATGAATAACAATACCGATAAGCCTAGCGATTTCCCTTTTTTTTCACGAAACAAGTTCATGAATTTACTTCCTTTAAACTAATGTAAAACATTGTTTCCTAGGATGAAATCTTCACCTCATACCCATACATAATCACAATAGCATTCAAACGATTATGTCGATGTATTATACACGAAGTTCAAAAGATAAGCATTATACTTCATATTGTATTCCTTAATACTGCGCCTAACTAGAGTGTATGCACGACTTGAAAGATACGTTAGGGAATGAAACAGTTCAAGTCAAATATCACTAACCTCAAGTGGAAGGATGATGTTGTCGTTGTAGCTCCTTACTTCTTCACTTCTTCAAGTCTTCGCAATACTTGTAATGTATCATATCCTAATATTTTCAAGCTAACCTATACGAAGTTGACTCTAGTACATAATCAAGCGACTCTTTAAATGAGTTTTTGTTCACTAAAATATGACAACCAAACTTGACATACCAACGCTTGGTGGGTTCAACCGAGCTATGCTCTAACAATGTAGGATTCCTCGTTTGCCCATATTTTTGAATGCTCATTCGTGCATTTTGGTGCTCGTTCGTGCATCATCGGTGAGTACACTTCCACCATTTTCTTGGGGCTTACTTGGTAATAGTCCAAACGCCCGATTGTTGAGTAATTTTTATTAATTCATGAAATTCAGCGGAGAATGATTCATGAAATGGAGTAACAAAATAAATTGAGTATCTATTACTAATCCATGAAATCCAATTCGGGGAATTCAAGGAACAGAATAATGAGATAAAATGGTTATCTATTATGAATGAATCCAATCGGGGATTCAAGGAACGGAGTAATGAGATATAATAGATTATTTTTGTTAGAGCACTGCTCGGTCGAACTCACATGCCTTACTATCTCAAGCATGTTTTTCAATGTTAGTGATCAAAACTATAAGTCTTGATTTCTAGCCTATTTATAGATGTCTCGGACTAGGACATAGTTTGTGTAGTTGAACTTAGACTTCACGACTCTTATCACTTGAAGACGAAGAACTACTAAGGAGAGCTTGTGGAACTTCATCGACAAAAGGTATGTGGAGACTTAAACTCATCTATCACTTGGAAAGTCTATTTCTACTACATCTCCTATATTGAGACATAAGTCGTGTTACAATATAGTTTTCTCTATACATATTTGAGATTTCGAGCCGAGTATATCTCGCTTACATATTTCTCGAAATATGTGTTGGTAAGATTTCTCTTCGACCAAGTTCATCTTATATCATGAGAAATTTCCGAGTAACATCTTACATGGTTTGTGTGATACAATCATTTAGTGTAAGACTTGGAATGTTTCGATAATGATTATTTCAATATCTTGAAAATTGCTTTGATGCTAATAGTGTGTGATAACGACTATTTTCATTATAGAAGAATGTTTCAATGATTGAAATAAAGAGTTAGAATCTTGTAACCATCTTTGGATATAAGCATAGTGTGTTCGCACTTTAGTGTATAAGTCCAATACCGGGAGCCTAAAGTATGCATACTTGTGTGTATACAAAAAGGTTGTAGGAGACTGGGTAAGTATGCGTACTCGTACGCATACTGGCGGAAGTTCATGTCCGTGAATTTCTGCTGAGTTTGAAAAACAAAACCTAACTCATCCGGTTACCTAAAGTACGCATACCCGTACGTATAATGGCGGAAAGTTCACGTCCGTGAATTTCTGCTGAGTTTGAAAACTAAAACAAACTCAAATCTGGTTGCTTAAGTACGCATACCCGTACGCATACTTAAGTGGTTACTTTCTAACATCGGTTGTACATGAACCTAAAACATTTATCAATAAGGAATGCAATCTTTGCAAACCGTGGCTATAATGTTCGTGTATCGATTCGAGTGAATCAAACCGATTTTGCTTCAATTGTGTTCTTGTATAAATCCATGAGAATATAGCAATTGAACAACTCTTTAACTAGTTTCATTTGAGTCATTTGAACTAGTTATGGTTAAGATGAATAAGGTTGATACGAGAGTAATCATATGGCTAACCTCGGTTAACTATTTGTGAACCAACATGGTGTACACGTTTGGGTACGGTTACATAAACCTAAATGAGGGTACATTTCATTTGTGTGTAAAAATCTAAGTTCGATCTAACTATTGAAATATATTAGCTTGGTTGAATCAAGTTTTTCTTCTAACGGTGATTATTGAATGCTTTGTTACCAAGGTAACTTGGATTGCAAACCCTGATTTGAAAACTATATAAAGGAGAACTCAAGAAACTGGGAAACCTAATCCCCACACCTCTTGTGTGTTATTAGTTGCATAACTAGAGTTGATTATCCTTTAACCTTGGGTTTCTTCTCGAGACCCTATAGGTTAACGATTTAAAGACTTCATTGGGATTGTGAAGTCAGACCCAACTATTCTCTTTGTAGTTGCGTGATCTGATCTTGCTGTTTCTATCGTGATTGAGTGCAATTGTAAAATTGTCTTGAGATTTACAACTCCGATATGCAAGATAAAAAAGTAATCACAAACACCTTCGTCTCATCGTTCGTGATTCCACAATAACTTGTTTCGCTAGTTGATTAAGTTTATTGCGAGGTGATTGATAATACTAGGCTGTTCTTCCGGAATATAGGTCTGGTTTATCAATTGGTTCCTGTTCACCTTGATTTATCAAAAGACGGAACAAAAACTCTTGGGTATTTCTGTGGGAGACAGATTTATTCAATCCCATAGACTTTTCTGTGTGAGACAGATTTGTTTATCAAGTCTTCGACTTTGGTTCGTAGCAACTCTTAGTTGTGGGTGAGATCAACTAAGGGAATCAAGTGCGTAGTATCCTGCTGGGATCAGAGACGTAATGAGCACAACTGTACCTTAAATCAGTGTGAGATTGATTAGGGTTCAACTGCAGTCTAGTACGAAGTTAATTAGTAGTAGGCTAGTATCTGTAGCGGCTTAATACAGTGTGGTGTTCAATCAGGACTAGGTCCTGGGATTTTTCTACATTTGCGGTTTCCCCGTTAACAAAATTTTGGTGTCTGTGTTATGTCTTTTCCGCATTATATTTTGTTATATAATTGAAATATCACAGGTTGTGCGTTTAGATCAATCAATTATAATATCCAACCTTGGGTTGTTGATTTATATTGATTTACATTTGAACATTGATCTTTGGTACCGTTCAAGTTACTCCTCTTATATTCAATCGGGATCGCAGATTTCTGTTTGCTAATTGCAGATTGAACTAAGAGTTAGAGATATTAAACTCTTTGATATACTTTATTCTAGATTGAGTCTGACTGTCTAGTTGATTCTTTAGAAAGTGTATTGGAGTAAGTCATCTCAGATTGCCAAACGAATTTTTGGGTGTGGTTGTTAGACCCCTGCGTTTTCAATTTTCTAGGAATTCAGTGGATGAATGTCAAGATAGAATTAATCAATTTGTAGAATCGAGATATGATATAGTTGAAGCATCATATTCGTTCTGAAGGGTGCATAGTCAGGGAACAACGTGTAGCATCGACATCCTGAATGCGTTAAGCCCTCTAACAAACAATTATGTCTAGAGAGCCGCTTGCATCTATACACGGTCTTTCAACATAGTCAGGGAACAACGAGTATTGTGACGTCCTGACTGCGTTAAGCCCTCTAACAAATAATTATGTCTAGATAGCCGCCCAATCATTATACGATGTAGAGGTGGGTCTCTCTACGTAGTCAGGGAACAACGTGCAGCGTCGACGTCCTGAAGGCGTTAAGCTCTCCGGCAAACAATTATGTCTAGAGAACCGCCCAATCGTTTGATTCTACATAGAGGTCATGATGAAATGTGTGTAGCATCGAACGCTCAGAGAGGATTTTCGAGAAACATATTCATCATGGCTCTGAGAGGAATGCTCACTCATTCAGAGATCGTGAAACGGTTCATGGATCATAAAATATGAATCGTTACATGCGTTCCTAAAGCCAGGTCAGAAACATGCAGTACCATGATTTTACAATTTTATCCCTTGTTGAAAATCCACCATCAACATTAAGTCCCCTGCTTAGTGGGGGAAAATCATGTTCCGCAGTAAGCATTAGATGGTGATTTTCCAGTAGACGAGATAAGCAGTCGGACTTAGTCGTACAAAGGCATTTTCAGAACTCCCGATTTGCTCCAATGATGTCATGTACGAGGAAATGCCCAGGTAAGGGCTTTGATAGTATGACAGAGTGTCATCCCGCGAGTACGGAGAGATGAGGCATTTGTGATTTGGACGATCGATCATACGGTATTTTGGTCGGTTTGGCGTTTACGGGGCCGACCAAAAAAGGAAATCCTTGTTTTAGGAACAGAAGTTCGTTCTATCCTTAATTTAAGAAACAAACAAAATAGACCTGAGTCTAATGATAAAAAATTTGTCTATGAGGTTTCACAAAAACCAAAATTTTTATTTTTTAAATATGTGAGATTTCACAAAATGGAATAAACTCTCGTTTCAAAGGTGGATGCACGTACGAGAGAAAAGTTTTTTTTTTTTTTTTAATAGACGTGCGTCTGTTAGTAATAAAAGTTTTATTTATGAGGTTTCATGATTTTTTTTTTATTTTTGAGCTTTCAAAAATCTTTGAAAATATACTCTCGTTTCAAAGATAGATCCTCGCGCGAGGGAGCAAATATATATATATATATATATATATATTTTTTCAAATTTATCTGAGTTTCACGTTAAATATATATATCTTCCTCCTTAAAGGCCTTGACAAAATTCGCTCACATTAAACGGTGATGAAATCCTCGCTTCTCACATTAAACGGTGATGAAATCCTCGCTTCCTATTTACCGAAATAGGCTTTTTCTAATGTAGAAGTTATAACGAGGACACTTGGCATGACTCTATTGGTTGAAATCTCTAAAATTGGGTTACACTTTCGTGCTTAACTGGTCATTAGTAGCGGCGTCTACATAAAAATGGGTGGACAACACTTTCTGTCAGAATTTTGGTCTACACCGATACTTAACTGTATATTAGTTAAGGTGGACAATCCTAACGTCAAAACTCACGATCACGTCAATATAAGAAAATCAGATTTCCCAATTGTTCCATGAATAGGAAATCAGATTTCCCAATTATTTCCAGCTTAAGGAAATTGTGTTAGTATGGAAATTGGAAATCGTGTGTTATGAAGGAAACATGGTTTAAACTAGGATTGCTAGGAAGAAGAACCTTTCTATGAAGCATTAGGATCCGTTAGATTTAAACACAACCATATTTTCCAAAAACGAAGAAATTCTATAAAATTTCTTAGATAAAATTGGTTCGTAAGCACAAGAAAAATTCCAAAGACATAATAGGTGTGTATATATTCTCTTTACATACATGAAATATTTGTAACTGTACTGTTTTTCCATCAAATATTTTCCTTACGACAATACAATTGAATTACTCATGTAACAGATACACTGATAAAACAATCAATGGAAAAACGCAGGTGCCTTACCATCCGAAGGTTAATAAAGAACCAAAATCGTAAATTAATCTAAAATAAAACACATTATATTTTGATTTTGTTAAAGAAAAACAAATAAGAGATCTCAATTGATCGATAACATGGTCTGATTTTTTATATTTTAAGATTTAAGACATTGGATCGACATTGGATAAAAAACAGAGAAGCGATATTTAAGAAAGAACGGAGCACCTTCAGCAACTTCGGGTTAAACACGGGTTGATCGCGTGTGTAGAAGAGGAGAGTAACGGGTTGGGTAAGTCCGTGCCTGATCCAACACCATCTCAAGTTCTGCTTCTTTTCCACCCCAGTTGTTTGCACCCAACTCGCTGAGTTGATTATCGGACTCAGAATCTGGATCAGTTAGGCACTCCAAACAGAGAGTCACCATTGTTCCCAAATCTTATTTTCTTCTTCATTTTTAACCCATCAAATCTAATTCAAAATTGACACTTCAGCTTCCATCAGTGGTGATGGGCTAATTTTGAATCGTAGTTGGTGGGAGAAAACTGAAACTGCATCAACTGTACATCTTTAATCAGATTCGACAATGAAAAAAAAATCAGCTAAATGGGGTATAGACAAATCTGTTTGTAGTAAGGACATAGTTCTTTACTCCTAAACCTTTTCTGAATTCATTATTCCTCTGAGTTCGTTGGTGGTTGTGGTGGAGTTGCCATCTTCATTCGGAAAAAAAAGGAAAAAGATATGGGGACAATTGACTAGAATAGGAAAAAAAAAGGTAATTAAGAGGGTGATGTAACCTTCACATTTTGTAAGATATGGACACTTGGTTAGCAGTACAAGTCGTCTTTCCTCCCTTTCTCCTTCCTCCCTCTCTCCCTCCTCAAACCCTAGCCGTGGCCGCCATGGCCGAGTAAATCTTAGTAAATCTTTGGGTAAGATGAGTTATGAGCATCAAGGATCGGATCCGAGTGTCAAGAGTTGCAGCAGAAATGCGTAGATGTGATGGGTAGTTTTTGTTTATTTTTTCCGATTTTAGATATTTTAGATTTCAATTTTCTGTTTGTCTCTAATCGATGATTTCAATCTTTTTTCCTTCCTTCTCTTCTCTTGCTGCTCTTTCTTCTTTGATTGTCTTCTCCTTTCTTTGGTGTTGCTTGGAATTAGTTTCTTCTCTCCTCTTCTAGCCTTTCTTTGCTTGCCTCTTCTCCTTTCTGGTTGGGTCGCTCTCCGTTGTTCTTGGTTTTGGATTGGCTATCCTTTCTCAGCTCCTCTCTCTAGATCTGTTTGTTTGAACCTAAATTCTTTTTTTTTCTTTTTTTTTTGCCTCTGTTCTCGCAAGATGGATCTCTTGATTTCTTCTTAAATTTTTCTTCTGTTTCTCTAGATCTGGTCTTGTTGTCTGCAATTTTATCCTGTTATTTTTCTGGTGGTTTTCCTTCTTTTGATTCCGGTTTAAGGACCTGTTTTTGAATTTTATATGCGGATGTCTTTCTATTTCTTTCTCTTCTTTCTTTCTAGTCTCTCATTTTTTCTATTTCTGGTATTCTCTGAGGGTGTTGTTGTGTTCATTGCGTCTCTAATTTTTATTTTTCGACTAGTTTATGTTTTGAAAATCTTGTGACTATTTATGTTGTTAGGATGATAGAATAAGTAAATGATTTCTAATGGTGGTGAGTGTTTTTATTTAATCTCAACTTGGTAGACTAAAATATGATTCTAAAATGTAGTGGATCAAAGCCAGAGTTTTTGATTGTATGTGATTCCCCTCTCCCTGTCGGTTCTCTTTGCGTGTTAGCTCTCTTGACCTGGTTCTTTGTAGGTCTAGGTAGTTTCACTTTCCCTTCAATTTCCTCTGTTTGCTAAGATTCTGTTTTCTCTATTCCCCTTTCTTTTCTTGGTTGTTTTCTCTTCTTTTATGCCGGCTAATTTACTCTTTATCTCTTGCGTTCTTCGGGTCTTTGTTAAAAGCATTGTTGTGCCTTTAAAATTTGTTCAATATTGATTTTTGCACGTAGCTTCTTGAGTTCCCTCTATGTTCTCTTTCCTCGGCTTTGTATGCTCTTGATTGGTCTGTTCTGGTTACTCTTCGTGTTGTTAATTAGTTAATAAAAACTTATTGTATCTAATGCTTTGTGTCGCTTGAATGTAGGATGCTTTAGTTCATTTTTGTAATGTATGCTAATTTTTAGTTCTTCTAGCTTGAATTGTTTTAAACTAGGTGTCAAATAGTTATAAGAAATCTTTTGGATTTTGGGGTTTCTTTTTAGATATTGATCATCACATCTACACAACTCAAGGCTCTCACATTTAAACCATTGTTCCACTGACCCAACAAATCCCAAAGGAAAGCTGTCATCAACCTATTGTCTTCCTTTCTATTTTCTTTCGGAAGTTTTTGCTTTACTTTTTGCCAAGTACAGGAACGATAATTACCAGAATCTGCTTATAAACTCAAGCCCAGGAGTGTGACATTTTGTCGTGCCGATTTATATCTCTGCTAAACATGAGCCTTTTTTCTGAACCTTATTCTCTTTTAAATACTTTTTCTATATTTTATTCCTATGACAATTTTTGAGGTTCATTAGTGATAGTCTTTCTGATTTCTTCAAGGATACCTAGTTATCAATCTGTTTTACATGATTTTCTCTTGTTCAGTTGTATTTTCCTTACATGCTAGACTATTTTAAGTAATCATTACCGCCTGAATTGCGCTGGACTTAGGACTTTACTTTAAACCCTTGATTTTGTTTTAGGGAACTCAATTCTATCACTTTTTAATTTTCGGATAGTGTTAGTTATATTTATAATTTGCTCATGTTTATTAGCTTTCCCTTTTATTTCGTATTGTGACTGTGTAAGGCTAGTGTGTAATTTACCTTAATTTTGTGGTTCTTCTTGGAATAGGAAAATGAAGACTCCTGTGAAACAACATGATGCTGAAATAAATACTGGCTGTGTCCTATTTGGTTGTATTTTTTCAAAGATGCAACTTCCACCAAACAAATCTTCGATTGCGGAAAAGGCTAAACCATCATCCTCAATCATTAAGAAGAAACCTACTTCCTGTACAGGCCGTCGTGACACTTTTATCAGACTCGTTTGTGATAGTAAGGCTCAGGAAACTTTTTTGATAGTTCTATCGCGAGCAATAACGCTCAACCTTCACAACTTGCTTGTGAAACCATACATATTGTCAGTATTAGAAGACTACTCATTGGGTACCGACGGAGAACGAATACTTCCTAGGTTATTGAAGAATTACAAATGTTTTAGCTATTTTTGCAACTTTAGTTTTAGAATCTTCTTTAGGACTCATCGCGTTGTGCTCTTTTCCTTCGTCAAGGTTTTATCCCTTTGGATGTGGGTTTTCCTTGTCAAGGTTTTTAACGAGGCAACATATGCGTGTCCAACACCTTTTGGTGGTTTTATCTTTTACCTTTTATTGTCTACCATTTACTTTTCTTGTAATACCTTTATTAATACTGTTGTAACCATGGATTCTAACGCCATAAGTTAGTCTGTTGAATGAAATACCTAATTTACAAAAAAAAGGCACTTAGTTAGCATGCCTTTGAATATTGACTTACGTGGAGCGATAACGTTCTCTTTCTTTTACGGATATCACCTTCTCTTTCTTTTACGGTTCTACCTCGGCATAATGATTTTTATATGGGGTACACCAAGAGAAAATACGTAGTCGTGGTCATGGGCTAAACTCTTTTGTACATAATGGTTTCGTGTAATAACCATATCATGACTCTTTTATCCAAATTATAAACAAACAAAACAAGATAAAATCCCACATTTTATATTATATATTTTTTTATCTTTTCTCCACCGATTTAATGCATCGAGACAGAAATAACGCAAAATTCCGCAATACCAGATCAAAAATGTAACGTCACGGGGCGGGGAAGTCCCGCGCACACCGAATTAAAAATTCATCGCCATGGGACGGGACGAAGCTCCGCGCACACCAAATTAAAAATTCATCGTCACGGGGCGTGGCGAAGCCCCGTGCACACCAAATTAAAGAAGAAAAAGATACCCGGTACGTAGCACGGGAACAAATCTAGTATATATTAAAGACCTTGGTTATAAATACTGAGGAAGGAACAAACAAAATTCTACACCTCGTAAATCATTCAATCCAAAAAATCATATTCTTATCAAAATGGTTTTTCCCAAGCTGTTTTATCTTGTTGCTCTCATCTTTGGTTTTGTTTCCTCATTCACTTATGCCGGTTTAGCTCCTGATTGGCCTCAATTTCCCCCCACTGGTTGTACCATGTTGAAAGATGTATGTAACAGCTAAGAGGATTGCATTTATCCATGTGTGACACAACTATCTTATCCAGCTTATGACTGATATGCTCTTCCGTCAGACCCTACTGGACCTCAGCGCTGCTGCTGCCTTAATCCTAATTAATTGGAGCTAGGGCTGCACATGGTTCGGTTTTTATCGGTTTTTGGCAAAACCTAAACCCAAACCAAAGTACTCGGTTTTCCAATAATGAAAACCAATGAAACCATATAGCCTATTCGGTTTCATTGGTTTCGGTTTCTACTCGGTTTGTTAGAAACCATACGGTTTTTGGTTAACCGAATGATTTATAAACAATGATGTGCCAGTGCTTTATAGTTTACACAAACAGTACACCCAATACTACAAGCGGCAGAAAAGTTTGCTGGCAACATATCAGAGGCATAAATGACGAGAAACTAAAATGACAACAAAAGGATTTAACTCGAATAATCCTCCTAAGAGTCCTAACCATTCATTAACTACAATTCATCAGTGTGAAAAGATTCATTCTGCTATGGTCACTATTACTCGGTTAACCAATTGGTTTTTGGTTCGGTTTTGAGGTAAAACCTAAACCGAAACCAATACTTACGGTTATCTGAAACTGACAACCATTAATAAACCATAGCAGTATGGTTTCGATTCGGTTTGGTTTAAAATCTTCGGTTTCGGTTTCGGTTTTCGGTTCTGGTTCGATTTTGTGCAGCCCTAATTAGAGCGCTTTTCGTTATATGTATATATGCCTTCTGATGAAGAACTAGTTATATATCTTCTGGATCTTTTAACTTTATCTATTTTTATCAGTCAATAAATTAATATAATTTGGATAATTATTATGTTGCATATATCGACCTTCCAAACAAAGTTGATATAAAAATGAAATGCAAGAAATAGATATCCAGGATAAGGATGTACAACTTGTATTCAACCACGAATATAATTATAAAATCTTATTTGGTTACATTAAATGTCGAATTTGTTGTAATTTTTAAGTTGAAACATTATTGTGCCAGTAAAAGATTTCAAAGTTAAACTACAAGTGTTGTCTTTGAATCTTGTCTCTTCACTTATGGGTGATGTGGGTGAAACAAATTAATTCACTTAGTTTCCACCTAATTACTACTAATTAAGAATTTAAACTAGAAATAAGATTTGTATTTGTTTCTTCTTCCTCTCTTCTCTCTCATTTCTCAAAAACCAGAGAAAACCCCTCAAGTTCTTCTTCTTCTTCCTTTGCTCAGATCTAGTTTTTTAAGGGTTAGATCTGAACAAAGATTTCTTGTTTTTAGTTATTTTTATTTTTTCCAGTAAATTCTTCGCTATTAGAGCGATTTTTTATCTTCGATATTTGGGCGATTTTATGTACACTTTTATAGCGTTTCTTTCTAACGATTTGTTCATGTTTGGTTTTCTTGATAAAAGTACATCGGCGATTCGGCAAGGGCGGAGATCAGTTTCTTCTTCATCAAAAAAGTAGATCTTGGGTTCGGGTTAGTTGCACATGAAGAATTTTTGGGCATATTACTCCTATGTCATAGGAGCTTCTCTTTTACAAGAAGAATATCTATCAAAACGGTCAAACTATAATTTCGAATATCGTTCCTTATCCAATCCCAGAGTACAAGATTTGGGTGCTATCGTGAAAGATCGCTCTTTCTCTTTGGCGATTTATTTACGTTTCGTATCTTTCTTTGTATTTGTTTCATGTTATGATGTACTTGTTTCTCTTTAAAACCATCATGTAAACGTTTCTTATAGAATGAAATACTTGTAGTTTGATGATCAAAAATAAATAAATTAAGAATTTGAAGACAATAGAATCTCTAATGAAGTGGTAGTCAATCTCAATATGTTTAGTCATTGCATGGAATGCACGATTGCAAGCTAGATTAGAGGCACCCGTCGTATCATCACAAAGTAAGAAAAGAACCTTTATCAATGCCCATCTTCTTGAGTAAGTATGAAAGATATCGCAGTTTAGCAGAAGTATGGGCTAGGCTTTATATTCAAATTATGCTAAACTTTTGAAACTGTTGTCTTTGTTTAGAATTCCAAAAAATCAAAAAATCAAAGAAGATCCTAGAAAAGCGTAATACCCAGAGGTGCTTCTTCTAGTGTCAGGGTTCCTAACTATGTGAAGACCAAAATCATATCAAAAGGCTGTGAACTGGCTAATGACGTTTTTGCAGACCGTTGAAATAATTAGTTAAATTTTAACACCAAATACCACAAACTTCATCTATTTTATGCGAAAATTGTTTATGCTGTGAAACAAACTGTACATCAAAAGACATTAAAAATCCGCATTCTTTGCATTTCAAAATAATTGTTAAAATATTTATTTTATAGTATCATAATAAAAGCTTGCATTACACTATGTTACCAAAATAATTAGATTAAATTCATAAGTATCTAAAATTTCAAAATAATCAAACTGCAATTCCAAAACAGGATGAAAAATAAGATATAATCCGAATACTTTTCTCAAGACCTCAAATCATTGTAATATCATTACGATTTCCGAGACACAGACAAAATGGAGTTGTTCATAAATTTCAGAAATCAATATCCTGGTTTAAACATACATTCAACGGTGAATATGTAGTGAATTATCCCCAAATTTTAACATGGGATACCTAAGCGTGTCACAACTTAACACAAGAAAGCTGGTCGCCGGTTGGAGATATAAATTTATATACAAAAATTACTAAAATCTAACGACACAAAGTCATACCAAAATAAAACCAAAGAAATCACCCCAAGAGAAAGGGATCTAAAATTCTATATTTTATTAGCTACAATCTCCTCCATATTCTCCATAGACTTATTCTCTAAAAACCTAGCTCAATCTTATTCTCTTGGTCTCTAGCTTTTAGTTTTCTAACCTTCAAATCCGCTTTCCCATTTTATTATGAAAACCTATATTAACAATAAAATTAATAATAATTCCTACCAATATGTAGTTATTTTCTTTATTTCTTTTACTCGTCTTTTCATTTTCTCTTAATTGTATTTACTTTTAAAATTAATTAGGTGACTCTATTTCCTCAATTTCCTAGTTCAAGAAACCCACCTAGGCTAAGGAAAAGGAAACAACAACCTAAACAACCTGTGTTAGAGAATTTCTCGGTCGAACTCACAAGTGTTGCATCTCAAGATTGTTGTCAAATTTATTTGTCAAAATTATATCTTGATTTCTAGTCTATATTTAGTCAAAGTCTCAGATTAGGATAGAAGTGTGTAGTTGAGTATCGTATATCAATACGTTCTACGGTTTGAAGGCGAAGATCAACAGGAGCTCTGGAGAACTTCTTCAACAAAAGGTAAGTGAAGACTGAACCACCTATACCTTAAGTTTTCATCATTCTATCTATGAGACATTGTCGCATGACTAAATTAGAAAGTATATGCATAACATAAATTTCGAGTCAAGTTTATCTTGAATATCGTTCTCGAAATATGCTAAGCTTAAAAACGTTTGTTCATACTTGATGGATTTGGTTAAAAGCAATTTATTGTTTATGACCTAATTATGATTCAAGATTTAATCATTTGAAAATAGATTGGAACAGTGATATGTGTCAATGGTGTTATTCGGGAATGTTTCAAATCGATTATTAGAGAGATATAAAATTATTGTAAATATGGATACAGGACAGTATGCATACCAGTTCACATACTGAGAGAAATGTTATAAGTCCAGAGCCGCAGTACATGTACCTAGTACACGTACCGGCGTAGATATAGTTTGGAAGCGACTTTTTGGTACGCATACCCGGTATACATACCATAAAAAGCATGTTGACTCGTGAACCAGGAAGGTACGTATACCTCGTACGCAAACCAAAAAAGATCTGTTGGTTTCAAAACCGAAAATGTACGCATACCCAGTATGCAAACCATAAAAGATTTGTGATTTCCTGAACCCGTTTTTGTCTTAAGGGTATTGTAGACACCCAATTTTGCACGATCACAATAATGTGTCGCTAAATCGTATCTGAATATTAGTCACAAAAGGAAGCCTAAATTAGGTCCATCGTGCATCATAGTACAAATAGGCTTACCCATTATTTTTATCCGTTAAGTGTGCACCCATTCATAGTGCCTTGTTCTCAAGTGGTAAAGGTCCAAGGATAAATAATTTTTTCACCTAGACCGAAGGTACGTACACCAAAATGAGATCCATGTATGGAACCCACTATATGTCCGAGTATAAACCCAAAGCCTACCAACCACTATCAACAGTTGATTTTGAATAACTGTTGAAAGTAGACAATTATATATGGTGAAATCATGTTTGTATGCGAGTTTTCACAATTGTAGAATGGACGTCTGTCCAATTTTTGAAAAACCAGTGGATGTTAAAATTCACGTGGGTTGTTCACGGTTTTATGAAAATCAAGTCATGATTGTGAATAATGAATTTTGCTCGTCTTTGCAGGTTTGAGGGAACGAACAAGTTTTCGAAATTCTGATGTTATAATCACTACAGCTAGTGAAATTGTAAATATGTAAGAGTTGGATTGTTACCATTTTTGTAGACGCTATTGTGAGCATCTTTATTCCATGATTCATTGTTTTGTTGAATCCTGCGCTTTGTATGAACGATGTGCTGAAGTAGAAATGTTATGCATATGTAACACCCACTTTGCAAGAATGAATGACTCCCATGATGACACTTCCAGAGATGATGTTTCAAGAGATGACATCTTTACGGATGAAAATTCAAGAAATGGTACTTCTGGGACCTCTGAGTGATGGTGAGAGATCCTTCATACTGAGTTGTACTCCTGGTTACTTAGTATGAGTAATACATGGAGAGTTTTTCATGGAAGAGTATAACATTGACAGAGCAGCACGCCATATGGGCTTTGACCAATGTGTTTCGGACGTTTGAAGGAATAAACCATCAGTTGAACAACTTTAGACTTATTTGGATTACACGTACCTGAATGGTCCTGAATATATGTTTCCTTGCTCTAACCAAGCCACATATGAAACTCCGGGTTATATAGGTTTCTGGAACCAGGAACTTGAACGCCTTCATGACTTTATAATAGCTGCTCGGACTCCCTCAAAAGAACCTCCTACTGTTGAGATGTTCTCTGCTTGGCGGAGATTGAAATATCTATAGGACGGCCGTGTTGTGAGACCTCAGATCGACGTGGATTACTCAGAAATAGCAGTAAGTCTTCAGGGCGGAGAATCCAGAAGTAAGGATTATAGAATGATACAGAACACTGTAAAGTCCCCGAATGTTTCTTTGGTGAGTTGTTAGCGTTCCCTATACCATGACTTTTTCTTGTCCGTGCAATTAGGATCATGAAATCAGTGTTTGTTACTTCGTCTCAAAACTTTGCCCCATCGAGCCTTGACGGCCTTCAATTCACTGCTGCTGAACAAACAGTCTCTGAACCGAGCGTTGAAGAAGAAGTTGATGTAAGTACCTCTTCGTATAATCGTTCATAGCACTCCTTAAATGAAATATTAATAATTGTTGCTGATGTATCCAGGAGGATATTTCGTGGATAAAAAAAGTATTGAAAGTGCTAATTCTTCCTTGGAAAATGGTGAGATGGAGAATTCTCAAAACCCAGGACCGAATGAAGGAAATACTGCTACTAATGGTGATTCCAGCAATATTGATCCTTCGAACGGCTTAGAGACCCCTCAAGTAAGTATTCCCCTGTAATTTATTCATAGAATTATGAAATTTATGATTTGGGGATGAATAAATGAGAACCCACATGAACGAATGAGAATTTTTACCGAAATACGTCACCAGAAAAATCCAGACTTTAGTCTTTTAGTAAAAACGTTGTAGAATCTTCGTCCGATGTCGGATTTTTGCGATCTACCAATGTTTTTTCATGCCCAAGAATTTTATAAGCTTTTACAAATAATATTTTTGAGTTTTGAGTATGTTTAGGGGCCGAAATAGGCAAAACAGTAAACTTCCAGGAGACTTCCAGAAATTTTTCAGCTGGCATGTAGTCCAATGTTTTGGCCACATATCTTTGATAGTTTATCCATTTGTTATGAAATTTGTATATGTTGTATATAACATACACGCGAATAGAATGGTATATGACTCAACCTTGGATTCCTCTCTAGTTGTTCCCAGTTCGTCGTCTTATACAGGGCAGTGTAAAATCCCCACAGACGACCTTGTTGCAAAACGTGTTGTATGACTTTCACGCTATTTGCTCATGTATTGAACGCATAGTAAAGAACTTAGATAGTTTTAGTTCACTTACATGCTGGATTTTATGATTGACTTTTGTTTTTCATGCTTGGAGCGTCTTAGTCCAGCGTAATTTTCATGTTAGGTGCCAAATATCGAAGTAGAGAATAATGGAGCCAATAATGATTCAAACCATGTGGCGAATCGAGTTGATGATGCTACCATATCTGTACCTAAATTCTATGAGAATTTTTCTTCTGAAGTTGTCTACGAGAATGAAGCTCAGATAACCATTACTGCAGGGGTAGAAGAAACCGGACCCAGAATGGAAGAGATTGCTCCAATAATAGAAGAAACTGTTCCCACGACTGCTGAAGTTGCTCCAATGATAGATACTCGCATAATTGTGCATAAATATTCTACTGCAGGGATTGTTTGTGTGCCTCTGTTTGGTGAGTTACTCCCGTATCATGAATTAGTTGGTGGATTTAACATTTCTACTGTGTATGTCGGCATGTATGAGGAGCTACGGAAGAGGTATGGTCACATTGTTGTTAACAAAAATTCCAAACGAAGTTACTTCTTGACAATGCAAGTGGGAACCATTTTGCGCGTCATAGACGAAATATGTGTTGGTAAGTTTCTCTTCAACCAAGTTCATCTTATATTCTTGACGAAAGTCAAAAGATGATCATGTGAAAATCGCCGAGTTACATCTTACATGGTTTGTGTGATACAATCATTTGGTGTAGACTTGGAATGTTTCGTTATGATTATTTCAATAACTTGAAAATTGCTTTGATGCTAATAGTTCGTGAAAACAACTATTTTCATCCTCTAAGAATGTTTCATTGATTGAAATAGATTTTAGAACACTTAATCATCATTGGATTATGAACATAGTATGCGTGCTTTCATATATGTGATCCATGACCAGAACTATAGTATGCATACCCGTGTGTGTACATGTTAGTTGTGAAATTCCGAGAGCCTAAGTACACATACCCGTATGCGTGCTGGCGAAGGGTTTGGGTCCGAGAATTTCTGCTGTGTTTGGAAGTAATTGTACCCGTTTGCATACTGGCGAACCCAAACTCAGTCCGTCTACTTTAATTATGCGTACCCGTTTGCACTAGTGGAAAATGAGATTTTTGAGTCTTCCTGGGCCTTGAAAATAGTCTTCACATGGGCTTTCTTAAAATAACGGGCTTCAATGGAAGTCGTTTTAGATGGATTTATGTAACGACTGCGAGGGTCAGAGTTTTCTATGGGAACAAAAATCAAGAGAGTCAAGACAACCGTACCTTGTTTCTCGAGTACCCTTATCTTCTGTCCATTCACTCGTTCCTCTGCTCTCTTCTCATTTTATCCAAGCCTGATGAAACCATCAAAGAATAACCCTAGACATTTACTAAAACCATTATAGAACAAGAATGATTCTCTATCCGTAATTCTCTATAAACCCTTGCATCTACTACAATCCAGTAAACCAAATCAATCTATTCTCACCTTCAAAAACGATAAACCTTATCTATTATTATTAAACAATCTCTTTACATCATCTCTTTATGATCTCTCTAAAAGCCCAGATTTTCCCAATTTTGAAATCCTAATATAATCGTTCACTTCCCCAGATATATTCATGGTCATAAATTGATTAATAATTTGTGGTGTTTTTAAACCATTTGAAGAAATTAATAAACAACACAAAATCAAAACCCTAACTGGAGTTGGATTTCTTCGTGTGATGGATAATTCACAAATTGCAGGGTAAGAAACACAAAATGAAAATCCTAATTTCCCGATTTTAGTTTTCTTGTAGTCGATTTGTACTCATTGATTTAGTTAATTTTTCCGCTGAAGCACATAGGGATGGACATGTGAGATGTGGCCATGGAGAAAAGGTACAAAAAGCTACTCGAGAAATTGTATGCTGAGCAGATTTGGGTCAGGTTTGTTTTTTCTCGATTCATTGATACTGTTTGGTGAATTTGATTTTGTCTTTGTGGATTTGTTGTTTTATTTTTTTAGTGGATTTAATGGATATGCTGTTTTAACAAGGGAGGAGACCTCAACTTCATTGGTTATGGAATATCTATTGAAAACAAGTGGTATTACTTAGTTTGTATGTCCTTCAAATTCAATTATGCTGGTAACTTACCTTATTAATAAGAAGGTGGTGGTACCAAATATGGTGGTGGCCGAATACTTTTGGACACCTAAATCTCCAAGAGAGTTATGCATTATGCATATACGTATTTATAATATCTAGTGGTATAATAATCTTATTTACCAGTCTTTATGTCTTTGTATGCTATAGGAAGTGACTCCAAAGATGTTAGAGTTCATGAGATATCTAAGGAATGATTTTTCTTTTGAGAAAGTAGTGAAAGTTGTCCATTTGTATTCAGTTGATGGTATAGTTTGGATGGATGATAACCCTTGAATCTAATATATATCAGGAAATTATCGTCGGCGTTGCTGGGGAATTTGATCTTCTTGTCAATGTGTTCACAAGCCCAAGGGGCACATGGATACTGAGAATGAGGAATAAGTCAAAGACGATGAAGTTAATTTCTTCTTTGTATTATTTTAAGTTTAATTTTGTAGTTTATCATGTAGAAGGTATTATCACTTTGAGAACAATAAAACAACTGCATCTTCCAAAGCATGCTGCAAAGTATATTGCATTTTAAATTATAAAAATGTCTTAATGTTTGTATTGAAATAGTCACTTTGCTTATAAGATCATTTTGATGCAGGGTCACATCTTCTCCTACTATCGAACACTGCGGTATGGCTACAAGCATTCGAGTATGCTTATGTGTAAACTTATGCGCATTCTACCTTCTTGTTGGCAGAAACTTACTTCTCAGTTGAGCTAGTTAGTTAGCGAATGGAGGCATAAATGGTGAAGTTTTGCGGGTAAAATTCTGAACTATATGAATAAATTTGAACTTTTATGGTTGTTAGGTTTCCAAAAGACCCATTGTAGCTGCTGAAGTTCAAGTGATAACTTTTTTTTTCTCTTTTTATAGTTAATCAACATCTGAGTTGTTTTATTCTTCCCATGTCTTACTGGGTATGTTATTTATATTGGTTTATGTTCATCCCGCATAGTCGCAGACTCCAGTTTCGTTCTACCATTGATTTACAAGGGATATTACAATTGGACCTAATGGTATGATGACTTTATATTTTGTGTTAAGAGTTTCTACCTTGGTTTCTTTTGGTAGTAGCACTATTGATAATTATGTAATGTTTGTTGTAGGAAGAGAAAGTTGAGATGGAGGATATCGTTGCAGAGTCAATCTGGATATTCACGATGATAAATATGCTCACTACAAGAAAACTGAGGTTAATCCTGAACACTAATTTCTACTCTTGGTTATTTTGGTTCTAGTGTGACATTGTTTGATTGTCCTGTTCCATTTATTCAAAGTGTACGAATTGGAATCAATTGATAGTCTTAATTTCTTTAGTGACATTCTTCAGTCTGAACCTTTGTATGATTTCACAACTGTTCCAATTGAGAATGTATTTTACTTTTATATACTTGATTTATTACTGAAATTCCAAAAAACTTCAAATGGGAGAAGGAACAATTTAAGTAATGTTAGATGTGTTAGGGTTGTAAGCCTGAGGTAATGACTAAACCTTACCTATTTTGCATAATTCTAGTTGTGTATCTCCCAACTATATGGTTCAACAATTACATCAACTATAAGATGAGGGTCATCCTATCTATTTTGGTAAATGTTTAACTTCTATGTCCCAGACCTCTTTTCAAGTGTGCGTTGTCTTTCCAGTTTCGGCATTAAGATTCGAACACTGCATAAACACGTTTGCATAAGAAATTGATCATAAATACATTACAATTCAATGCTAGCTCCAACTTTTTTTTGATCGAGCTTTCCTTGGTTGATTATGAAATGTTTAGATTCGCACCATGTTTGTTAGTTGTTGTAGCCATCCTTTATATACTATTATTTTCCAATGCAGATCCTTGAAAAAGTTAAACTTGCAAATGACCTCCATTAGCATCCCTTTCTTTACTGTAGGGATGTGATTTCTTAGGAGACCACTTGATGTTATTGCTGCTTTCATGAGTGTTGTTAGCATTGCTTTCCTAAACAATAGGTATCATCATTTTTTGCTCTACTTCTTTCACTTTTGAATATACAAATAAAACTGGCATACTACTGTTGTTCATCTTTGACTGTGATCTTTGTTTTGCAATAAGTATGTGTTTTGCTATACTGCTCTTACAAATGACAGAACTTCAATCATTCTAATTATACGCATTTTTCTACTCTTATCATCTTGTCCAACCTGCTTGCTATTCTGTGTTGGGTCATCTATGATCAAAGACTCCAAATGGATTTAAGGATAGGGGAGGAGAAGCATTTGTTATGGATGCTCACCGTGTACTCGATCTTTTATCGCGCAAAATTTGAAAAAGGATGTGCTGGTAAATCAAAAGATTTATATTTCTTTTATGCATAACCAATGTAAACTGAGCATGGAAAATAACTAAGATACTGAAACAAGTTTTGATTTGATTGTAGTGCATAGGTGTTGAAGTCAAGATTGGACAGAGCTATAAAGTTCTTGGTACTAAAGAAAAAGTCTCTCATCTTTCACATGGATTATGCTTTTTGTTTGCATCTTAGAGTTATTGGAGTAATAGACCTGATTAGAGCTAGTTTTTCAGTAAGTGAAGGTGTAGATGCCTTCAACTCTTGTAATAGGAATATGCATTAAGCATTTTCAACTTAGTTTTGAATTCAGATGCGTTGTCCCTCAGCAGATAGAAGCATTTTTATTTTACCCAGAGTATTTTAGATAGTTGAAGTTGTAAAGTGGATACACTTTTTAATACAAATTCAAATATGAAGTCATTTCAAGTTTTTTTTTCTTTTGGTTAATTCAATTTCAAGGTCATCATTAGTTTAACTGTGATTCAGCTGAACTAGCTTTGGATCAGCTAAATACATTTTTTTTAAATATAATCCAACAAAAGGACTGTGTGTATCGGCATTATAAATATGACTGTTGAAGATAAACGTAATTTGAAAAACTCAACTAGTCTCAGGACCAGTCGTTTTGAGAAATAAGACTACAATTCTAGGGCTCTCAGGTGCAGTCGTTTTTAGTGATTATAAGTGTTGTTTTGGCATACCTTTTACTTTCATTTTCCACTAGTGTTGCATACTTGAGTGGTTAAAGTTCTAAAATCGGTTTTTTCATGAACTAATACATTTAAATAATAAGGAATGCATTCTATGCAAATCGTGGTAATAATGTTCATGAATTGATTCGAGTGAATCAAACCGATTTTGCTTCAATTGTGTTCTTGCATACTTCTATGAGAATATAACAATTGAACAACTCTGTAACTAGTTTTATTTGAGTCATTTGAACTAGTCGTGGTTAAGATGAATAAGGTTGATATGAGAGTGTTCATATAACTAACTTTGGTTAACTACCGTTGACCCAACCTAGTGTACACGTTTAGGTACGCTTACTCAAACCTAAATGAAGGTACATTTGATTTGTGTATAACAAGCTAAGTTCGATCTAACGGTTGAAAGATATTAGCTTGAATATAATCAGGTTTTCATCTAACGATGAATATTGAATGCTTTGTTACCAAGGTAACATTGATTGAAACGCTGATTTGAAAACTATATAAGGGAGAACTCTAGCAACTGGGAAACCTAATCCCCGCACCTCCTGTGTGATAGTAGTTGCGACTAGAGTCGATTCTCCTTTAACCTTAGGTTTTTCATGAAACCCTATAGGTTAACGACTTGAAGACTTCATTAGGATTGTGAAGCCAGACCCAATTATTTTCTCTGTATTTGCGTGTTTTGATCTTAATTTTACTATCGTGATTGAATATTATCTTTGCTAAGATATGCTTGAGATTTATCTTCGATAGGTAAGATTAAAAGTAGTCGCAAACATCTTCGTCTCATTGTTTGTGATTCCACAATATCTTGTTTCGCTTCCATACAATTAATATTATTGTGAGGTGATTGATAATACTAGGATGTTCTTCGGGAATATAAGTCTGGTTTATCAATTGGTTCTTATGCACCTTGATTTATCAAAAGACGGAACAAAACTCATAGGTATTTCTATGGGAGACAGATTTATATATTCCAATATACTTTTCTATGTGAGACAGATTTGTTTATTAAGTCTTCGACTTTGGTTCGTAGCAACTCTTGGTTGTGGGTGAGATCAACTAAGGGAATCAAGTGCGTAGAACCCTGTTGGGGTTCAGAGACGTAAGGAGCGCAACTGTACCTTGATCAATGTGAGATTTATTAGGGATCAACTACATTCCAGTCTGAAGTTCATTGGTAATAGGCTAATGTCTGTAGCGGATTAATACAGTGTGGTGTTCAAATCTGGACTAGGTCCCGGGGATTTTATGCATTTGCGGTTTCCTCGTTAACAAAATTTCTGGTGTCTGTGTTATTTCTTTTCCGCATTATATTTTGTTATATAATAGAAATATCACACGTTGTGCATTAAGTTCAATCAGTTCTTGAATCCGACCTTTGGGTTGTTGATTAAATTGATTGTTTGTTTTTACTCGGTCAATAATATTAAGTAAAAAAACGAAAACTGTACAGAGACTAGGCCTAACTAGCGGCTAGCCGTGAGGCCATCCATAGATCAGCCTATTTGGAACGAAAACAAACCTCACCAGGCCATTCCACAGATAGAATGAAACCTGGCCTACCCTCATAAAACTCAAAAATATCTTCAGCCAGCAAACATGCTTGCTTGACCAAAGCATCATCATAAAAATTAACTTCCCTATAACTATGAATATAGCGGATGTTATTGAAAAAAGTCTTCGCAATTCTCCACTTCTGCATTAGATGCCATGGCAACTCACCTTTCTGAAAAGCTTGAATGCAACTCATCGAATCTGAACGAATGCATATATTTTTAACATTCCACCTCTTGGCTAGCATCGTACCGCACACACTTCCACATAATAATTAGTCTTCCAGCCAAGGCCAACACAAAGAACTCCAAGCACTTCCGAATTGACATCACAAAAAGTAATACCAGAACCGGCCTGGTTTGTGATACCGTCCAAGTTATTTCTCTCATTCAATCAGGATCACAAATTCCTATAGATTGAATTGAGAAATTGAGATATAACTCTTTGATATACTTTTCTATAGATTGAGTCTGACTGTCTAGTTGATTCTCTTGAAAGTATATTGGAGTTTGTCTATTCAGATTGCCGAACGAAATATTGGGTGTGGTTGTTAGACCCCTGCCTTTTCAATTATCTTAATTCCTCGTATTATCTACCATTTTGTCTACTGAGACATGTCATATGACTTTAGTATCATGATGAACATTGCAAATAAAAATCATCGATTACAAACTTCTACTTAGTAAACCTCAAGCAATGTAGAACTTGTTGCATAATAGATTGAGAACAATTTATTGTCTGACATATCGCAAGTGCGGAATGAGTTCATAAGGTTATCAAGTTAGTTTTATAGTTCACAAATTGTTTTACTTAGTTCTCAAACTTAAACTTATGAATATAAGAATTGATGAATTAAATCTCAATTAACTCGCGCACACGAACTGGTCGATTTTGAGATGTTTGTGGACACTTTTTTAACTCAATATTAAATGAACTGATTTGTGTTGTTCGCGAAATGGTTGATTTTAAAAGGTTCATGGATACTTTTTGTATTTGAGTACATAGACTAAGTTGGACAGCTCGAGAACTTATCAAAATAAAAAGTTCCTGAACTCCAAGAGGACAAAATATACACGAACTATTTTGGATAGTTCACGAAATGTTTTTTCTTATGAGTTATTAACTTGAACTTATGCTTGTCTGTTCCAGAACAACTTAACCATTGTTCATTGGATAAACACTTGGTGCATCACGTGTATTTCAACTAATATACATTTACGCATTTCTTCTTTGTGATTCAAGGCAGACTTCTCATATGATTACATGCACAATATATATATATATATATATATATGGAGAAGTTAAGATTGCTTGGTAACAAAGTAATTCGTAAACATGAAAACTAGTTCACGAACCCATCTTTGTCACACTAGAATCTCAATCCTGGAAATTTTGTATCCTAGACACGAATAGAGTCATCCTATAAAAACCTAGGTTTCCTCTGGAGAATTGTATTAGCTACGACTCCTAAAGTTTTCACTAAGGGATTCATGAAGCCCAGTCAGACTATCTTTTACCTGATAGATTTTTGTTATCCGAATCTTGTTCTTATCGATTTTTATAGTTTCCGAACTACAAATCAGGAATAAGATAAATAAAAATAACAAAGTACTCTTTGTCTCATACATTGTGATTCCGCAAGATTATTATTTAAATCACTTCGTTGATCTGTTTCGATTGTTCTTTTGAGGTAGAATCGATTAAGTATCTCTATAATTTTTGAAAGAGTAAGTTATCCCAATTGTTAAGGTTTGCTTGATATTTTCTTTACCTTGAATATCCCTCATAAGCAAATAGATTTCCATTACCTTGGTTGAATATCTTTCTAAAGGAAATCAAATAGCTTTTATGTGAGAGGCGTAATAGTTAAAAAGTCTTAATTTAGGTTCAAGCAACTCATATGCCTGTAAAGGACGTCAGCCAAGATCAAAATCGTATTGATTAAGGTCTTGCGAGATCCACGAGACATAAAGGAGCATGACCGCAGTTGAATTTCTCGTAGTGTCAATTCGGTCTCAACTACATTCTAGTCAAAATTTGATAGTATGATAGTGTTTTTGCGGCTTAACACAGTGGGGCTCAAGTTCTGGACTAGGTGCGGGGTTTTTCTGTAAAAATATCGCAAGTAGTACGTTAAAAAACCTAGACAGTTTTCAAGCTCAAAACTATAAAGAACCTACAAGATTTATTATTGAGAACTCGTATCTTGAAATACGGATTACAAGACTCGTTCTTATTGGAATTCGGCTCGCATACTTTTCAGTTAGATAATAGGTTTATTCTTTGAAAAGGAGAGGGTACCCAAATATACCTCAAGCTAAAACTTTTCCTACCTATAAGTCCTTTCTCCGAAAGTGATTGTCTATGGACTGAGTCGAGACAATACAACTAATCGGTTCACACTTCGTGTGATCGTCTATGGATACGAGATCGATACAATACAACAACGAAGTATGTTACTTGATAAAAAGGTTCGGACTTAACCAAACACAATAGGATTCACTTATAAAGTAAGTAGGAATTAATGTTTGTGTAATTTACTTTAATTATAATAAAACAATTATAATGCGGAAATATAAAGTAAACGACACAGCAAGATTTTGTTAACGAGGAAACCGCAAATGCAGAAAAACCTCGGGACCTTGTCTAGAATTGAATACTCTGAGGATTAAGCCACTACACAAAATTACACCTAAATTCGTATCATTGAGACCAATCAACTAAACCTATACTTCACCTAGTTCCGTCTGTATTCCCACGTCCCCAGCTTATAAATAAGTCACGTACTTGAAAGAATTCCTTTGGTTCGTATCCAAATAGTAAAGGAACAACAAATCTGTTTGGTATCAACTCTATTCAGCCAAATGATATGAGTCAGACAAAGGCTAGCTTTTCTGTTTATCTTAACATAAACTCCTTCGTCAGGTCCTTAGATCTATCTTATGTTCAATTACCGAAGTAATCGTTTAAGATTAAGCCAATAACACTATTAATTCAAAGAATTGTGTTGATGCCGATCTACTCAATTAATCAATCCAATCTATCACAAGGATAAACCGATTATTAATTGGATCCTCTTTTACCGAAATAAGTATTGTGTACACCAATGACTATGAACCCACAAATCAGAAATATTCAGTATCTTCTTCGTATTCAAATCTTCTTATATCTTTAATAATAACCTGCACACAATCACTTTATCTCTTGTGATCAATCACGCACAGAACAGAGTCTGTTAACAATGGATTATCACAAAAACGTCTTTAGATCTAACAACGGTCTAAAGATCCATGTTGAAACTTTGAACTGGTTTGAGTGAATCTTATATCAGAAGAGAAGATTCGCAAGCATAGACAAACTAGGTGCAATCAAAGTTCAACTACCATTAGTCAATCAAATCAATGAAAACAAAAGATAAACCGCAATTATTTAGTTTCCCACTAACGGTACACGCTAGAGCTTCTCAATATCAAAGAAGACTTTAAACTGCGGGGCCGTAAGAGATTTCGTCTAATTAGGTTACTCTCCTCTCCGAATAGGCGGCTACGCCAGTAACAACACAACAAAGAGGAAGTTTGTTGTTACGAAGGATTAGTTTGCTAGAAAGGTAAACTTCAAGTATTTATAGACAATGAAGTTTGGACATCAAGGAATTTCCAAAACCGAAAATATTCTCAAGATATTCATTAAAGCATAAATTCGGTTTTCATAATTCCTGGAAATGCTCCGTCCAAAAATAATGATCGAAATCTCTCGGAAAATCTCTAATTAGTAAATGCACATTACTAATTCTTATTTCCCTACAAAATGAAATTAATAACCTTAATTAAAAGATTCTTAACTTATTTATGTTTCGATCTTGGGATTATCCTCCCTTAGCTATTAGGGAATAACTTATTAAAGAAATAAACATTCATAGCACGTGTTCAAAGTATGTCGACATCCTTACTTTGTAAGTTCTCTTTCACAGTACTTACAACCTTGAAACCGATATGCCACACTTCCAAACAAGTTTAGAATTGGTTCATATGACTTTCAAGAACTATGTGATTGATCAAATAACATTCAATCACAATCATTGGTTTAACCGTTCTACCAAAACAAGTTTCGGCTCTACCTTCCATGTGAGTACTGTGCATAGTCACACTAGCTTTCCAAAATTCGGTTGACTAGGTACTAGGATCGGATCCCCACATATATATGGTATCTAACTTATATGTGTTGCACATATCCATAGGATCGGTTCCCCTTTGCCTAAAAACGTGTTGCACATGTTCATAGGATCGGTTCCCCTTTGTGATGTACTGCACCTCTTACTAGGATCGGTTCCCCTTTCCCATATTTGTTCAGACATAAAATCACAAACCCGATCATACCATATCATGTGATTACTTAAGATCGATTTCACTAATAAAAGTCATACCAATACATAAATCAGGCCTTTGTGAACAGTTCTACCAAGAACACAACAAGTCGTGAACGGTTATACTCAATCACACATATTGGTTGTCCATATGATATGCAATGAATAACAAAACCAATAACGACTGGCGATTTCCTTTTCGATTCACAAACAAGTTTATGAACTTACTTCCTTAGGACACATGTAAACATTGTTCCCTAGGATGAAATCCTCACCTCATACCCATACATAATCACAATAGAATTCAAATAATTATGGCGATTTTTTATCTACAAAGTTTAATGGTTAAGCAATAAACCTCGTATTGTATTCCTTAATACGATGTCTATCTAGAGTTCAAATATGTCACAGTTTTGTTTTCAATATGCACGACTTGAAAGATACGTTAGGGAATGAAACAGTTCAAGTCAAATATCACTAACCTCAAGTGGAAGGATGATTGTTGTCGTTGTAGCTCCTTGCTTCTCACATGTTCAAGTCTTCGCAATACTTGTAATGTCTCATTATCCTAATACTTTCAAGCTAACCTATACGAAGTTGACTCTAGTACATAATCAAGCGACTCTTAACATGAGTTTTGATTCACTAAAATATGACAACCAAACTTGACATACCAACGCTTGGTGGGTTCAACCGAGCAATGATCTAACATTCTTCGATATTGATTTTTGAGATCGTCTAAGTAAGCTTGTTTTATACATCAGGTACATGATCTCATCTGGTGATTTATACTACCGATTTTGATAAGTTTTTCCATATAGGTTTCCGAACAAAAAAGTTGGTGATGTACTCAGTACGTTCTTTTTTCGAAAGAAATGAAAAAAAATCAGTCTGGATTATCTAGTTTAGTAAATGAATTTAACATGAACGAGTACTTGGGGAATCTAGACAGAAACAAGGTGGTCAAAACTAAACAACATTCTAGTGCAGTTTCACAATTTAAAAGAAATTGTGTTGCGATTGAGAAACGTTATCAGGATGCACATTATGCAAGGCTTCTCTGAATAAACACTTCAAGTATGAAAGATGTGCAACAAATTTCGTGCCAAAAGTAATTTCATAAGTTATGGACCCTAATAGATGATCAAGAAGCAAGTCAAGTCGCACTAAACATGGATGGTAAAGAGGAAAATGAATACATTGGTTCAGTAGTTTTTAGTTTAATATGATAATTAACTTTTATTTAATGGTTAATTTTTTTTTTGAAAAGAGAAGGTTATATTAAAGAAACAATATTTACATCCCATGGAGGGTTCCAACACTTACATCATAGGTGCAGAACCGTTTTCCTACTAAACAAAATTGAATTTATTATCAACATTGAGACGCCCTAAATACTAAAGTTTCTTAGATGATTGGATTATAACCTAATTGAAGCATCAAAACTAGATTACCGATTTTAAGAATCATAATTACAGAAACCGCTAATAACAAAAACCAAAACTCTCTGACACTATATAAATGAAAGTCTTTCGAGTTCTAAGAATATATTAATGTGTTGTTTACAAAATAAAAAAGAATACATGCAGTAAAAGATGACAACAACACAAGATTCGATAAAGCTCTAAGATACGAAACAGATATCTTCGAGTGCTCCGTTTCTTCTGATTACTGAAAACTGAAGTGATAACAAGTGAGCACATCATCCCAAAGGGGTTCCCAATGGAAACAAATAACTATCAAGTAATCACTAACGTGCTTCATAGTTCTAAAAGAGTATGAATTGAATGAAACAAGAAGAACTAATTATTCAACAATTTATGCAACACGAAGCAAGTGTCACTCTAACCTCGCCAAAATCATTGGAGAAGACGACGCGAGAGCAACCCTAATCAATAATAATAACATCGTCCACACAGAGTGCCCATACAAACCATGATTTAGAATATTACCATCAAGATCATAAAGTTAGACAAACAAGTACAATATGCACACGAGTGATTTCCCCAAAATAAAATAGTATATAATAATAATCAAACGGATGAATTACCTCCCTACTAATACTATTGCCTACGGATGACTTATCGCCCTACTATCTTAATAAACAATAATATTCAAACGGATGACTTACTGGCCTACTAAATGAAATAGTTATAATAATATCCAAACGGATGACTTAGCGCCCTATTAATACTATTGTCGACGAATGACTTACCACCCTACTTGATTTAGCTAAGAGCCGTGGGGAAACACGGACATTCTTTGCGGGAAAATCACACAACGCATATCACACACACACAATTAAATTCAAAGAAAACATCGCATGCATTTACATTATACACTCATAAAAATAGTAAAAGAACATCATGCCCGCAAGGAGAAACTCAATGATTACAAGAAAGTTACAAGAGTTCCCACCTGATTTGATGACAAGCCACGCCTACCTCGAGATCCAAAATCCACTGGTTCATCGTATGAATCGATCGTTGTTAATAAAGATCAACTGTTAATCATACAAGCACTCTAAGAGTTTATCCAAAAGGCTCACACAAGACTCATAACATAATTTCACACGATTCTCTAGTTATAGGCTAAGTGAAATAACTAATGGTTTTAATTCTATTAATGGTTCCATAACCTCGTATTAAGTGTGCTAGGCATAAATTAATATCCACTTATCTGAATGTGGTCAAATTATGTGTCATCGGAAAGCCCTCGGAAAATCTTACAACTTTGCAGAGGAACTGAAAGTTAATTCGGATCAGAAGTGGTCCGAAAAATCGAATTAAGGTTTTTATCACTAAGCCCATGCCCATTGGGCCTGACCTATGTCCATCCCATTAGCCTACTTGGCTGACCCAACGGGTCGACCCATGACCCGACCCATTTACGTGATCCAGACCCGAATAGTCTGAGTCAATGACTAGGCCTGACTCGGATCGAGTCAGCTATCTGACTCGGTCATCTTCTTCACAATTTTCAGAAAATAATCCAAATGTTGACATAAACTCATCTTAAGTGGTCATCTTCTAGGATCTCTAGATTACAGTCTATAAATCTAAATTAAACCATCTACGTCTCATTAGAATCAAAGGATCACCCTTTACAACTTTTGCGTACAAATTATTTCCAAATCTCGCTAGAACCTGTCTCTAATTCATCAAACTTATGGATGATCGTGACTGCTAACACATGATTTCAGCTACGACGACTAATATTCTGTCACAAATATATCACTCGTTTCTTAACAGAATTGGACAATACTTACACTACAGAATATACTTTTGGGGTACTATAAATTCTATTTATAGAGCTACATCTAGTTCTTCCTATAAGAGACCTAAACTCGTCTCTAAATATTGGCCAATGAACATAACACCACATAATATCATAACCTTTATTAATCTGTCATGGTTTGTTTAAGACTATTACTCATATAAAACACATACCCAATTCATCAAATACATACTAAAAACATTTAGTAAGGTTACCTTAGGTTGTTTCACAAGTTTCCAATCTTTATCATCAACAATAAGATCAACTTTTCCATCAACAATAATATTTTCCTCACTTTGTTTATCAAGAACTATAATACTTCCTTCGACCTAATTCTTAATCCTAACATCTCTGATTTTCACCTTCTCTAATCTTTAATATGTCTAAGATCATCATCATCAACTAATTTTACTTCTTTTTTTTTGATAAGTAAAAAATTTGTATTAATATATAACAAATTTACAAAAGATAATTTGCATGAAAAGAGGTCACAACAACCCCAAAAACTTGCAAACTACTTGAAACAAAAATAGGTAACATTTGGATATTCAATTGAAAGTAAAAAATTAGGTCTTCCATCATAATGTAAACCCTTCTCCTTACCAAGAAAATATCCTCTTTTTTCCATAGCATCAACCGAAAAATTCACCTCCCTATAGATATGAATAAATCTGATAGTATCATTAAAACTAATTTTACTTCACTCCTTTTGATTATACACACAAACTCTAGCTCCTTATCATTAGAACTCTCTTATTATTTCTCCACAACTTCCTCAAGGTTTCACTATTTCCTCAAGGTTTCTCTAATTTATATTAAATCTTACGGAGACCACAAGTTCATAGAATTCTTCTCCTACTCTATGTTTCCCTAAGAATATTACACCACCACCTTTCTCCATGCACTCACACGTGAAGGAGATAAACATAAAACTTAATATTTGAATTTGTTTTTAATTATATAGTTTTATACTCTTGTTACACCCATTACTATAACCACTTGTAACATACATGCTAAGGGGTGACTCTTTACTAATCAAAGGTCCACTGAGTTTTAAGGTTCGGTCAACTTAAGTCAAAGTCAAGGTTGACCAAATATGGTTCCGTTTTTCCAATTGCGATATCTTCCTCATCCGATGTCCGAATGACGCGTTCTTGTAGTCTATTTCGCATAACTTTTCTATATCTATCTAATGGTACCAATTTCATGTCCAAATTATTATTTTATTAATTTATATTAAATTTATTGTTCACATTTAATTAATTACGTCATTATTAGCTAAATCGTCTCTTGACTAATCTAATAGCGTTGACGTGCTTGCGGTTCCTTGAAAACATCTTTAAAAGTCCCTTTATCCTGTAGCCAGAGAGCAATAGTTTGTTTATCAAATAAAACTATCTCCAACACAGTTCTCTGCCTAGACCCAAAAACTGTATCGTTTCTTTCCTTCCAGATGTGCCACACAATCGCATAATGGATCTTTTCCCACACATCCTTGCATGTACCTCTAAGTTTACAGTGAGTCCAAATTCAAACATGCCAAGAATAATGGATATACTTTCCCAATCAACTATAAAGATCTCTTAAATTTCATCCACACATCATAAGAGAACTTGCAATATAGAAACAAATAGTCTGATATTCTATCTCTTGTTGACAAAAATGACACAAATCAGAAGTTGCATTGACTCCATGGTGCCTAAGCGTATAAAGAGTAAGAATGGAGTTGTGGAAAGTATCCCAAAGCAAAAAACTAACCTTAGGTGGTGTCTGTTGCTTCCAAACATACTTATGAAAATTGTATGGGTTGGTATCCTCCATCTGAAGTTTATATACTTTCTTCACACTAAAATCTCCCAGAAAAGAAATGACGTCCTCCTCATCCAAAAATTTAGGTACAGGTCCAAGCTTATTACAAAGGAGATTCCATTGCTTTTGTTCAACATCAGACATCTTCCTTCTATTATTACATTGCAATCTGCCGTTATGAATCATTTCTGATATAAATGTATTTTTATCCCTACAAACCTTGAAAGCAGCTGGAAACATGTCATTCGGAACACCATTTGTGAAAAAGCGGGGATATAAAAACCACATCCAATAATTCGTTCGTCAATCTGTATGGACTAAACTCCAATATAATTCCGAGAGCACCAACTTAAAATCGAGCTCAATCAAGAGATATATCAAAGAGTTTATATCTCTTTCTCAATACAATCAGAAAATCAAACATATAGAAATATGCAAGCCTCATTGATATGAGAAATAACTTGGACGGTACCAAAGACCAATGCTGATGAGTGCCAAATATTGCATATTTCTACACCTTTTCATTGGCAATTAACTCATCTTTTGCGCTCTAAAATCATATATTATCCCAAATTCTGTATTTTTATTGTTTTCAAGAATAAATATTTGTACTAATTAATTTTGTGTTTTTAGGTACTAAATAAAGCTTGGATGAATAGAGAGGCCAAAAGAAGCAGAGAATTGATAACAACGAAAGATGGACAAGAAAGCTCCCGCCAGAAGGCAATGAAGAATATTGTTTGCACCTCTTCCGCAAGTGAAGAATGTTGTTTGCAAGACCCAAAATTGGAAGCAGGCTTGAGATATTAGCTTTGAAGAATATGTGGGCTTATAAGAAGATCTTCCAACAGACAAAACCCAAGATCTAATACTCAAACCCGTTTCCATCTTGAGCTACCAGATTAAATTTAGCTGCTAAGCATCCAACGGCTTCTCCACATGGTACATCAACATCTGAAGCATTCTCCCAACACCGAAACAACCTCTATTTCATCCCCTACTCGAACAAAACCAAAACCATCTCCATTTCTTCTCTCCATCCTCTACAACACCACTTGCAGCCTCCTCCATCAGATTCATCCCCCCGACCATCTCTGCTCACATCCGCCTCCATAAACACAATCAAACTCTTACTCTTTATCTCTCTCCATCTTATCTTCTCCCTTATCAGAAAACAGTAACCCTAGAATCTAGGATTGAGAGAGATACGATTAGGGTTAGCTGGAAAGTGAGCTTGCAGAGACAAATTGAAGATAGAAATTATCAGAAAACGCGTTTTGGGTAAGTGGGTCACTGTTAGTTGTCGAATTGAAGGTGAATTGAGAGAAATTTTGTGTATAAATAGGGCTTGTTGTGATGTGTTGTAACCATCCAACATTAGCTGGATCATCTAGTTTTAATATAATTGTGTTTTCATCTTGTTCATCATGTTTTAAATACTCTTGCTAGGGTTTAGATAAAACCCTTAATCTGATGCTAGGTTATTCATGTTTTGATCATTAGTCTTGTTGAGATTAAACTGAATTAGGAATGGTTTAATCATTGTGTTGCAGTATATTGCTTTCACCTCTTGTTTGCTATGCAGCATAGGTAGATATAATAACTCTATATTGTGCTTCAACTCATGCTTAAGAGACTAAACTAATCTGTGATGAGTTGTGTTGTAAGAAGACAACTTATGCTAGGGATTAGTTACCTTAGTTGATATTAGGCCTTCCACTTGAGACTACCCTGGATAAACATCATACTTGCATCTTGACTGATGTCCATTACAAGGGACAAGAATAATGTTGAAACTGAGCTGACTTAGCAAGGGTTAGGAGGTGGATTCAACCACCCTAGTACCTCTCATCTACTTGTTTACAATCTGCTCTTGCATCTTTATTTACATTCTGTTTTAGTATTCAATCACTGCCTTGTCGTATCGACACCCAACAAAACAACCCTTTGTGTTACTACTTTGTTTGAAATCAGTATAAGTAAACCCTGTAATCAACTTTACATCCACCTTGTCCCTGAGGATCGACTTGTACTTACCCTGTTTACAAACCCGACGCTGTATACTTGCATTTAGTACAATTATAGGGACTGTTTAAAGACCTACCAAGTTTTACTTATAATGATTTTATGAGTGCCAAATATTGCATATTTCTACTCATTTTCATTGGAAATTAACTCATCTTTTGCGCTTTAAAATCATATATTATCCCAAATTCTGTATTTTCATTGTTTTCAAGAATAAATACTCGTACTAATTAATTTTGTGTTTTTAGGTACTAAATAAAGCTTGCATGAATATAGAGGCCAAAAGAAGCATAGAATTGATGACAACGGAAGAGGGACAAGAAAGCTCCCGCCAGAAGGCAGTGAAGAATATTGTTTGCACCTCTTCCGCAAGTGAAGAATGTTGTTTGCAAGACCCAAAAATGGAAGCATGCTTGAGATATTAGCTTTGAAGAAGATGTGGGCTTAGAAGAAGATCTTGTAACATACAAAACCCAAGATCTAATACTCAAACCCCTTTCCATCTTGAGCTATCAGATTATAGCTTTAGCTGCTAAGCATCCAACGGCTTCTCCACATGGTACATGAACATCTGAAGTATCCTTCCATCACCGAAACAACCTCTATTTCATCCCCTACTCGAACAAAACCAAAACCATCTCCATTTCTTCTCTTCATCCTCTACAACACCACTTGCAGCCTTCTCCATCAGATTCATCCCACCGACCATCTCTGCTCATAACCGCCTCCATAAACACAATCAAACTCTTACTCTTTATCTCTCTTTATCTTATCTTCTCCCTTATCAGAAACAGTAACCCTAGAAGCTAGGATTGAGAGAGATAAGATTAGGGTTAGCAGGAAAGTAAGCTTGCAGAGACAAACTGAAGATAGAAATTGTCAGAAAACGCGTCTTGGGTAAGTGGGTCACTGTTATTTGTCGAATTGAAGGTGAATTGAGAGAATTTTTGTGTATAAATTGGGCTTGTTGTGATGTGTTGTAACCGTCCAAGATTAGCTGTATCATCTAGTTTTAATATAATTATGTTTTCATCTTGTTCTAAATACTCTTGCTACGGTTTAGATGAAACCCTTAATTTGATACTAGGTTATTCATGTTTTGATCATTATTCTTGTTGAGCTTAAACTGAATTAGGAATGGTTTATTCATTGTGTTGCAGTATATTGCTTTCACCTCTTGTTTGCTATGCAGCATAAGTAGATAGAATAACTCTATATTGTGCTTCAACTCATGCTTAAGAGACTAAACTAATCTGTGATGAGTTATACTGTAAGAACACAACTTATGCTAGGGATTAGTTACCTTAGTTGATATTAGGCCTTCCACCTGAGACTACCCTGGATAAACAACAGACTTGCATCTTGACCGGTGTCCATTACAAGGGACAAGAATAATGTTGAAACTGAACTGGCTTAGCAAGGGTTAGGAGGTGGATTCAACCACCCTAGTATCTCTCATATACTTGTTTACAATCTGCTCTTGCGTCTTACTTTACATTCTGTTTTAATATTCAATCACTGACTTGTCATATTGACACCCAACAAAACAACCCTTTGTGTTACTACTTTGTTTGAAATCAGTATAAGTAAACCCTGTAATTAACTCTACATCCACCTTGTTCCTGAGGATCGGCTCGTACTTACCCTGTTTACAGACCCGACGATGTATACTTGCAGTTAGTACAATTGTAGGGACTGTTTAGAGACCTATCAAATTTTTGGCGCCGCTGCCGGGAACTCGATAACGGTGTAGTTGATCTATAGTGTAACTTTACTGGTTTTTACTATAATCCTGTATATATATGTTTAGAATTTTCTGTTTTCATGCTGGTAATATAACTTAGTTTGTCAACACATCTATCTATATAAAACCGCATATTAGCCTTGTATCATAGATGTAGCTTAGTTGGTTTATTAGTTGATGTAGCTTGCAAATTCTCAGTCATTTAATTCTTAGCTACACCTTTGTTTCATGTTTTTATAAAAAAAAATAAAAAAAATGCCCGTACTGATCCCAGTAGATTGCATGTGCAGCATCTTTTTCATCTTTGTACATTATAGCATAAACCATCTTTATTGTTGCGGCACGTTTTCATAATGTCTGTTCTAGTGTGGTAATATAGCATTTGTCCTGTAACTTCTTAAGATTTGTTTCCAGTACGTACACTTTAGTAGTGCATGACCTTATTAAGTGTGATAATATAGCATTGCATACTGTTTTGTTTCCATCATTATTATTAGAATGAGGTTTCTGTCCTTTACCATTTGTCTTTTATACTTGTAGTTGTCAGTTTTTAGTAGTAGCATATTAATAGTTGTTTTTTTCCATTTCACGTTTTAGCTAGGAATTGTTAGACTATTACAATCCGTAGGCATCCACTATTTTATATTTTCCTGGCTAGTTGAATTTTGTTAATTTTTATGCACTTAAACTTGTGTCCGTAGTATAGTTACTTCATCTTTAGCTTAACTTAAGTTAGTCTAGGGTCATCTGTAAATTTTAAATATTCCATTTTATTTTATTTTGTACTTAGTTGCATCTTATTTCCCACCTGTAGCATAACTTAGACTTAGTTTAGGAAAATCCGTAAACAAACATTTTCATCTGCATCTCATTCCCCTGTAATATATTAGTCCAAGCATTTTGCATATCTCTCGTCTTTTTCCATTTACAGCCTGTATGTATTCGCATCGTCAGTTCCATCTTGTCCTGTTCAGTGCCTTCTTGATTTTTTTTGGTTAGCCCATCAATACGAATTGCAGTAATAACCTTGCTGTAACATCCTAGTTTATGAGCTATCTGCACTAAAGTTACTCTCATTGTTTCGTGCTTTCATACACATTTCTGGGTACTGAAATTAGTCTTTGAGAATGAGGTGCCTGTAATACTGTTGCGGGAACCAAGCCAAAGGAGGAAGAGGAGAAGGACAATTTGTTGTCGTGCCTACACCTGGTACTGTACCAGCGGTATCATTTATGAACCTTGAATGTGAATGGTGTTACTATTTCAGTCAACTACCATATCTTCTCGTTAAAACTATTGTTTTTTGTGCATCTCCTGATCTCTACAAAATTTTGTGTTTGCGAGCACATATCTGCTGAATATGTTGTGTACTATCTAGTCTGTACAACATATTGGTTCCGAGTGTATGAATTAGCTTTTGATTCTCGTGAACATTGAATTGTGATTGTCCTGGTTGTCCGTTTTTTATAATATGTTGATTGGTATGCATGCTAGGCTATGATTGTGTCTTTTAGAGACGAAACTAATCGACTTGTTAGGATCAATTAAGAGGATGTTGTAGAAATACCCATTGCTGTAGTAAACGAACCTGTAGTCAGACCTGACCAAACAAAGACAATGGGTGAGGAATTGAACCAACCCCGTAGTCTCAAGGACTACATGTACCCAACGAGGACAAGCCAGCCCTCGTGCATTGTTCTACCCGCAGTTGCGGATCAGTTTGAGTTGAAGGCGAGCACAATACATATGCTCTCTGTTCGAGGGGTTAATGCTGAAAACCCTTATCACCATGTTAGAGATTTTGAGGAGATTTGTGGGACTCTGAAGTTCAATCAAATGAAAAAAGAGACCCTGAAACTGCGTCTGTTTCCCTTCTCGTTGAAGGAGAAAGCTAAAACTTGGTTGTATGCTCTGAGACCTCAGTCCATCAGAACCTGGGAAGAACTTACGAAAGAGTTTTTCAAAAAGTTCTTCCAAATCACAAAACAACCACCATTCGTCAAAGTATAAACAATTTTGTGCAACTGGATGGTGAAACATTGTCCAAGTACCTAGAACAGTTTAATGATTTGTTACTTCAGTGTCCCCATCATGGTTTCGAGCAGTGGAGATTATCAAAAATTCTTTATGAAGGGTTGGATTTCGCCACTCGAATCATGGTTGAGTCTATGTACAATGGTGAGTTCACTGATAAAAGTGCCGACGTGTCGTGGGCCTTTCTGCATGAAGTTGCCGAGAAAACTCAGCAATGGGAGACCATTAGAGAACCTAGGAAAACTATCAATATAACTAGTATTCATAGGATAGAGTCTGATTTTGACATTGATGTGAAAATGGCATCTGTGATTAGAAGACTGGACAATTTAGAGCTTCAAAAGGGTGATAAACCTAATGCATCTGTCTCATGTAATCAGGTAGAAATATCCATGTGTTTTTTCTGTAATAGCTCAGAACATGTAGCTGAAAATTGTCCTGAATTGCATGAAATTAAAGAGTCTAGACTTGAACATGCCAATTCTTTGTACCAAAAACATGAGAAAAATCCTTATTCTCAGACCTATAACCCAGGGTGGAGGAACCACCCCAATTTTTCATGGTTTAAAGGACCTTTACAAGGGGGTACGTCAGGTAACAACCAAGGATATTCATATCCTAGAAACCCCCAAGTACAATCACACACCCAGTAACCTATTGAGAAAATGGCTAGTTTCGATAATAGTGTGAATCAAATGAATGAAAATCTATTGCAATATCAGAAGTTAAATGATCAGAGACTTGCGAGTCTAGAAATGAAACTGGGTCAAATTTGTGATGCACTCAGTGAGAGAGAAAAGGGTAAACTCCCTAGTCAACCTCAACAGAATCCCAAGAATGCATTTCAGGTAAGTATATCCGCTTGTAATGAGCCCTCACATAACCAAGTGAATGTTGTCACACTTTCCGTAGTGGTAGGGTTGTTGAAAATAATGTAGGCATACCACGTACAAGTGAATCTGAGTCAGACTCACCTTTGCACACTACTCAACAGAAAACACATATTGTAGAAAATGAATCTGAGCATGTTGATAAATTTAAAATTTCTGCAGATGTGAATGTTTCTTTGCCATGTAAGATGCCAGTTGCTCCATTTCCACAAAGGTTAGTGCACCACAAAAAGGTGGGAAACCAATACAATGAGATATTGGAGATGTTTAAACGAGTCAACATAAACATTCCATTTTTCGAGTAAATCAAGCAGATACCTGCTTATGCTAAATTCTTGAAAGATGTATGCACACAAAAGCGAAAGCTCCATGTGCATAAGCGTGCATTTCTCACCGAGCAGGTAAGTTCCTTAATTCAAAACAAGATCCCTACTAAGTTTAGAGACCCATGTTGTCCAACAATCTCGTGCATTATAGGCAACCGTAAGGTCGAAAAAGCTTTACTAGACTTAGGAGCAAGTGTAAACTTATTGCCATACTCTGTGTATGTGCATTTAGGTCTTGGGGAGCTGAAACCCACTCCTGTTACGCTACAATTAGCGGACAGATCTGTCAAAATCCCTCGTGGTATTGTTGAAGATGTGTTAATCAAGGTTGATAAATTTTACTTCCCTGTGGACTTCATTGTATTATACACTCAACCTGTGCAAAACCCAGACAACCATATTCCTGTCATTTTAGGATGTCGCTTCTTGGCGACGTCTAATGCTACCATAAATTGTCGTAATGGTGTGATGAAATTATCTTTTGGTAACATGGCCGTGGAATTCAATGTTTTTAATGTTAGTCAAAAACCCATGGATTTTGATGATAATGAATTGCATGAGATTTACATGATTGAGAGCCTGATCCAAGACTCTTTTCCTGACATCTTGTCTGTGGATCCTTTGCAAGCATGTTTAGATAATTTTGACTTAGATCTTTTTGATTCTGAGTATATTAGTGAAGTTCATTTTTTGATTGAATCTGTCCCGCTCATGGATATTGGTAAATGGCAGAATGTAGTAGAATCACTTCCACTCTCTGACTCCAACTCTGCCCCATTTGTTGTCGAACCACCTAAACTTGATTTGAAGCCATTGCCTGACACTTTGAAATATGCATTCTTAGGTTCTTCTGATACTTTTCCTGTTATTATTGCATCATGTTTAGACACGCAACAGGAAAATAAACTTTTAGAAGTGCTTAAAGAGCATAAAGAGGCCTTAGGTTGGACCATCTCAGACCTTAAAGGTATAAGTCCCACAATTTGCATGCATCACATAAATCTTGAAGAAAATACAAAACCATGTAGGGAAATGCAAATGAGACTTAATCCTAATATGAGAGACGTTGTGAAAGGTGAGATTCTGAAACTGCTTGATGCGAGTTTCATCTACCCAATTTCAGATAGCAAATGGGTCAGTCCCATTCAAGTTGTGCCCAAAAAGTATGGAATTTCCATAGTTCAAAATGAAATGAATGAACTAGTCCCTACTTGCTTAACCACAGGGTGGCGAGTCTGTATTGACTATAGGAAGTTAAACACGGTGACAAGAAAAGATCACTTTCCCCTTCCTTTCATTGACCAAATGCTAGAAAGGTTGTCAAGACATAGTCACTATTACTTCTTAGATGGTTATTCGGGTTATAACCAGATTCACATAGCATCCGAAGACCAACAGAAAACCACATTTACCTGTCCTTATGGTACATTTGCTTATCGACGCATGCCTTTGGGGTTGTGTAATGCACCCGCTACTTTTCAACGTTGCATGATGTGCATTTTTTCTGATATGGTAGATAAATTTCTTGAAATCTTCATCGATGATTTTTCTGTCTTTGGGTCGTCTTTCGATGAATGTTTGCATCATCTTACTCTTGTATTGATTCGATGTAAAGTAAAGAATTTGGTTTTGAACTGGGAAAAATGTTATTTCATGGTTAACTCAGGCATCTTTCTAGGGCATATCATTATGAAAAAGGCATAGAAGTAGATAAATCTAAAGTTGATCTCATTCAACACTTGACTCAACCTCGCTCTATGAGGGAGATAAGATCATTCTTGGGCCATGCCGGTTTTTACCGTCGATTCATCAAAGACTTTAGTAAAATTTCAAGACCCTTGTGTAGTCTTCTTGCTAAAGATATTTCATTTGTCTTTGATGACGCTTGTAAGGAAGCATGGGAGCAATTGAAAGATCTTCTCACATCTGCCCCTATAGTCAGACCACCCGACTGGACCTTGCCATTTGAAATTATGTGTGATGCGTCTGACTATGTTGTTGGTACTGTTTTAGGTCAGCGAGTAGACAAACTACCATATGTGATCTACTATGCTAGTAAAACACTCAATGGTGCTCAACTGAATTATTCAACCACTGAGAAATAATTGCTAGTTGTTGTGTTTGCATTGGATAAGTTTAGATTGCTAGATATTGTGTTTGCATTGGATAAGTTTAGATCTTATTTGATAGGATCTAAAGTCATCATATATTTTGACCATGTTGCATTGAAATATCTTTTGTCTAAAAAAGATGCCAAGGCTCGTCTAATTCGATGGATACTCTTGTTACAAGAGTTTAATCTCGAAATTCGAGATAAGAAAGGGTCAGAAAATGTTGTAGCTGACCACTTGTATAGGCTAAATGTTGAGTCTGTTGAGAAATATTTGCTCATTAGAGAATCATTCCCTGAAGAACAATTGATGCTTGTGTCTGAAATGCCTTGGTTTGCTGATATTATTAACTACCTTGCTACAGGTAGAATGCCTCTGCATTGGTCTAAACAATACCGTTCTAAATTCTTTTATGAGGTAAAATATTTCTTTTGGGATGACCCATACTTTTTTAAATACTGCCCTGACCAACTCATTAGTAGATGTGTCCCCAATTCTGAACAAAGATATTCATCTCTTTCTGTCATGACCATGCATGTGGAGGCCACTTTAGTGCCAGGAAAACTGCTGCAAAGATCTTGCAGAGTGGTTTCTATTGGCCATCATTGTTTAAATACAGTCATGCCTTTTGTGTTACTTGTGACCGATGCCATAAGTTAGGAAGTATCTCAAGAAGAAACATGATGCCCTTACAACCTATTTTGATTATTGAGTTGTTTGATGTATGGGGTATTGATTCCATGGGTCTTTTTCCTAACTCTGAAGGTAAGTTTTATATTCTTGTCACCGTTGATTATGTCTTTAAGTGGGTAGAATCCATTGCCTCCAAAACAAATGACCATAAAGTAGTTCTTTCTTTTCTTAAAGAAAACATTTTCTCTCGTTTTGGAACCCCTAGAGCAATAATCAGTGATGGTGGTACTCATTTTTGCAATAAACCCTTTGAATTACTTATGCGCAAGTATGGAATCACCCATAAGGTTGCAACACCATACCATCCTCAGACCAGTGGACAAGTAGAAGTTTCTAATAGGGAAATGAAGCACATCCTTGAAAAGAATGTTAATAGGAAAGATTGGTCTTTACGTTTAAATGATGTTTTGTGGGCCTATAGAACTGCATACAAAACTCCTATTGGCATGTCCTCTTATCGACTTGTGTATGGTAAACCTTGTCACCTACCTGTAGAGTTAGAACATCGTGCATACTGGGATGTTAAGAAGTTAAACTTTGATCTTGATAAGGCTGGTACCCAAAGGAAACTTCAACTCAACGAGTTAGAAGAGCTAAGACATGATGCTTATGATAGTGCCAAAATGTACAAACATAGAATGAAGGTGTTCCATGACAAACGCATTCTGCGCAAGTCTTTCACACCTGGCCAAAAAGTTCTATTGTACAACTCTCGTCTGCATATTTTTCCAGGTAAATTACGGTCTAGATGGACAGGCCCGTTCTTGGTGCGCACAATATTCCCTCATGGAGCAGTGGAACTCGAAGATGTAACCAACAAGAACATTTTCAAAGTCAATGGTTAGAGATTAAAGCCATTTCTCGAACATCTTCCACCAGAAGTTGAGACCACTGACTTGGAAGACCCTGTTTATGTGGACTAAACTGGTTCACCCGTGTACATACATATGGACTAAAACTCCATTTTCTGCCCCTTTCTCTTCTTCCTTTTGTATAGTTTTTATGTGTGCTAACTAAACTTTTTGCCTTGCGCTCATGCTGTTTTCTTTCAAAGCATTCATTCATTTCTGGTTTAGCACCATCCTTTTCGCATATGGTAACCTCTTTCCTTTAAATCTACTATGCACCGTTCTCCTGGTATGTTGCAGTAATTCTGATCATATGTTGAAACATTGAGGACAAGGTTCAATTTAGGTTTGGAGGAATATTTTGCATGTAGAGTTTTTAGTCTTTTGCAATTGAAAAAAAAATCTTCAAAATTTTCAAAAATATTTGTAAATATTTGCATAAAACCTCCAACTTTTAGAGATCTTAGAGTCACTACCATGCTTCTAGCTATGTTTACATAGAGAATCTGACCGAGATAACTGAACTTGGAAGTACTGGAGAACACAATCGGGTTTCTTGTTTGTCTGAGCGTTAAAGTCGGATTTAACCATGCCGGTGGGAAAATTAGGTGCAACAAAGTTATTTGGTACTAGAGTTGTGATCACCATTAGTGGAGACTATCTATTTTTACATCAAGCGAGGCACCAATCTTCATTTTTGTGACTATATAAAAAGTCCTTTTAGAGTGTGTGTCACTGTACGTCAATTCCGGGTAGGAATGGTGAGCTACCCAACTTCGCACCACTTTTAGCCTATTTTTGATCTCTTGAGTGCTAATTTTGTCAATCATGAGGGTGACGTCTAAAGATGAAAACTCCTTCTTGTAGTTTGATTTGCATTTAGCACCATTCTCTCTCTCGACAACATCAGCAGATCCATAGAAACACATCATCATTAACGAGCAGAGCAACGCCAGATTCTATGAAGAAAGATTGAAATAGTTTGAGGTTCACATGCAACAATACAAAGACGAGCAAGAATTTCATATTCAAAATGAAATAGTACAAAGAGCAGAATTTTATATACGAGTTGAAGACTTATCTTACAAGAGCAAAGAAAACAGAAAAAGATAAGAAGTAGTGAAGTTCATAAAATCAAGACAATACAAGTTGTGAAGAATTGAGTGATAAAGTCCTTCATCCATGGCTTTAGTAGTTTCACTATTTATTCCGTTGTATTATTTTCAGGTTGTATTTTATCAAAAAAAAAAAAGAGAGAAAGAAAAAGAAAAAAGGAAAAAAAGTGATTAACCTAAGGGTAGAGTCGTCATCATGCTAGGCCCTTGGAGTACAAAAAAAATCTTTATTATTGTAGTTATTTTTTTTTTTTAGTTTTGTTTTATAAACATCGTGGTAAAGATGAAGAATTTAAGAGGAAATTTCAATCAACAAGGAAATTGAAAGGAAAAATTAAAAATTTTCAAGATTCTAAGAAGTTCATCATCAACAGTCGAAGACCAAAGACGGAAGACTGAAGACGTTTCTATGGATGTTGTGAGAGTGGTGCTGATTGCCGATTGGATGTGAAGGGAAGTAAGTACTCCCATCCTTGCTAATGGTTGATTTACTTTCTTAGAGATCATCAGAAAAAGATTCCTATTCCCACACTTTTGTGGAGTCTCCAGAAATTATTTCGGAAGGTCTTCCTCCGCACCATTCAACGTGTGCAGGGTTTCACTCTTTATTCCTGCCTGCACACATGAGAGATTAAAAAACCGGTCTTTTTGAGTACAATTATCATAAAAACCCTACTGTTGAGGCAGAAGACAAGGTAGAAGTCGATGCTTGTGATCACTCTCGAACCCAAATTCTTTCATATGGTATGGTTACTTCTCGCTCAACTCTTAAGGATGAGAATGCGTTATTTTGGTATTTTTAACTTCTTATTACTAGCATGCAGAAACTCTCTGTCCTCATAGCTCCTTGGATGCTTGGGGCTCTATTACGCTCTGAAGTTGGAGAAGGTTTTGTGGGTACACCTCTGGTAGGCCCTCACGAGACTACAACTCGTCCACTAGGGACACCTAGGGGTTTAAAGGCTTAGTGCATACGCTAAATGCATTCGAGAGACCAGCGACAGTGGCATAGTTAGGATTTATTATTTTCTGTTTCACTTGAGGACAAGTAAAATTCAGGTTTGGGGGTATTTGATGAGTGCCAGATATTGCATATTTCTACACATTTTCATTGGCAATTAACTCATCTTTTGCGCTTTAAAATCATATATTATCCCAAATTCTATATTTTCATTGTTTTCAAGAATAAATACTCGTACTAATTAATTTTGTGTTTTTAGGTACCAAATAAAGCTTGGATGAATATAGAGGCCAAAAGAAGCATAGAATTGATGACAACGAAAGAGGGACAAGAAAGCTCCCGCCAGAAGGCAGTGAAGAATATTGTTTGCACTTCTTCCGCAAGTGAAGAATGTTGTTTGCAAGACCCAAAACTGGAAGCATGCTTGAGATATTATCTTTGAAGAAGATGTGGGCTTTGAAGAAGATATTCTAACATACAAAACCCAAGATCTAATACTCAAACCCCTTTCCATCTTGAGCTATCAGATTAGATTTAGCTGCTAAGCATCCAACGACTTCTCCACATGGTACATCAACATATGAAGCATCCTCCCAACACCGAAACAACCTCTATTTCATCCCCTACTAGAACAAAACCAAACCATCTCCATTTATTCTCTTCATCCTCTACAACACCACTTGCAGCCTTCTCCATCAGATTCATCCTACTGACCATCTCTGCTCACAGCCGCCTCCATAAACACAATCAAACTCTTACTCTTTATCTCTCTTTATCTTATCTTCTCCCTTATCAGAAATAGTAACCCTAGAATCTAGGATTGAGAGAGATAAGATTAGGGTTAGCTGGAAACTAAGCTTGCAGAGATAAATTGAAGATAAAAATTTTCAGAAAACGCGTCCTGGGTAAGTGGGTCACTGTTAGTTGTCGAATTGAAGGTGAATTGAGAGAATTTTTGTGTATAAATAGGGCTTGTTGTGATGTGTTGTAACCATCCAAGATTAGTTGGATCATTTAGTTTTAATATAATTGTGTTTTCATCTTGTTCATCATGTTCTAAATACTCTTGCTAGGGTTTAGATGAAACCCTTAATTTGATGCTAGGTTATTCATGTTTTAATCATTATTCTTGTTGAGCTTAAACTGAATTAGGAATGGTTTAATCATTGTGTTGCAGTATATTGCTTTCACCTCTTGTTTGCTATGCAGCATAGGTAGATAGAATAACTCTATATTGTGCTTCAACTCATGCTTAAGAGACTAAACTAATCTGTGATGAGTTGTGTTGTAAGAAGACAACTTATGCTAGGGATTAGTTACCTTAGTTGATATTAGGCCTTCCACTTGAGACTACCCTGGATAAACATCATACTTGCATCTTGACCGGTGTCCATTACAAGGGAAAAGAATAATGTTGAAACTGAACTGGCTTAACAAGGGTTAGGAGGTGGATTCAACCACCCTAGTACCTCTCATATACTTGTTTACAATCTGCTCTTGCGTCTTACTTTACATTCTTTTTTAATATTCAATCACTTTGTGTTATTACTTTGTTTGAAATCAGTATAAGTAAACCCTGTAATCAACTCTACATCCACCTTATCCCTGAGGATCGACTCGTACTTACCCTGTTTACAGACCCGACGATGTATACTTGCAGTTAGTACAATTGTAGGTACTGTTTAGAGACCTACCAAATGCCCAAGTGTCAATCAAGTTCTATCCAACAAACAAGGTCGGATGTATCAACTGATTGAACTACGCACAACCTGTGATATTTCGATTACATAAACAAATACAATGCGCAAAAGAAATAACACATACACCAGAAGTTTTGTTAACTAGGAAACCGCAAATGCAGAAAAACTTCGGGACTTAGTCCCGATTTGAACACCACACTGTATTAAGCCGCTACATACACTATCCTACTACAAGTTAACTTCGGATTGGATGTAGTTGATCCCTAACCAAGTCACACATCGATTAAGGTACAATCGCGTTCCTTACGCCTCTCGAAACACACCGGATTCTGCGCACTTGATTCCATTAGCTGATCTCACCCACAACTAAGAGTTGCTACGACCCAAAGTCGAAGACTTATAAACAAATCTGTCTCCCACAAATATGTCTATTCTTTATTCGGTTTTTGTTCTGTCTTTTGATAAATCAAGGTAAAAATGGACCAATTTATAATTCAGTCTTATACTCCCGAAAAGCATCCTAGAAATATCAATTACCTCGCAATTACCCAACTGATTAACAAAAAAATTTATTACAGAATCACAAGAGTCTGAGATGAAGAACTATTGTAATTACTTTTTATATCTTACCTATCGGAGATAAATCTCGAGTAAATCTTGGAGAAGATAAAACTCAATACGATAGAACCAGTAAGATCAAAATACACAACTACAAAGAAAATAGTTGGATCTGGATTCACGAATCCCAATGAACTCTTCAAGTCGCTAACCTATAATGGTTTTAAGAAAAACCCAGGTTAAAGGAGAATCGACTCTAGTATGCATTTAGGAACACAAAGAAGTGTAGAGATTAGGTTTTCCAATTGCTAGAGTTCTCCCTTATATAGTCTTTCAAATCAGGGTTGCTTTGAATAAAAGCTAAGATAGCTTAGTAACAAAGCATTTAATATTCACCGTTAGATGAAAACCTGATATAAGTTTCAAGCTAAGTCTGCTTAAAAATAAAGCAATCAATCTCCAATGTTATATGGTCTTATCTATCTTGTTACACACAAATGAAATATACCTTCATTTAAATATGTGTTATCATAACTAAACGTGTATATTAAGTTGGCTCAATAATAGTTAACCAAAGTTAGCCATATGAACATTTTTGTCTTAGCCGTATTCATCTAACACTTCTAGTTCAAATATGAAGATAATCAATCACGAAAGATAATCAAATGAATTTAAGTGTATTTCAAATAGAGTTGTTCAAAAAAGAGTTCCGGACCTTCTCAGGTAAATCCATTCGCATATTAATTACGCAAACAAGAGTTTCGGACCTGAATCATCAAAATACAGTTCGCATACTAGGTATGCATACCTTGTTGTATCCAGACATGGGTAATTATTCTAAACTCTCATTTCAACCATTCAAACATTCTTGGAATACAACAATGGTTGTCTCAAACCATTAGTTTCAAGTAATTTTCAAGTGATCGAATGATCAATACGAAACTTCCCAAGTTAACCAAATGACTGTCTCACACAAATCATATAAGATGTTCAAGGTAATTTTCACATGATCATCTTTTGACTTATATTTAGTTTCCAAAAATAAATTGTTTCCAACTAAACTCGTCAAGAATATGATGAACATAGCTAAAGCAAAAATCTTCCAACACATATTTCGAGAAAAAGATAAGCGAGATAAACTCGCTCGAAATATCAAATGTGTATAATGTAAAAGTCTATATAGCTATACACGACTTAGTCTCATTAGAAGATAAAATAGAATAGACTTCTAAGTGATAGATAAGTTTTAGTCTCCACATACCTTTTATTGATGAAGTTCCTCCAAGCTCCTCAGTATATCTTCGTCTTCAATTGGTGAACGCTGTGAACTCTAAAGCTCAACTACACATTTTATCCTAATCCGAGACATAGTTATAAGTAGCCTAGAAATCAAGTATATGGTTTTGATCAACTAAACTTGACAAACAAGCTTGAGATAGCAACGCTTGCGAGTTCGATAGAGCAGTGCTCTAACAATTTTTGCACCAATTATCAAACCAGAATCGCACATATTTCCCATTCTTTACCTGCAAATCACATCCTCCCTGAATCAAAGAACTAGATATCATAATATTTTTACAAAATCCTCTTCCCTGCGGCAAAGCACAATCCATCAGAAAAAAATTAGCTCCCTACTTCCTTTGAAATTTTCTTGTACGATCCTTCTCCACAGAGCATATTTCTCTATAGTATATCTCCATATCCATTTCGATAACAAAACCTTGTTGATAAGTTTCAGATTCTTCACTCCTAAACCACCTTTACAATTTGAAGTGAAAATAGTCTTCCACGAAACCTAACACATCTTTTTCTTATCTTCAGATGAATCCCACATAAAATTCCCGATAATCCTAGTTAACTTCATCTCCACATCTACAAGCAAATGAATTAAAGACAAAAAAATATATTAGTAAGCTTGCGAGACAACTTTTAATGAGAGTTAGTCTTCCGTCCTTATTCAAAAACTTCATCTTCCACAAAGCTAGTTTACTTTCCATTCTCTAAATAACGAACTCCCAAATTGAAATGTTTCTTGAAGTAACTCCCAAAGGCAACCCAAGATATTTAATTGGCGTAGATTCCACCTTGCATCCAAGCTCCATCACTAACTCCCTAATTGAGTCATCTGCTCCTACACTTATAATTGAACTTTTGTCGAAATTCTGCTTCATCCCGGTTAGTATCTCAAATGTCGACAAGATCAGCAATAACCTTCTCAATTCAACAACGTCTGGATTTATGAAAATAAGAGTATCATATGCAAATTGCAAATGAGACACTTCAATACCGTATTCAACGACCTTAAAACCGTGTATCAGCCCTCATTGAACTGCGTCCTCCAAAAGTTTAGATAACACCTCCACCACCAATAAGAAAACAAAGGGAGACAAAGAGTCCCCTTGTCTCAAACCTTTGGTTGGCCTAAACTTTTCAGTTGAACTGCAGTAACCAAAACAGAGATATTAGCAGAACTAAAACACCAATATATCCAACAATCCCATTTTTCGCCAAAACCATGTTTCTTTAAGATGCACAAAAGAGCCTTCCATTTGATATTATCAAACACCTTCTCCATATCAATCTTACATAAAACTCCTAGAATCTTCGATTTCAATCTACTGTCAATGCATTCTCCAGCAACTAAAACACCATCCAAAATTGGTTTAGTTTTTATAAAAGCTCCGTGAAAATATGACACTATAAAAAGGCACAACCACTTAATCTATTCACTAGAACTTTAAATAAAACTTTATAGGCGCTACCTAATAAACTAAATGTCCTAAAACCCCTCGGAAAGTAGGAGTCTTCTTTCTTAGGGATCATAGAAATAAAAGATTTATGTTTCGAGTCCCTATCCCCATATGTATGAAATTGCACCATCATCTTCATAAAATCTTCCTTGATAATAAACCGACATTTCTTGTAAAACTCCATAGAAAATCCGTCCGGTCTCGGACACTTGTTGGCACCAAAATGCATAATCACATCTATCACCTCCTCCTTACTGAAATCTCTCTACATCCATAACCTCATCTCGTCATCAACAGCTGGAAAATGCAGATTATTCGTAGAAAACGAAAATAAAATGACGAGGGTACTCAAGTACAACACAATATTTTCGTATACAAGTAATAAGATTTTTTTACAATTAAATAACTTTTAATACGAAAAAAGTAAAAGCACACAAACACGAAAATTTTGTTAACGAGGAAACATCAAATGCAGAAAAACCCCGGGGACCTAGTCCAGTTTGAATACTCTCAGAATTAAGGCGTTATACAAATAAAAAAATCCAACTTCATATAGTTGAGACCAAGTAATCTACCCCTAGTTACTTAGTTCCCTCGGTATCCCTGTGCCTACAACCGTCTGGACAATGCACGTGAATCCCAAGATAGAAATCACTATCTTGAGTTTGTTTACCGATGTAAAGTCTTAAGCACTCAACTTCTTTTGATCGTATTCCAAACAGTGATGGAACAAAGCTTTTTGGTAACCACTCTATTAATCTTTAAGAATAAAGATATGTTGAGTTTTGACAAAGGCTCTTCCGCTTAACAAGTAAACTCCTTTATCGGGTAAGATCAATCAAGATCTGAAATAATCAGATCCAGATCCACAAGCTCTCAGATTCGAATATTGAAAAAGACCACCAAATGATAGTTGCCGATCTATACGACTACTTGATCAAATCCACCAAAGATAAATAAGATCTTAATCGCATCCCAGCCGATCAAGATGTGTGCCCAAAGTAATATCACAATATGCGAAACCAATCAGAAAAATCTTCTTGTCTTCAAATCTATAATTGTACCCGCACACAAGACTTGATTCCTCTTATGATCGATCACGCACAGAACGAAGTCTGTTAACAATGGATGATCACAAGTTGTCTTCATATCTAAAAACAGTTCTGAAGATCTCGTCGATACTTTGATCTAGTTTGACTGAACTTATATCGCAAGAGAAGGTTCTCAAGAATAATCAAACTAGGTGCAATCAAAGTTTCAATAACCATTATTCAATCAAATTAATAATCAAAAACTCAAATAACAATGCAATTATCTAGTTTCCCACCAACGGTACTTTATAGAGCTTCTTGATCCCACATAAGTCTTTAAATGAGCGGACGTAAGAGATTTCGCCTAATTAGGGTATTTTACTCTTCGGTATAGTATTACAAGTAATACTGTTAGTCGGCTCCACCAGAAACAACAAAAAGATGAAGTTTGCCTGGCTAAGGATAGTTTGAAAGAATAACAAACTTCACTATTTATAGACCAAGGTTGTTTGGATAATAAGGACATTCCAAAACCAAAAAGATTCACAAGATATGCAATGAAGTACCTAATTTCGGTTTTCATATTTCCAACTAATATTGAACTTGTAATTCTGAAATCTCTCTTTAGAAAATATCTAATATTAGTTTAGCACTTAACTAATATAGTTTTCCTAGAGATATATTTTGAGTGCTGGAAAATCCAAAACATAAAATTTGAAAATCTTATTTAAAAGATTCTCCAATATTTCGATTTGGAATCACCTTGTGTATCAAGGAATATCTTTGAACAATCAATAGTAAGAATTATGTAAATGTTCAAATTATGTCGACATCTTGAACTTTCCTATCTAGCAAACCCTAATTCCAAACTCACACAAAACCCCAAAGTAATATGTGAATATTGAAAAAAAAATTTGCCCTTAGGATCGGTTCTACCATGACTCCCAAAATAATTTAGGATCGATTTTACCAAGTCTCCAATATAAGTAGGGCTCGGTTCTACCTTGACTCCCAACAATGGCGAGGATAGGCTCTACCATGATTCCAAATATAGGTAGGGACCGACCTACCATGATTCCCAACAAAATATAGGTTCGGTTATACCAAGTATCCCAAGATAAGTGGGGATCGGTACTACCTTGATTATCAACTCAAGTTAAGATCGAACCTACCTGAATTCCCTCCTTAGGTTCGAATTGGTCATCCAATAGATCGTCATAGAAAATCGTACCAAAACACAAATTGATTTCCTTTCGAATACAATAGAAACTCTATAAATTAATGATGTTGGGACCACTTGAATATATTAATTAAGCGTGATCTTAAATAACCGATAAATTAATAATTATTAATTTATATAATAATTAATATCTTATTAACATATAGATAAATTTAACTTCGATCAACAAATAACAGAAGTTTAGACAGTTCGGATGAACAGTTAGACGGTGATATCACTCAAGACTTGCAAAATTTGATCGAAAAGTTGGGTTGTCGCAATTTAGTGAATGCCAAGATATCCTAAATATCTGGAAGAATATGAAGTTACGAAATTGTTGACTGATGAATAAATAATGGAGAGCGTTATGGGAACTGATAAAGATGACAAAGAAGATGATGAAAGATCTACAACAGATCCCCCTTCATGAAACGAGGTTGTTACAACGGCAATCACATTAAATATTTTTTCGCAGGGTTATTAAAAACAACACTATAAATTCTTATGATGATAAGAAAAATTAGAGATGATATTCTGTTAGAGCATTGCTCGGTCAGCCTCGCATGCGTTGCTATCTCAAGCATGTTTGTCAATGTTAGTGATCAAAACTATAAGTCTTGATTTCTAGTCTACTATATCTAAGTCTCGGACTAGTATAGAAAGTGTAGTTGAGCTCAAGGAATTCATGGAGATTCATCATACAAGAATAAGAACTACTCAAGGAACCAGTGTAACTTCTCGACAAAAAGGTATGTGAAGACTTGAACTTATCTGTCACTCAAAAGTCTATCTACTCTATCTCCTACTTCTTGAGTCGCATGCTATATATAGACTTAGATTATACACATTTGGTATTTCGAGCCAAGAATACCTCGCCTATCTATATCTCGAAATATGTGTTTGTAAGCATTTCGCTTCGATCATGTTTTACTTTACCTAGTAATGAAAGTCATGATATGTTTCAATCACTTTGAAAATTGCTTTGACGAGAAATGGTGTAACAACTGTATAACGTCCTATAAGAATGTTTCAATGGTTAGAATGAGAGTATAGATTACATAACCAATGATGGACATAAGTATTATTGTGGAAACACATATGTGCATAAGTCCTATCCCTTGAACCAAAGTTTGCGAACTTTGTTGATAAAGAGAAACCGGAAGAATGGCTTGTTTCCAAGTCCGCGAACTCAATCCGCGATCTGCCGAACTTCTCATCCCGAGAAATTCTACTGGAGTTGACAAACTTGTTGTGTGAGTACCAGTCCGCGAGCCCAGTCCACGAACCGGCGGAAAGTCTTTGCCGAAATTTTCTGCTGGAGTTTGTAAACTCTGCCCGGTTGCTTAAGTCCGCGAACCTAGTGTGCGAACTTAAGAAGGTTATATATCTGAAGATGATTTCTGAACTTAAACTTATAAAGACTAAGGAATGCAATTTGCAAACCGTGGCTATAAAGTTCATGAACCGATTCGAGTGAATCAAATCATGTTTGCTTCAATTGTGTCTTGTGTACTACATAAGATTTCCTTGGAATTGAACAACTCTCTAACTAGTTCAATTGAGTCATTTAAACTAGTTATGGTGGAGAAGAATATGGTTGGTACGAAATGCTCACATGGCTAGCCTTTTGGTTAACTATTGTTAAACCAACAATATACACGTTTGGGTACGGTCAACAAACCTAGAAGCGTGCATTTCATTTGTGTATAACAAGCTAAGTTTTGGATCTAATGGTTGAGAAATATTAGCTTGAATTTAAATCAGGTTTTCATCTAATGGTGGATATTGTTTGCTTTGTGACCAAGGCGAAACCCTGATTTGAAAGACTATATAAAGGAGACATCTAGTATTATGCAAAATTAATCACCACATTTCACGTGCGATACTAGTTTGCGTGCTAAAGTCGTTTCTCCTTTAACTTTTGGTTTTCTTCTTCTAAAACCAGGTTAACGACTTAAAGTCTTCATTGGAATTGTGAAGCCAGACCGATACTACTTTCATCGTAGTTGTGTGATATGATCTTGCATCTTCTATCGTACGAGTAAAATCATATTGATTGGCTTGAGATTAATATCTCCGATAGGAAAGATATAAAAAGTAGTCACAAACATCTTCGTCTCATTGTTTGTGATTCCGCAACATCTGTTTCACTACCATACGATTAAGATAGTTGCGAGGTGATTGATTTATCTAGGCTCTTCTTCAGGAATATAAGACCGGATTATCAATCGGTTCCTGTTCACCGTGATTATTATCAAAAGACGGAACAAAAAATTTAGGTTTTTTCTGTAGGAGACAGATTGATCCTTTGATAGACTTGTCTGTGTGAGACAGATTTGTTTACTATCAAAGCCTGCGATTTTGGGTCGCAGCAACTCTTAGTTGTGGGTGATATTATCTAAGGGAATCAAGTGCGCAGTATCCTACTGGGATCAGAGGCGTAGGGAGTACAACTGTACCTTGGATCAATGGGGACTGATTGGGGTTCAAATGCAGTCTAGTCCGAAGTTAGATTGGAGTAGGCTAGTGTCTGTAACGGCTTAATACAGTGTGCGTTCCATCTGGACTAGGTCCCGAGGTTTTTCTGCATTTGCGGTTTCCTCGTTAACAAAATTTCTGGTGTCTGTGTTATTTCAGTTTCCGCATTATATTGTTTTATCTTTATAATTGAAATAATACAGGTTGTGCGTTAGATCATCAATTAGAGTAATCCAACCTTTGGTTGTTGATTGTCATTGATTGATCCTTGGATATTTTTCTTTGGTACCATCCAAGTTATTCCTTGTATTTGATTAGTACTCGCAGTTTCTGTTTGAGGAAATCAAATCAAGAGAAAGAGATATAAACTCGTTGATGTACTTTTAATTGATTGAGTCTTGTTGATTCTCTTAAAAGTATATTCGAATTTGTCCATACAGATTGCTAAGTGAAATATTGGGTGGTGTTGTTAGACCCTCGCCTTTTCAATTGGTATCATAGCAGGCAAACACATTCAATACCTTACAAGTCTGTGTTTGTAGCGATCTGACTCTATGGACAGAAGTGTTATCTCTATTAACGTACCACCAGTCTTCTATGGCTCTAATTACTTATGGTGGAAAATTTCTATGCGATCTTTTCTTCAAGCGCGTGATTTTCAATCATGGGTATATGTTGTTAATGGCTATGATTTTCCCGTTGTGGAAGTTGGAGATGTAAACGTTCCCAAGAATATTGGTGAATATAATCCTGCCGAGATGCTTGCCGCAAAACTGTGTCAAACTGCACTAGGTCTAAAGATGCTTGGGATGTCTTAGAAACCGATATTTAAAGGTAACTCCAGTGAAAAGGAAGCTAGGATTCAAAACCTTAATTCCTATTGGGAGAACCTTCGTATGGCAGTTGAAGATAAATTTCATGAGTTTAATCACAAAGTGTATGAAATTGTTAATGCATTTTTTGCATTGGGTAAGACTACTCCTGAAAAGCACATTATGATGAAAATTCTCAGATCGCTGCCATCTAGATACGAGTCTAAGAAGCATGCCATCGTTGAGGGAAATAACCTTGATAATCTTTCCAGAAATACATTGGTTGGAAATCTAACGAACTTTGATCATGAGCATACATCCAAAATCGGAAAGGATGTTGCTTTTAAAGCACAGAAGAACACTAAGTTACTTCATAAAAGTAAAAGTGTTTATGTCTCTGAGGATGATCAGTCTGAGGGTGATTTTTTGGATGAAGATCTTCACAAATCAGTCTCCTTGATCACAAGACAGTTTAGGGATCTTCTATTGAAGAGAAGTAAACGGTTTTCAAGAGACAAACCTAGGTCGTCATATAAACCTCACAATCGCGTTCCTCCTAAAAACAGGGATGCTAACGAGGCTGATTACGAGGATATGCCACATTGTTTTAAGTGTAAAGGTTTTGGTCATTTTGCAAACGAGTTCCCAAATCGTAAAAAAATACAGTGGGAGCAAAGGTCTTGCTGTAACACTTGATGAGATGTCTGAGATCTATGATTCTGGTGAAGATAGGAAATCAAGTGTTGGCCTTCTATGTGAAAATATTGATTTTGATATTTGTAGCAATACATATATCAACCTTGATGATTTCGGTGAAGAAGATAACCCAATCAAGCTGGAAGAATTAATTGACCCATCCCTTGGAAACTCTGGATGTAATGTTTCAGGATCTACTATGTGTCTGGCTGCTTTCACACCACAGATGCCTGAATACTATCCAAGTTTGACGTGCTCGTTTTGTTCTCAGAAGGGTCATGAACTATCAAGATGTTACAAGTACAAACATCAAGTGAGGCACGCCAACAAACTTCAACGAAGATCAAATCGATTGGCAAGGAAGCTTAAACTTGCTCAGAAGACTGCTGAGGTATGTAGGATTTTATCTTCGTCTAAGAAGTTGGTTTCCAAAGACAAAATAAGACCATTAGAGAAGAAAGTATGGTCAAATCGCTTTGATAGACAGAAGTCTAATGATTCCTCTCAAGAGAAAAATGGTGGACAAATTGTTGTTCACCACAGCACAAACTAATTGTGTTGTTTGGTAAATCTTGTCTCATGTGCCTGATCAAAAAGAGATAAGATTGTGTACCGCTCAGGCTTTAGGAAAAGTTTTTTTTTCTTAGGATTGTTTTTCCTGTCTATCAAATAAAATAAAGAGTTATTATCAACAATTCCACTTTTATAGGGTTTAGAATTGGGCGTCCACGAACCTGTTTAAAGGTTGCGAACCCTACATTCCTTTTTCCTCTTTGATATCTTTTATATCTTAAGACTTCTTGATGAGATTGTGAATTCCTTCACAAAAACCAGTTGTTTATAACTGTTCTCTAAGCATCATGTATTTGGATGGAAAAGATGTCAATATGATTGTTAAGCCATCAATCAAGGAAAAAGAGAAATCTCCAGTAACTCTTTCATTGAAAAGAAAGAGGAGGAATACAAGAAAGCCAAGAGCTGTCCCTTCTAACTCTCAGAAGTTTTCCGCTGTTCTTGATGAGTTGAAGGAAGTAAGAAAGGATATTAGTGAAATAAAGGCTTGCGTTTTAAGATCTTTGGAAATTCAAAAGGCCCTGGTTTGACATCATCAGCCAAGACGGTTTATTGGTATTGACTCCTTCCTCCACGAACCTTATATTCCGATGGTTGTTGACGACAAGGAGTTCTGGAATGATAAGGAATTTCTCAAAGATATTGTTGCCTAGTATGTCTTATTTTTGGTTTAGTTGGAAGAATAACTGGTGCTTGAATAGCAATGATTGTAACCACACATAGCCATTGTTTTTACCCTTCTTGTTATTTTTTAGGTTTACTGGTTTAAATTTTAAAAATATTTGGAGGATGATGGTTTGCAGTATTTAATCTTTATGATTTGTTATATTGCAATTTGTTATGGGATATTAGTGTTTACGTCCGTGAACTATGCTGTCCCATATTTTGTCAAAAGTAAAGTCGTTCATGATCGGTATTCATGTATTGATTTAAGGATGAATATACTTTTGACATATACAAAAGTTAAGCCTATATTGTCAATTCTTTGATGGAAGATAGGTTAAAATATTTTGTGTTCAAGGATTATGTCTATTAAATATCGTTATGCAAATAGTGATGGAAGATAGAATGAATCCTTGTGTATTCCACAATATTAATCTTCACTGATCAATATTTTATGTAATACTGCGAGGCTCCGTAATGTGTCTTATGTTGAGCATATACAACCAAGTTGATTAATTTTTTATTAGCCTTGTTGGTTGTTCCGTAAGGTACTTTATGTTGAGCATTCTTGAACTAAATTAATCATCTTGTTTGGTTATTCAGTTATTGCTCCATAAGTCTTTTTATATCGAGCAAAAAAAATGACAATTAAATTGATTACTTTTGTAATTAGTTTGGTTGTGTATTCCAATTAAATTAATTATGGCTTCTCTTCTCATTAATCTAGTTGAGTATTTTCATAATCCGTAAGATTCCTCTTATGTTGAGTATATGAACGACTATCCTATTCATTTTCTAATGGTTATGTTAGTCGTATGCTCCGTAAGTTCTCTTATGTCGAGCATAATCAATTAAGTTGATCACTTTTGTGTTTAATTTGATTGCGCATTCCGATTAAATTAATCATAGGTTTACTTGTGATTAATTTGATTGAATTTTTGGATATAGAAAATCATTCTCATGGTTTTTGGTGTCCAATAAAAATCCTTCTTTTCTTTTGAAATTAAGGTCGCTCTTGTTGTTCCCTTGGGAATGACAACAATGGGGGAGAGTTCTTTTGTACTTGTTCTTAATGGTCATATCTTGAGGGGTGTGTGGCTGTGGAATTTTAAAGGGGTTATCTTGTATCTTTAAACTCCTTGATGAATGCTATTAGCTTCGGCTATATGATTGCATCTAAATTAGATGGTATGTATTTTCTTTTAGTCATGAAATGTCTCTTACTAAAATTTCATTACGATCTCGTTCTTGTACCTTTGCCAATTTTATTGACAAAAAGGGGGAGAATTAATATGTAGTTCACACTACAAATACATATGGTTTTCGGATCATCGTGTAAGGGGATGTGGCTTCCATGTGAGATGGAGTATTGACTAAGGGGGAGTGATACATATCACCATAGAATTATTTGTTGAAGTTGTGATACAATTGGACTTTGACACTGTGTAATAATACTATGACATTGTATAACAATGATCGAGACCGATATTTCTCATTGTTATAGCTACGGATCTTCAACAACAGTGATGTTAAACTTACAACCTTTGGGATCATAGGAGTACTTGGAACTGACGAAGATTTCGAGGAATTTTGAAGATTACACATGTGGGATACGAGCTACTAAAGTTTCTTTATCTTTTTTATATTCCCTATGATTGATAGTTTTGTCACTAAAATTGACAAAGGGGGAGATTGTTAGAGAATTGCTCGGTCGAACTCGCATGCGTTGATATCTCAAGCATTTTTGTCAATGTTAGTGATCAAAACTATAAGTCTTGATTTCTAGTTTACTATAGCTAAGACTCGGACTAGGATAGAAAGTGTAGTTGAGCTCAAGGAATTCATGGAGATTCATCATACAAGAAGAAGAACTACTTAAGGAACCGGTGGAACTTCTCGACAAAATGGTATGTGAATACTTGAACTTATCTTTCACTCAAAAGTCTATTTACTCTATCTCCTACTTCTTGAGACAAAAAGTCATATGCTATATGTTGACTTAGATTATACACATTTGGTATTTCGAGGCGAGTATACCTCGCCTATCTATATATCGAAATATGTGTTGGTAAGCGTTTCACTTCGACCGTGTTTATCTTTATCTAGTGACGAAAGTCATGATATGTTTCAATCACTTTAAAAATTGTTTTGACGAGAAATGGTGTAACAACTGTATAACGTCCTCTAAGAATGTTCAATGGTTGGAATGAGAGTTTAGATTACGTAACCAATGATGGACATAAGTATTTTTGTGGAAACACATATGTGCATGAGTCCTATCCCTTGAACCAAAGTTTGCGAACTTTGTTGATCAAGAGAAACCGGAAAAATGGATCGTTTCCAAGTCCGTGAACTGCCGAACTTCTTATCCCGAGAAATTATGATGGAGTTGAAAAACTTGTTGCATGAGTACCAGTCCGCGAACCCATTTCGCGAACCGACGGAAAGTCTTTGTCGAGATTTTCTGTTCGAGTTTGTAAACTCTGCCCGGTTGCTTAAGTCCGCAAACCTAGTGTGCGAACTTAAGAAGGTTATATATCTGAAGATGATTTCTGAACTTAAACTTATAAAGACTAAGAAATGCATTTTGCAAACCGTGGCTATAAAGTTCATGAACCGATTCGAGTGAATCAAATCATCTTTGCTTCAACTGTGTCTTGTGTAGTACATAAGATTTCCTTGCAATTGAACAACTCTCTAACTAGTTCAATTGAGTCATTTGAACTAGTTATGGTGGAGAAGAATATGGTTGGTATGAAATGCTCATATGGCTAACCTCTTGGTTAACTGTTGTTGAACCAACAATGTACACGTCTGGGTACGGTTAACAAAACTAGAAGCGTGCACTGTCAAGTGTGTATAACAAGCTAAGTTTTCGATCCAACGGTTGGGAAATATTAGCTTGAATCTAAAACAGGTTTTAATCTAACGGTGGATATTGTTTACTTTGTGACCAAGGTGAAACCCTGATTTGAAAGACTATATAAAGGTGACATCTAGTATTGTGCAAAACTAATCCCCACACTTCACGTGTGATACTAGTTTGTGTGCTATAGTCGTTTCTCCTTTAACCTTTAGTTTTCTTATTCTAAAACCAGGTTAACGACTTAAAGACTTCATTGGGATTGTGAAGCCATACCGATACTACTTTTATCGTAGTTGTGTAATCTGATCTTGCATCTTCTATCGTACGAGTACAATTAGATTGATTGGATTGAGATTTATCTCCGATAAGCAAGATATATAAAGTAGTCACAAACATCTTCATCTCGTTGTTTGTGATTCCGCAATATCTTGTTTCGCTACCATACAATTAAGATTGTTGTGAGGTGATTGATTTATCTAGGCTGTTCTTCGGGAATATAAGGCCGGATTATCAATTGGTTCCTGTTCACCTTGATTATTATCAAAAGATGGAACAAAAAATTTAAGGTTTTTCTGTGGGAGACAGATTGATCCTTTGATAGACTTGTCTGTGTGAGACAGATTTTTTTATTGTCAAAGCCTGCGATTTTGGGTCGTAGCAACTCTTAGTTATGGGTGAGATCAGCTAAGGGAATCAAGTGGGCAGTATCCTGCTGGGATCAGAGGCGTATGGAGTACAACTGTACCTTGGATTAGTGGGAGACTGATTGGGGTTCAACTACAGTCCAGTCCGAAGTTAGCTTGGAGTAGGCTAGTGTCTGTAGCGGCTTAATACAATGTGTGTTCAATCTGGACTAGGTCCCGGGGGTTTTCTGCATTTGTGGTTCCCTCGTTAACAAAATTTCTGGTGTCTGTGTTATTTCAGTTTCCGCATTATATTGTTTTATCTTTATAATTGAAATAATACAGGTTGTGCGTTAGATCATCAATTAGAGTAATCCAACCTTTGGTTGTTGATTGTCATTGATTGATCCTTGAATATTGGTCTTTGGTACCATCCAAGTTATTCCTTGTATTTGATTAGTACTCGCAGTTTCTGTTTGAGGAAATCAAATCAAGAGAGAGAGATATAAACTCGTTGATGTAATTTTAATTGATTGAGTCTTGTTGATTCTCTTAAAAGTATATCCGAGTTTGTCCATACAGATTTCTAAGCGAAATATTAGGTGGTGTTGTTAGACCCCCGCTTTTTCATATTCAATGTGATATTGAATATCATCGCAATTTGGGTAATCGCAATTTAGTGAATGACAAGATGTCCTAAATATCTGGAAGAATATGAAGTTACGTAATTGTTGACCGATGAAGAAGTAATTGAGAGCGTTATGGGAACTGATAAATATGACAAAGAAGATGATGAAAGATCTACAACAGATCCCCCTTCATGAAACGAGGTTGTTACAGCGGCAATCACATTAAATATTTTTTCGCTAGGCTACAAAAAACAACACCATAAATTGTTATGATGATAAGAAAAATTAGAGATGATATTCAATATGATATTGACTTTAAAAAAAACAGAAGACAATTGATACATTTTTCGAGAAATCTTCATAAAACGTTAATGTATTGTATATATATATAGTGAATTATTAATTTATATTTCACATGGGGTCTATATAGGTGATCAAAAATGTATTAATTTATAATTTAGCGAATTATTAATTTGGCACATTGTCCCCGACTCGGGACCGGCTAAAAATATTATTTATGAGAGTTTATTAGATAATCGAGTATTAATGAATGGAGTTTATACTGTACGAAACAAGTTCGTATATCTACTTCCTTAAACCAATATAATAAAATATAGTTTCCTAGGATGAAATCACACCTATATCTAATATACAATCAATTAACAAATTACATAGATTAGTCGATGTCGTATTTACGAAGTTCAAAAGATAAACGTTATACTTCGTAATTCATATGCTTCCTTGACGCTTTGATCATACTAATATGACCAAGTCTAATAATAGAATATCATATATAACCTCGCATGTTATGTTTTTAATCTTAAGCGACTTGAAAGAAATGATAGGAATGGAAAAAAGTCAAGTCAATATTACTAAACTCAAGTGGAAAGATGATGTCTTCGTTGTAGCCGTTACGTCTTCGCGTTCTTCAGGTCTTCGGAGTAATACCTGTATGTCTTAATATTCCTAGACTTTCTAGTCTAACCTAAACGAAGTTGTACCTAGTAATCTTAATCAAGCGACTCTACTTGAGTTTTGATACCAAAATATGAAAACCAACCTTGACATACCAACGCATGGTGGGTTCAACCGAGCAATGCTCTAAAAATCTCCCACTTTGTAAATTTTAATGACAAAACTCTAATACATATGGAGATAAACGAATTAAAAATAACTCATTCTTCATACGCTTGATTCCAAGTTTCTACACCACAATATCCTGCACATATTCAAAAAGATATGTTGTTGTTGACATTTGAATAACAAAAGCTTTACACCCCTAAAGGAAAGATAGGTATATATTCAATCCGAACATATTTGTTATTCTTCTTTTGTAGTATCAAATACTACACAACATGATGATATGTTTCTCCTCCCTAGTCTATGCTGAAAACACGGGGGTACCAAAATACACCACCAACTTTTTCTTAGGGAATTTGTATGGACTAAACTCAAATACAATTCTGAGAGTTACAACTTAATGAATCTCAATCAGGAATTATATGAAGAGATTATATATCTTTCTCTCACAATCAGAATTAAACAGAGACAAGTCTATAAACCTGATTATTCCATGAGAGTACTTGGATGATTCCAAAGATTAATATCCAAGATCAATCAAGTCGTATCCAACAATTGTGATGGACTTATCTACTTGAATTTATTTTAACGTACAACATGTGATATTTCAAATATAAAGATAAACAATATAATGCTAAAAACAAATAACGCAAACACCAGAAATTCGGTTAAGAAAAAATGTGTCAATTTATTGGCTTATGATTTGGTATCTTCTTTGTTGTTGGGTATCAAGTGTTTTTGCTTAACTAAATTCGGTGCAATTGCGGTGCTGTAATTTTTATATTTTTTTTTCAATTGCTTCCGGTTGAGAAAAATAATGACAAGTCAATTTATTTTGGTTTGTATCTATTGTTTTTGGCTTAACAAAATTACGGGGTCATTTGTTTAGTCCATTTGATTCTGGATAAGAAAAACTAAGTTAGTTTTGTTCTTAGTTAGACTTATTAATTGGAGGATTCGGTTATTCAAGTCTAATCGAATGCTTTAACAAGAAAAAACTAGTTAACTAACCTAGTGTTTGTATTGTCTAAAGGGAATGTTATTCTCTTGAATGATTAGAGCATGATAAGAGAAATGGAGTTAATTCTGATCTTTATTTTGGTCTTGTCGGAATAAGCGATTGTACATACACAATCGGATCAACAATAAAATTAAGTATCTTAGTCGATTTGTTGGACTACAGGGAAAATTCTTCGTGCAATTGTTTCCTTGATAATATATTTAAACTAAATTACTTTTATAATTTCGGTTATCTAAAATGGTATGTGGAATCTTCGTACTTAACTCTTATAGGTTGTACAAGTCTTATAGATTTGTAAGATCCTTTAGGTTTGTCCTTTTTTTGCTCGAACATTTGTCATTTTTGTGACAAAAAGAGGGAGAAATATATGGAGTAAACAAGTGATTTTTAATCACTAGGAAAGGACAATTGTGCTTAAACGTTATATCTAACGAAAGAGTAAAACATAGACTAAGGGGAGAAACATATGATCATGTTGTATAGTATTCCTGACTACAAAAGGGGAATAACAAAGATGTTCGGATTGAATATTTATCTAGCTTGCCTTTATGGGGAGTAAAAGCTTTTGTTATTCAAATGTCAATAGCGGCATTTATTTATTGAATATATGCAAGATATTGTGCTGTTGAAACTTGGAATCAAGCATATGAAGAATGCGTTATTTTGTAATTCGTTTAGCTCCATATGTAATAAGATTTTTTCACTAAAATTGACAAAGGGGAGATTGTTAGAGCATAGCTCGGTTGAACCCATCAAACGTTGGTATGTCAAGTTTGGTTGTCATATTTAATATCAAAGCTCATCTCGAGTCGCTTGATTAAATACTAGAGTCAACTTCGTTTAGGTTAGACTAGAAAGTATAGGAATGTTGAGACATACAAGTATTACTCCGAAGACCTGAATAATGAGAAGAAGTAACGACTACAACGACAACATCATCCTTCCACTTGAGGTTAGTAATATTAACTTGATCTTGTATCCATTCCTAACGTATCTTTCAATTTGTGCTATATTGAACATGTAACATGCGAAACTGTATATATTGTATATAATACTCTAGTGGTGAGACTTGGTCATAACAGTATGATCAAAGTATTAAGGAAAACGTATTACGAAGTATAAACGCTTATCTTTTGAAACTTAGTAAATACGACATCGACATAATTTATTGTATATAGTTATTTGATTATGTGTGCATTATATAAGTGTGATTTTATCCTAAAAAAACTATGTATCTTTACATTAGTGTAAGGAAGTAGATAAGTATGAATTTGTTTTCATAACCGAAAGAGAAATCATGATTAGTCTTGTTATTCATTGAATATATTTTGGTTGACCAATGGAAGATGACTTTGCTGAGACTTGAGGCATAACCGGTCATAACCTATATAATATAGATAGTTGTAATCGGTCATGAGATACATTGGAAATCAAGGTGTAACCGATCACAAGCTATATTGGAATGCAAGTTGTAACTGGTCACACGTTACTTTGGGAACCAAGGTATAACCGATCACAAGATGAATTTGGAAGTAAGTTGTAATCAATCACAAGCTACCTTTGGGAAGCAAGGTGTAACAGTCACAAGCTACTTCATGGAGCAAGGTGTAACCGATTACAGCCTATATTGGGAATCATGTTAGAGCATTCCTCGGTCGAACTCGCATGCATTGCTATCTCAAGCATATTTATCAATGTTAGTGATCAAAACTATAAGTCTTGATTTCTAGTCTATTATAGCTAAGTCTCGGACTAGGATAGAAAGTGTAGTTGAGCTCAAGGACTTCATGGCGATTCATCATACAAGAAGAAGAACTACTCAAGGAACCGATGGAACTTCTCGACAAAAAGGTATGTGAAGACTTGAACTTATCTGTCACTCAAAAGTCTATCTACTCTATATCCTACTCTTTGAGGCAAGAAGTTGTATGATATATATATAGACTTGGATTATACACATTTGGTATTTCGATCCGAGTATACCTCTCCTATCTATATCTCGAAATATGTGTTGGTAAGCTTTTCGCTTCGATCAAGTTTATCTTTACCTAGTGACGAAAGTCATGATATGTTTCAATCACTTTGAAAATTGCTTTGACGAGAAATGGTGTAACAACTTTGTAACGTCCTCTAAGAATGTATCAATAATTGAAATGAGAGTTTAGATTACATAACCAATGGTGGACATAAACATTGTTGTGGAAACACATTTATGTATGAGTCATATTCCTTGAACCAAAGTTTGCGAACTTTGTTGATCAAGAGAACCGGAAGAATGGCATGAGCCAAGTCTGCGAACTCAGTCCGCGAACTGCCGAAGTTATCAAACCCGATAATTTCTGCTGGAGTTGACAAACTACTTGCGTGAAGCTAAGTCTGCGAACCAGCGAAGTTCTCAAACCCGAGAATTTCTACCGGAGTTTGTAAACTCTGCATGGTAACTTAAGTCCGTGAACCTAGTCTGCGAACTTGAGAAGGTTATATATCTGAAGATGATTTCTGAACTTAAACTTAAAAAGACTAAGGAATGAAGTTTGCAAACCGTGGCTATAAAATTTCATGAACCGATTCAAGTGAATCAAATCATCTTTGTTTCAATTGTGTCTTGTGTAGTACATGAGATTTCCTTGCAACTGAACAACTCTCTAACTAGTTCATTTGAAGTCATTTGAACTAGTTATGGTGAGGAAGAACATGGTTGATATGAAATGATCATATGGCTAACCTTTTGGTTAACTATTATTGAACCAAAAAGTGCATATGTTTGGGTACGGTTAACAAACCTAAAAGCGTGCATTGTCAAATGTGTATAACAAGCTAAGTTTTCGATCTAAAGGTTGATAAATATTAGCTTGAATCTAACTCAGGTTTTCATCTAACGGTGATTATTGAATGCTTTGTTACTAAGCTAACATTGATTGCAAACCCTGATTTGAAAGACTATATAAAGGAGACATCTAGTATTGTGCAAAACTAATCCCCACACCTTACGTGTGATACTAATTTTCGTGCTAGAGTCGATTCTCCTTTAACCTTTGGTTTTCTTCTTCTAAAACCAGGTTAACGACTTAAAGACTTCATTGGGATTGTGAATCCAGACCGATACTACTTTTATCGTAGTTGTGTGATATGATCTTGCATCTTCTATCGTACGAGTACAATCAGATTGATTGGCTTGAGATTGATATCTTCGATAGGCAAGATATAAAAAGTAATCACAAACATCTTCATCTCATTGTTTGTGATTCCACAACATCTTGTTTCGCTACCGTACGATTAAGATTGTTGTGAGGTGATTGATAACTCTAGGATGTTCTTCGGGAATATAAAACCGGATTATCAATTGGTTCCTGTTCACCTTGATTATTATCAAAATACGGAACAAAACCTTTAGGTTTTGTCTGTGGGAGACATATTGATTTTTTGATAGGCTTGTCTGTGGGAGACAGATTTGTTTATTGTCAAAGCCTGCGATTTTGGGTCGTAGCAAATTTTAGTTGTGGGTGAGATCAGCTAAGGGAATCAAGTGCTTAGTATCCTGCTGGGATCAGAGGCTTAGGAGCATAACTGTACCTTGGATCAGTGGGAGATTGATTGGGGTTCAACTACAGTCCAGTCTGAAGTTAACTTGGAGTAGGCTAGAGTCTGTACCGGCTTAATACAGTGTGTGTTTAATCTGGAATAGGTCCCGGGATTTTTCTGCATTTGCGGTTTCCTTGTTAACAAAATTCTGGTGTCTGTATTATTTCAATTTCCGCATTATATTGTTTTATCGTTATAATCGAAATAATACAGGTTGTGCGTTAGCTCGCCAATTATAATATCCAACATTTGATTGTTACTTTAAATTGATTGATCCTTGGATATTGGTCTTTGATACCATACAAGTTATTCCTTGTGTTTGATTAAAGACTCGCTGATTTCTATTAGCTCGAGTAAATCAAAACAAGAGAGAGATATTAACTCCTTGAGATACTTTCACCTAGATTGAGTCTGACTGTCTAGTTGATTCTCTAGAAAGTAATTCGGAGTTAGTCCATACAGATTGCTAAGTGAAATATTGGGTGGTGTTATTAGACCCCCGTTTTTTCAATTGGTATCATAGTAGGCAAACACGTTTAAGACCTTACAAGTCTGTTTTTGTAGCGATCTGACTCTATGGACATAGGTGCTATCTCTATTAACGTACTACCAGTCTTCGATGACTCTAATTACTTATGGTGGAAAATCGTTATGCGAGCTTTTCTTCAAGCGCGTGATTTTCAATCATGGGTATATGTTGTTAATGGTTATGATGCTCCCATTGTGGCAGTTGGAGATGTAAAGGTTCCCAAGAATATTGGTGAATATAGTCCTGCCGAGATACTTGATGCAAAGAAAAATTCTGACGGTTTGAATGCCATCATACATGCCATTACCCCAAATATTCAGCACCATGTGTCAAACTGCACTAGGTATAAAGATGCTTGGGATGTCTTAGAAACCGATATTTGAAGGTAACTCCAGTGAAAAGGAAGCTAGGCTTCAAAACCTTAATTCCGATTGGGAGAACCTTCGTATGGCAGATGAAGATACATTTGATGAGTTTAATCACAAAGTGTCTGAAATTGTTAATGCATCTTTTGCATTGGGTAAGACTATTCTTTAAAAGGACATTGTGATGAAAATTCTCAGATCGCTGCCATCTAGATACGAGTCTAAGAAGCATGCCATCGTTGAGGGAAATAACCTTGATAATCTTTCCAGAAATACATTGGTCGGAAAGCTAAAGATCTTTGATCATGAGCATACATCCAAAATCGGAAAGGATGTTGCCTTTAAAGCACAGAAGAACACTAAGTTACTTGATAAAAGTAAAAGTGTTTATGTCTCTGAGGATGATTTTTCGGATGAAGATCTTGACAAATCAGTCTCCTTGATCACAAGACAGTTTAGGGATCTTCTATTGAAGAGAAGTAAACGGTTTTCAAGAGACAAACCTAGGTCTTCAGATAAACCTCACAATCGCGTCCCTCCTAAAAACAGGGATGCTGGCGAGGCTGATGACGAGGACATGCCACAGTGCTTTAAGTGTAAAGGTTTTGGTCATTTTGCAAACGAGCGCCCAAATCGTAGAAAATACACCGGGAACAAAGGTCATGATGTAACACTTGATGAGATGTATGAGATCCATGATTCTGATGAAGATAGGAAATCAAGTGTTGGTCTTCTATGTGAAAACATTGATTTTGATAATTGTACCAATACATATATCAACCTTGATCGTTTTGGTGAAGAAGAGAATCCAATCAAGCTGGAAGAATCAATTGACCCATCCTTTGGAAACTCTGTTTGTAATGTTTCAGGATCCACTATGTGTCTGGCTGCTTTCACACCACAGATTCCTGAATACTGTCCAAGTATGACGTGCTCGTTTTGTTCTCAGAAGGGTCATGAACTATCAAGATGTTACAAGTACAAACATCAAGTGAGGCATGCCAACAAACTTCAACGAAGAGCAAATAGATTGGCAAGGAAGCTTAAACTTGCTCAGAAGACTGCTGAGGTATGTTGGATTTTATCTTCGTATAAGAAGTTGGTTTCCAAAGACAAAATAAGACCATTAGAGAAGAAAGTATGGTAAAATCGCTTTGATAGACAGAAGTCTGAGGATTCATCTCTAGAGGAAAATGGTGGACAAATTGTTGTTCACCACAACACAAATTGATTGTGTTGTTAGGTAAATATTGTCTCATGTGCCTGATCAAAATAAACAAGGTTGTGTACCAATCAGGCTTTAGGAAAAGTTTTCCTTCTTCTTTTCTTAGTTGATTGTCTATCAAAATAAAAGAAAGGGTTATTATCGATAATTCTACTCTTTATAGGGTTTAGAGTTGGGCGTCCACGAACCTGTTTAAAGGTTGTGAACCCTACATTCCTTTTTCTTTTCTGATATCTTTTATATCATAATACTGCTTGATGAGATTGTGAATTCCACTCAAAAAAACCAGTTGTTTATAACTGTTCTCTAAGCATCATGTCTTTGGATGGAAAAGATGTCAATATGATTGCTAAGCCATCAATCAAGGAAAAAGAGAAATCTCCAGTAACTCCTTCCTTGAAAAGAAATAGGAGGAATACAAGAAAGCCAAAGGCCGTCCCTTCTAACTCTCAGAAGTTTTCCGATGTTCTTGATGAGTTGAAGGAAGTAAGAAAGGAGATTAGTGAAATAAAGTCTTGCGTTTTAAGATCTTTGGAAATTCATAAGGCCTTGGTTCGACATCATCAACTAAGATGGTTTGTTGGTATTGACTCCTTCCTCCACGAACCTTATGTTCCAATGGATGTTGACGACAAGGAGTTCGGGAATGATAAGGAATTTCTCAAAGATATTGTTGCCTAGTATGTCTTCTTTTTGGTTTAGTTGGAAGAATAACTAGTTCCTTGAATAGCAATGATTGTGACTACATATAGCTATTATTTTTCATCTTCTGTTCTTTTTAGGATTATTTGTATTAAATTCTAAAAATATTTGGAGGATGATGTTTTGCAGTATTAATATTTATGATTTTATATATTGAAATTTGTTATGGGATATTGGTGTTTACGTCCGTGAACTATGTTTGTCCCACACTTTGTCAAAAGTAAAGTCGTTCGTGTTCGATATTCACGTACTGGTAAAAGAATGAATGAACTTTTGGCAAATACAAAAGTTAAGCCTATATTGTCAATTATTTGATGGAAGATAGGTTAAAATCTTTTGTTTTCAATGATTATGTCTATTATTGTCGTTATGCAAATAGTGATTGAAGATAGAATGAATCCTTGTGTATTCCGCAGTATAGATCATTTCTGATCCATATTACTGTGAGGCTTCGCAATGTATATTATGTTGAGCATTATATAACCAAGTTGATTTTCTTAGCTTAGTTGTTGTTCCGAGAGATATGTTATGTCGAGCATATTGAACTAAATTAATCATCTTGTTTGGTTATTTAGTTATTGCTCCGTAAGTATTCTTATGTCGAGCAAAACAAATGACAGTTAAATTGATTACTTTTGTAATTAGTTTGGTTGTGTATTCCAATTAGATTAATTATGGGTTATCTTGTAATTAATCTAGTTGAGTATTTTCGTGACTCCATAAGGTTTTCTTGTGTTGAGTATATGAACGGTTAAGCTAATCATTTCCTTATGATTAACTTAGTCGTAGCTCCGTAAGTTATCTTATGTTGAGCACAATCAATTGAATTGATAACTTTTGTGTTTAATTTGGTTGTGTATTCTGATTAAATTAATCATGGGTTTACTTGTGATTAATTTGATTGAGTTTTTGGATATAGAAAATCATTCTCATGGTTTTTGGTGTCCAATAAAAATCCTTCTTTTCTTTTGAAATTAAGGTCACTCGTTGTTGTTATTTCGGGAATGACATCAAATGGGGGAGAGTTCTTTTTAACTTGTGCTTAATGGTCATATCTTGAGGGGTGTGCGGCTGTGGAATTTTAAAGGGGTTATCTTGTATCTTTAAACTCCTTGATGAATGCTATTAGCTTCGGCTATATGATTGCATCTAAATTAGATGGTATGTATTTTCTTTTAGTCATGAAATGTATCTTACGGAAATTTCATTATGATCCCGTTCTTGTACCTTTACCAATTTTATTGACAAAAAGGAGGAGAATTAATATGTAGTTCACACTACAAATACATATGGTTTTCGGATCATCGTGTAAGGGGAAGTGGTTTCCATGTGAGATGGAGTATTGACTAAGGGGGAGTGATACATATCACCGTAGTATTATTGTTGAAGTTGTGATACAATTGGACTTTGACATTGTGTAATAATACTATGACACTGTGTAATAATGATCGAGACCGATGCTTTCTCATTGTTATATCTACGGATCTTCAACAACGGTGATGCTAAACTTACAACCTTTGGGATCATTGGAGTACTTGGAAGTGACGAAGATTTCACGGAATGTTGAAGATTAGACATGTGGAATAGGAGCTACTAAAGTTTCTTTATCTTTTTTGTATTCCATATCTATTGATAGTTTTGTCACTGAAATTGACAAAAGGGGAGATTGTTAGAGCATTGCTCGGTCGAAATTGCATGCGTTGCTATCTCAAGCAAGTTTGTCAATTAGTGATCAAAACTATAAGTCTTGATTTCTGGTCTATTATAGCTAAGTCTCGGACTAGGATAGAAAGTGTAGTTGAGGTCAAGGACTTCATGGCGATTCATCATACAAGAAGAAGAACTACTCAAGGAACAGGTGGAACTTCTCGACAAAAAGGTATGTGAAGACTTGAACTTATCTGTCACTCAAAAGTCTATCTACTATATCTCCTACTCTTTGAGACAAGAAGTCGTATGCTATATATATAGGCTTGGATTATACACATTTGGTATTTCGAGCAGAGTATACCTCTCCTATCTATATCTCGAAATATGTGTTGGTAAGCTTTTCGCTTCGATCAAGTTTATCTTTACCTAGTGACGAAAGTCATGATATGTTTCAATCACATTGAGAATTTCTTTGACGAGAAATAGTGTAGCAACTATATAACGTCCTCTAAGAATGTTTCAATGATTGAAATGAGAGTTTAGATTACATAACCAATGGTGGACATAAGCATTGTTGTGGAAACACATTTATGTGTAAATCCTATTCCTTGAACCAAAGTTTGCGAACTTTGTTGATCAAGAGAACCGGAAGAATGGTGTGAGCCAAGTCCGCGAACTCAGTGCGCGAACTTCCGAAGTTCTCAAACCCGAGAATTTCTGCTGGAGTTGACAAACTACTTGCGTGAAGCTAAGTCCGCGAACTCAGTCCGCGAACCGCGAAGTTCTCAAACCCGAGAATTTCTACTGGAGTTTGTAAACTCTGCCCAGTAACTTAAGTCCGCGAACCTAGTCTGCAAACATGAGAAGGTTATATATCTGAAGATGATTTCTGAACTTAAACTTAAAAAGACTAAAGAATGCAGTTTGCAAACCGTGGCTATAAAAGTTCATGAATCGATTGAAGTGAATCAAATCATATTTTCTTCAATTGTGTCTTGTGTAGTACATCAGATTTCCTTGCAATTGAAAAACTCTCTAACTAGTTCATTTGAAGTCATTTGAACTAGTTATGGTGAAGAAGAACATGGTTGATATGAAATGCTCATATGGCTAACCTTTTGGTTAACTATTATTGAACCAACAAGTGCATACGTTTAGGTACGGTTAACAAACCTAGAAGCGTGCAGTGTCAAGTATGTATAACAAGCTAAGTTTTCCATCTAACGGTTGAGAAATATTAGCTTGAATCTAAATCAAGTTTTCATCTAACAGTGAATACTGAATGCTTTGTTACTAAGCTAACATTGATTGCAAACCCTGGTTTGAAAGACTATATAAAGGATACATCTAGTATTGTGCAAAACTAATCCCCACACCTTACATGTGATACTAGTTTGCGTGCCAGATTCGATTCTCCTTTAACCTTTGGTTTTCTTCTTCTAAAACCAGGTTCGTAGTTGTGTAATCTGATGTTGCATTTTCTATCGTACGAGTACAATCAGATTGATTGGCTTGAGATTGATATCTACGATAGGAAAGATATAAAAAGTAATCACAAACATCTTCGTCTCATTGTTTGTGATTCCGCAACATCTTTTTTCGCTACCATACGATTAAGATTGTTGTGAGGTGATTGATAACTCTAGGCTGTTCTTCGGGAATATAAGACCGGATTATCAATTGGTTCTTGTTCACCTTGATTATTATCAAAAGACGGAACAAAACCTTTAGGGTTTGTCTGTGGGAGACAGATTGATCCTTTAATAGACTTGTCTGTGGGAGACATATTTGTTTATTGTCAAAGCCTGCGATTTTGGGTTGTAACAACTCTTAGTCGTGGGTGAGATCATCTAAGGGAATCAAGTGCACAGTATCCTGCTGGGTTCAGAGGCGTAGGAGCATAACTTTCCCTTGGATCAGTGGGAGATTGATTGAGGTTCAACTACAGTCCAGTCCGAAGTTAGCTTGGAGTAGGCTAGAGTCTGTAGCGGCTTAATACAATGTGTGTTCAATCTGGACTAGGTCCCAGGGTTTTTTTGCATTTGCAGTTTCCTCGTTAATAAAATTCTGGTATCTGTGTTATTTCAATTTCCGCATTATATTGTTTTATCTTTATAATTGAAATAATACATGTTGTGCGTTAGATCATCAATTAGAATATCCAACCTTTGGTTGTTGATTTAAATTGATTGATCCTTGGATATTGGTCTTTGGTTCCATCCAAGTTATTCCTTGTATTTGATTAAAGACTCGCTGATTTCTATTAGCTCGAGTAAATGAAAACAAGAGAGATATTTACTCCTTGAGATACTTTTACCTAGATTGAGTCTGACTTTCTAGTTGATTCTCTAGAACGTAATTCGGAGTTAGTCCATACAAATTGCTAAGAGAAATATTTGGTGGTGTTGTTAGACCCCCTCTTTTCCAAATCATGTTATAACTGGTCACAACATATTTTGGAGTGATGGTTTAATCAGTTCTGAAAAGGCGAGGGTACCCAAATATACCTCAAGCTAAAACTTTTCCTACATATAAGTCCTTTCTCCGAAAGTGATTGTCTATGGACTGAGTCGAGAAAATACAACTAATCGGTTCACACTTCGTGGAATCGTCTATGGATACGAGATCGAGACAATACAACAAATAAGTATGTTACTTGATAAAAAGGTTCAGACTTAACCAAACACAATAGGATTCACTTATCAAGTAAATAGGAATTAACATTTGTGTAGTTTACTTTAGTTATAATAAAACAATGATAATGCGGAAATATAAAGTAAATGACACGACAAGATTTTGTTAATGAGGAAACCGCAAATGCAGAAAATCCCTAGGACCTTGTCCATAATTGAATACTCTTAGGATTAAGTCGCTACACAAAATTATACCTAACTTCGTATAGTTTAGACCAAGCAACTAAACCTATAGTTCACCTAGTTCCGTCTGTATTCCCACGCCTCTAACTTATAAATAAGTCACGTACTTGGAACAATTCCTTTGGTTCATATTCCAAACAGTAAAGGAACAACAAATCTGTTCGGTATCAACTCTCTTCAACCAAGTGATATGAGTCGGACAAAGGCTTTTCTGTTTATCCTAACATAAACTCCTTTGTCAGGTCCTTAGATCTTTCTTATGCTCAATTACCGAAGTAATCGTTTAAGATTAAGCCAACAACACTATTAATCCAAAGAATTGTGTTGATGTTGATCTACTGAATTAATCAATCCAATCTATCACAAGGATAAACCGATTATTAATTAGATCCTCTTTTACCAAAACAAGTATTGTGCACACAGAAGATTATGAACCCACAAATCAGAAATATTTAATATCCTCTTCATCTTCAAATCTTCCTAGATCCTCAATAATAACCTGCACACAATCACTTGAATCTCTTGTGATCAATCATGCGCAGAACGGAGTCTGTTAACAATGGATTATCACAAGATCGTCTTTAGAACTAACAACAGTCTAAAGATCCCTGTCAAAACTTTGAACTAGTTTGAGTGAATCTTATATCAGAAGAGAAGATTCTCAAGCGTAAAAAAACTAGGTGCAATCAAAGTTCAACCACTGTTAGTTAATCAATTCAATGAAAACAAAAGATAAACCGCAATTATCTAGTTTCCCACCAACGGTACACGGTAGAGCTTCTCAACCCCAAAGAAGACTTTAAACTGAGCGACCTTATTAGGTTACTCTCCTCTCCGAATAGGCGGCTACACCAGTATTTGAGGGTAAAAACGATTTTTGCTGATTTCGGTAATTTCGGGTGAGTGGGTGAGAAACGAGTCTAAACACTAAAAAAATGTACTGCAAGGGAGTACTTTAGATTCAAGAGATCAATATGTACAAATCCGGCCTAAACCAAGAAATGGTCGTTCCAGACTTGCTTTGGTCACAACGAGGAGGAGAATGATTGGTTTTGGGAAGGAAAGCGAAGAGAGTGTTGAGACCAGAATAGTTGATCCTGGAAGAGCAGTTGTTTTATGACTTGCATCAGAAAGTGGGAAGCTAACATATGGGAAAGCTACCAAACATTTTCTGAGTGTTGTATGCTCCTGACCAGAACTTGTTGTTCGGTGGAAATAGGTAAGACCTATTTATACAAGTCAAAGTGAAACGTTCTCTGGTCTCGTAAGAAATGGAAAACGGATGAGTAAATAAGAGGAGGTGGTAACCGGTAACGCCTGGAATTGATGTTCTATAAAAGAAAGCGTTTTACCATTACTCCCCGTATTTACTAACCGCCTCATCCTTATGACACTGTCTTGTAACGGGCGTAGTGTACGCCGCACGCTGTAAACCGCCAAACCAATACCCAATGAGCATCCCCCAGTTTGTGACATGCGTTGATGTCTCGAGTGTTTTCGTGGAAAACATGTAGCATGTTGTTGTTGTTTGGAAAGTTGATCTTGGGAGACTTTCCGGCTCGGTGGTGACCTTCGACGGTCGAGATTTTGCATCTTGATAGGAAGGGTAGCCGTTGATTATTGCAACCCTTCATTTGGTATCCAGTGGCATGAAAGCATGGCTGACATGGCTTTAATATGCCCTAGTTTAGGCGTGGCCAAAAGCTAGGGTGTTGGCATTGTTTGGGCGCGACCAAAACTAGGGCTCGGCGTCGAGCCAAAAGGTTGCCTTGCTTTAGCTGGTAACTTTGGACGGCTAAGATCTGCGTCTTAGATGGAAATGTGGTCGTCGATTGTTGCAAGCCTTCGTTTTGGAAGCCGTGAAGGGAAGGCTGGCATGGTATGGTTTAGGCGCAGCAAGGTGGCTGGCACAGCATGCCTTGGCGCGGTTTAGGCATGGCCAAAACTAGGGTCTTGGCGTTGGGCCAAAGGTTACCATGCGTTGGTTGGTGACCTTGGACGGCTAAGATTTGCATCTAAGATGGAAGGGTGGCCATTGATTGTTGCACGCCTTCGTTTTGGCAGTCGTGAGGGGAAGGCCGGCATGGTACAGTTTAGGCGGGGCAAGGTAGCTGGCACGACATGCCTTGGCGCGGTTTAGGCGTAGGGCCAAAGGTTACGATGGTTGCTTGGTGACCTTGGACGGTTAAGATTTGCATATAAGATGGAAGGGTGGACATTGATTGTCGCACACCTTAGTTTTTGCAGCCGTGAGGGGAAGGCCCGCATGGTATGGTTTAGGCGCGGCAAGGTGGCTGGCACGGCATGCCATTGGCACATGTGACATGGTCGGCATGCCTAGGAGCGGTTTAGGCGTGGCCAAAACTAGGTTTTTTGGCGTTGGGCCAAAGGTTACCATGCGTTGGTTGGTGACCTTGGACGGCTAAGATTTGCATCTAAGATGGAAGGGTGGTCGTTTATTGTCGCACGCCTTCGTTTTGGCATCCGTGAGGGGAAGTCCGACATGGTATGGTTTAGGCGTGACAAGGTGGCTGGCACGACATGCCATTGGCACATGTGGCATGGTCGGCATGCCTTGGCGCGGTTTAGGCGTGGCCAAAACTAGGGTTTTGGCATTGGGCCAAAGGTTACAATGCGTTGGTTGGTGATCTTGGACGGCTAAGATTTGCATCTAAGATGGAAGGGTGGTAGTTGATTGTCGCACACCTTCGTTTTGGCAGTCGTAAAGGGAAGGCCGGCATGGTATGGTTTAGGCGCGGAAAGGTGGATGGAACGACATACCTTGGCGCGGTTTAGGCGTGGCCAAAACTAGGGTTTTGGCGTTGGGCCAAAGGTTACCATGCGTTGGTTGGCGACCTTAATATCTGCATCTCAGATGGAAAGGTGGCCATTGATTGTTGCAACCCTTCGTTTTAGCTGCCAGCGGCATGTAGCGGGGTCGGCATGACTTTGGAATGGAATCGTGGATGGCATGGTTTGTCATTGGCACGGTGGCGCGGCTGGCATGGTTGGCATGCCTTGGCGCGGAGGTGTGGATGGCTCGGCATGCCATTGGCACATGTGGTGCGGCTGGCATGGTTGGCATTCCTTGGCGCGGAGACGTGGCTGGCATTGTTTGCCATTGGCACGATGGCGGGGCTGGAAAGGTTGGCATGCTTTGGCAGGGAGACGTGGCTGGCATGGTTTGCCATTGGCACGGTAGTGCGGCTGGCATGGTTGGCATGCCTTGGCGCGGAGACGTGGCTGGCATGGTTTGACATTGGCACGGTGGTGCGGCTGGCATGGTTGACATGCCTTGGCGCGAAGATGTGGCTGGCACGGCTTGCCATTCGCACGGTGGCGCGGGTGGCATGGTTTGCATGCTTTGGCGCGGAGATGTGGATGGCACGGTGGTGCCGCTGGCATGGTTGGCATGCCTTTGCGCGGAGATGTGGCTGGCATGCCATGCCATTGGCACATGCGGCTCGTATGGTTGGCATGCCTTGGCGCGGAGACGTGGCTGGCATGGTTTGCCATTGGCACGGTGGTGCGGCTGGCATGGTTGGCATGCCTTGGCGCGGAGACGTGGTTGGCATGGTTTTCCATTGGCACGGTGGTGTAAGAATTTAGGGTTTGTTGTACGAAGGTGATGTCGGTCAATACTAAGGCTTCTACCGTGGAACATGACACATATATATGTAAAAAAAAAGGTACCCTGGTAATTCATACGTAGGCGTGTTGAATGATTCAATAAATGCGCTAGTGGTCCTAGTGGCGTCATGTCAGATGTAAGGTTTTACGATTTTTACCCTAAGCTGAAAACCACCATCAATATTAAGTCCTCTGCTTAGCTCGGAACAGGAGCATTGTTGCGATGTAAGCATAAGATGGTGACAGGAGAGGACAAATTCGAAATGACAAGTCGTGAAAAGATGGACAAGAAGACCCGACTAACCTTTTTCGATAGGTAAGGAGAGTTCGTGATTCTCGTGTTGGCGGCCTTGCATAAATTCTACTTGTGGTGTTTCTGGATAGACCGTGAAGTGGTGAGATGTAGATTGTGGGCTTGTAATGGGATCCGTAGGCGTTGGTCGGCTTGGAATGGGAGCCGCAGGCGTTGGTCGGCTTGGAATGGAGGAAACTGGCTTCGGTCAGCGGAATGGTGGAAACTGGCTTCATTCCGCAGAATGTTGTAAACTGGTTTCAGAACTTCGGCTACCAAACGATGTGATGACGCTGGACCTTCGGTTATCAAATGGTAGTGATAGCGCCTGGAAGCTTTGTCGAAATCAGGGTTTGGGATGCCGAAACCCTAATTAGCGCTCCTTGCTAAAATCGTTGTAGAATTCTCGTACGAACTTGGATCTTGACGGTCCTCCCCTCCATCTGACCGGAAAAGAATTTCCTATCTCCTTACGCGGGAATATTTAGGTTTGGAGCTCGTTTAGGAGGTGAAAATGGCCCGACAGCGAAACTCAAGAAGAATTCAGGAGGGATGTTGCGGACCCGGGGTAGCATAGTCGCTCCGAGTCATCTGTTCCCGTTCATGGAGCAAGAAGGGCACTTTATTCTGTGCAAAACTCTAGAAACTCCGTCCGTATGAAAAGAGGTATTGACCTTCTTCTGTTTTCTGTTGCTTGTTTGTATCTGCGCTTTCGTCTGCAGTGTCTCTCCAGTGGATTCCAAAATTTACCAAACTTCATTGCATTCTTGGGATGGATGGATGGAATATATGCTCGGCAACGATCATTTCATGGTTAATCTTGGAGATTGTGGTTGCGGTGTCGGTCCATCCTCGGCTTTAGGTTGTTCAGTTTCTGGACCTTTTGATCGTGATGATGATGTGCTGTGAATGCTTGTATGGTCGAAATAAGGAGACGTTCCGTTGCCGATGTGCTGCTATCAAGTCTTCCAGGACTTTGTTCCAAGCGACATCCTTCGAACCATCTTTTGAATCTTGGACTATCGTATGGAACGAGATGTGGTAAGAAGTCCCCAGTTATACTTCGGTTTGATCTGATGGCATGGATGAATATGTGAATG